>NC_083330.1:44607307-44919913 GCF_963455315.2 Globicephala melas | reverse complement strand
GGGAAAGACTGATAAGATCCATTGATTGAGGGTAAGCAGAAATGAGCATATTCTAACGTTATTGACTGGTGTACAAATTAAAGCAGCATTTTTGGAGAACAATCTAAGATTTCAATATGCAAAACCTTTGCCCCAGAAGTTCCACTTCTATGAATTTATCCTTTAGTCATTCGTATGTTCATACTGCAGAATACTGTGCAACCAAAAAGGTGATTTGGTATTATTGACATAGAACAGTCAAAATCATAAAACAATATATAAAATAATTTACTTGTGAAAATTTTGTAGATTCTCAAACACATACACATTCATATGGGATATAATGCCTAGAAACACATCTATAAGGCTATCCAACAGATTGTCAAAATTCTGTTGAAAATGGTAGGAGATAAAGAAATATAAAAGGGGCATTTATTTTTTTCTCCCTGAATTTATTTACAGTTTTTGTGTAATGAAATAACTTTTTAATATTTGTTCATTTGAATCCAGTAAATTCCACTTGTAGAAACTCATTCTAGGAAATACTCTCAAATCTTGAAAGATTTTATGTCTGAAGATTTTATAAAAGTATGATTTTATAATAGTGAAAACCATGGCAACAAACTACACGTAACCTACGTGTAAGTCGATGACAGTAAGTCCACAGCACATAATGCTCTGCAGCTATTAAAATATTTAGAAAAAAATCATAAAATCATGGCCAAACATTTATATTATAAAGTTAGGTTGGAAAAAAGAGAAAAATACGCAATATGACCAATTACTTAAAAACTTCCCTTCATCGGCATAGTGGTTTCATGGGGAAGGCCATTATTTATAGCTTGCAAATGCTAGAATTCCTAATCAAACAATCCTTAGTTTTACAGCTTCAAGAACATTTGAAAAAATAGAAGGTGTAACACGTATCACATGAAATCCTAGATAATCAAAGAATGTATTTAAAATAATGAGTTCAACCTTCTACTGGAATTAGATTTTTTTTTCTTTTAATCAGTAGCCAAACTAATTAAGCTGAATTTTCCTTTTCACGCCCTCTCTATTAGATATGTACAGAAAAAAAAATTATATATCTAAAAGGTTAACTATAAGAGGAAGATAGAAGAAAACAGCCTGGATAATTCAGACCAGATAATGAGTTCCTGATTAGTACAGCTGGCTCTAATGTCACCAACGATTTTAAAATAACTTTCTAATTGTCCTAGATGTTTTCATGTTATACTTCAGTTTAGAAAAGTACCAAATTACTTCCACAAATTCCCAGTTCCCACAGATGTTACCTTTAACGCTACAAGCAACATACCTATGACAGAGAACAAAAACAGAAGTTTTCACCCATAGCTCTAGAAAAGTTTTGAATAAAAAGTTTAATTATAGAGCCCTGGAGATTTACCTCTGAAAAGTGACTCCACTTTAAATAGCCGTACTGTTTAGATAAACAACCAAACTGTTTCTTAACCACTAATAATAGATAAAAAAAAAAAAGGGAATGGATGCAAGCCTAATCAAACCTGAGAAATGAAAAATAGTGAAAGATCTTTTCAAGTCAAAATAAGGCAGAAAATTGGAAGACTCACAGGATTTTGGACCTGCCTGCCTCCACTTTTCCCACAACTAATTACCTCAAGAATGAAAGGTAAATGTGCATTTTTAAAATAAATTGCGTTTTTTTCTAATTATATTGTTTAAGGTCCTCAGACCTTAAACTAGTAGTCTGTCTAATCTTTGTGGTCTCCGTGCCTGGCATGGTGCCCGGCTCTGTACCTGGCCTGTAGGCACTCAATAAATCATGAAGTGGAAGAGATTTGTATGTACGGTGACCACCCATTTGTTGTTTGGATGTATTCATCCTGAGCTTAGTCATCACCAGTCAGCTTGGAGACATGGGCTCCCTAACCCTTGACTAAGTTCCCTGAATTTATGGCCTTTGATTAAGGAGCCTGAGTGAAGGCCTGGGTCCCTGCTTTCATTGGCAAGGGATGGGAGCTGTGAATTAGAGACAGTTCTCAGACACAATGACTTGTACCAAGAGAAGAGACCACGGCTGGGCCTACTGCTGATAAACTCTTTTTACTAATGCTGAACTCTCTATAAAACCCCAAGAAGAGCTTTTAAAATATCAAAATACTACATATATACATTAAGAAAACAAAACAAAACATAAAGTTCTCCTGAGAAAATACAATTTGAGTAAATGGAAAGAAATGCAATTCAAAACAAATTACCATTTCACCCTATCAAATTGGCAAAGACTAAAAAGAAGAACAAATACACACTACTATATATAAAATAGATAACGAACAAGGACCTACTGTATAGCCCAGGGAACTATACTCAATATTTTGTAATAACCTGTAAGGGAAAAGAATCTGAAAAAAAGTATATATATATATATATATATATATATATATATATATATATGAATATATAAAAAACTGAATCACTTTGCTGCACACCTGAAACTAACACAACATTGTAAATCAACTATCCTTCAATTTAAAAAAATAAATTAAGAAAAAAGAGGATAATATGAATTGCTGGAGAAGGAAGGTGAAATCCTCCCTCAGATACAGTGTTGATGGGAGTGTTAATGAGAGGATTTTTGGATGGCAGTTTGGAAATATGAACCAAATATCTTTAAAAACAGGATGGCTTTTAATGTCATGAAGAACCTAGGGGTAAGACGGGAATAAAGACACAGACGTACTAGAGAATGGACTTGAGGATATGGGGAGGGGGAAGGGTAAGCTGTGACAAAGCGAGAGAGTGGCATGGACATATATACACTACCAAACGTAAAATAGATAGCTTGTGGGAGCCGCATAGCACAGGGAGATCAGCTCGGTGCTTTGTGACCGCCTGGAGGGGTGGGTTAGGGAGGGTGGGAGGGAGGGAAACGCAAGAGGGAAGAGATATGGGAACATATGTATATGTATAACTGATTCACTTTGTTATAAAGCAGAAACTAACACACCATTGTAAAGCAATTATACTCCAATAAAGATGTAAAAAAATAAATAATAAAAATAAAAAGAGGATGGCTTTTGATCAGGGATGTCTATTCATTGGAATGTATACCAAGGACAAAACTAAGAAGTGTGTAAAGATTTAGCTATAAGTCATGCAAATATTGACTTTAATAGTAAAAAACATGAAAATTTTAAATGTACAACAGGGAACTGGTTAAATTAATCTGGACGTTTCCATTCAATGTAAAACTATGGGCCGTTAAAATTATTTACCACCATGAAAAGCTATATCAATATTAACTTAAAAAATAAGTTACTAAACAGTATATAAATTACTATCTCATTTCTGTATACATAGTATATTTGTATGTACAGGCATAGAAAAAAGTAAAAATATAGATGTCAGAGTGTTAGCAGTGTTACTATTAATAACTTTGAGTGGTAGTTTTGAGAGTAGTTGTATTCTCTAATGTTTTTACAATTAAGTATGAATTAATCATCTTTAAAGAGCTTTTTAAATAACCATAAAAATAAGGCTAAAATAAAGGAAAAGATTTTAATGAGTTAAGTCCACAAAGGTTGATCTCAAACTTTGCACATTTGAAAGTAATGAAAGTACTCCCACTCATAAGAACAATACATTTGACGTCAAAAAATCTAAAGCTCTGGGACTTCCCTGGTGGTGTAGTGGTTAAGAACCCGCCTGCCAGTCCAGGGGACACGGGTTCGAGCCCTGGCCTGGGAAGATCCCACTTGCCGCGGAGCAACTAAGCACGTGTGCCACAACTACTGAAGCCCGCGCGCCTAGAGCCCGTGCTCCGCAACAAGAGAAGCCACCGCAATGAGAAGCCCACGCACCGCAAGGAAGAGTAGCCCCCGCTCGCCCCAACTAGAGAAAGCCCATGCACAGCAACAAGACCCAGTGCAGCCAAAAGTAAATAAATAAATTTATATTTTAAAAATATTTTAAAAAAATATCTAAAGCTCTGAATATTTTTTAAATCATGAAACTAAATGGTAACCAAGAACTTGAGGAAACTATAGCCAGAATTTTGACAAGACAGTTAATAATTTCAGGTGTGTAAAAAGCGCTCACAAATCAATAATAAAAATATCAGCATCCCAATTCAAAAAAAAAAAAAGAGTGAAAATTAAGAACAGACTACTTCTAGCCCATATGGTACATTTGTATAGATGTTGTAAGGTGCCCTTTTCCCCGGGCAGAGGCCAGAGGGAAGCATAGCTCGATCTCAACCCCAAGGTCCCCTCGTCCAGGACACAACAAAATAACTGTATGTAGTAGCCAAGGCAAAAACAAGATCTTTGGTAAAAAAAGAAACTTAAATGACGAATAAACATCTGAGAAAATGTTTAACCTCATTAATTATCAGACTGCAATTTAAAACAAAAATTCACTTTTTTTGCTGTTCAAATTGACCAAAAAATTATAAATCTCATAGACTGGTGACAAGATGTGAGAAAGACACTCTCAAACACTGTTGGGAGAAAACAGAAATTTTTACAACCTATCTAGAAGTCATTTTCAAAGTATGAATCAAGAACCTACAAATATTTATCTTTTGTTCTTATACTTCCAAAAACTTATTCTAAAGTAATAAGCAGAGATACAAAGATTTATATATAAGCATGATTTATAATAATGAAAAAGTAAAACAACCTAAACATAAAAAATAGGAGATGGTAGATTTCATCTTTAAATGCTATGTAGAAGTATACTTAAGAGACTAGTGAAATGCCAATAATAAGGCATTAAGTAGAAAATGCAGAATGGCATGAATGATGTAAAAACGGGAGATTATAATTTGTACACTTTTATAACCACATTCATAACGGTAAGAAAATATATGAAGCGTTAGGGCCCTGGAATTATGAGTGACTTCTCTTCTATATACCTTTCTCTAGTTTCCAGTTTTTTCTCATGGCCTTATAGTATCTGCATAATCAGAAAAAAAAAGCCTCCCCAAGAAATGGTGCTTAAAAAAGAAAACACACGGCAAGTGCAAAACTGCACCATAAAATAGTTGCAACAAAAGTCAGCCTCCACCATAGCATTGAAAACAGTGAGGTAGGTCATTCAGAAATGCTTCAAAACTGTGATTTATAAAATAATCCATCAAACAGTAAATACAATAAAAATCTCAGATTCATAAAAACATTTTCAATTTCTTCCATATTCCAGGAATATCTGGCACAACAACAACAAAATCTCAGAATATCATGTTCAATTTGGTTCACCTGGCCAACCGTAGGTTATGTTGCAAGAGAAAAACTCCCAACTTGTAATTAAATGTGCCCTGGGTATCGACCACATAGGTATTTTACTGTAAATTAGGATCAGGAACCCAAAAAAAGGATGTGCGTCTTTTAAATGAGGAAAAGAGAAGAGAAACAGGTACAACCGCCAGCCGATTCAACTTCAGGACACTAGGAGTGATAAATGAACTGTGTCCCAAGATTTGTGGGCAAATTCAAAAAGCAAATTTGTGGTCCTGCGTGGCTGAATACAAACCACACCTTTCAGGCTATTTACTGAAATTGGATAAACACAGGATAAAAAGACAAACCGTAGCCCTTCCTAATCTCCTTCTCGCAAGCCCTACAAGGATATGCACCTTTATTTAGACTTTGAACGACCAAAATCGATAACGATTTTTGAAAATGTAAGGTACAGTATTTGAGAGCTGATTAATTTATGCACAATGAGAAGGAAAGTATGGGGGAGGGGAAGCCAGGTAGGCATGGGAGAGAAGGGGACAATTGCAAATTTCACCTTTGAATCCACAACCAAAAAGTATAATCACAAACTCTGTGTTGATTCCCACAACCTAACGTTGCTTTGGTTTTGCTCACATTAGCAAAGTTCATTTCCTTTTTGTTTAAACCTCGCCCCTCCCCCGTTTTTTCCCTGACATATTTTTGGCAACTTAAGTGATTCTGTGAGGCCACGTTCTCCCTCCAAGTTCACATCGTGTACTTTCTGTTCCCTGGTGGATGCTCCTTGGATAGGCTGATAAGTAAATAACTTCACATTTGCGACAAAGCTTCCATTAAAGACGCCTGCAGGAAATTCAGTGATGCAATCTCACACAGCTTAACTAACAGACTCCATCTCGCGTCTGGCATGATCTATGTACCAGCTTGTAGAAGCAGGTACATGACTCACACGCTTGGCCCTCCAGGGAAAAGCAAGTCTATGTTACGGAAAAAATAAATTGTTGTTTAAAAAAAATAATAACTCAACCGTGCCTACAACTACTTTTTGTTTTTAAAGGAAGTCATATTCCGGGTTCTCCCTAGTCCTGAAAAAAGATTAAATACAACTGGACCTACCACCGAGTCGTTCCCAAGAGCACCCACTCAGGTTAGGTCAGAGATTGCATGGAAGGCAGCCCCGCCTCCAGAGACTTTTCTCCAAGGTAAACTGCGCAGGCGCATGCAGCCTACTGAGTGGATGAAAAGGTTTCTCTTCTGCTTAGTCACCACCACCGCTCCCCACGCCCCCTCCCCCCACGCCCCCAGCTGCAAGTTATACAAAGGCTGGAAACTCCCACACCTGGGTGTACTATTTTGAAAAATAGGTGCACTTGATAATTGGTCAAATCCAAAGAGACAGGGTTGTTGAGACACTAACCCAAAAGTGTACAGGTGAGTGAGGCACAGTGCAGAAGACACACGTGGCATACCAGCAGTGAAGAGCTGAGTGACATGCCTCTATCAGCAGGGAGGGAACAGCTGAATTCTACCAGGAACAAGCAAGCAAGCAGGCTTTCCCATTTTATTTCAGCTGTGTGTGTGTTATTTTTAAATCTCTCCATGGCCAAATGACTTCTTTTTTAAATAACCTTAAAATTTTTCTAATTACAAGAACAGTACAAGCTCACTTCAGCAAACTAGAATACAGAGAAGAACAAATAAGAGACAAAAGCATCTATAATTTCTCCATGCAGAGAGCAAACCACTGTTAACCTACTGTGGTTTTATTATCATAGTTTATTATTTATTTTCTATGCCTGAAAACCTTCTAACATAATACACCATGAACATTTTTCCTGTCATTAAATATTTTTCCATAATCTGATTTATAATGCTTACCGCTGAACTGTGATTTACTAAACCAGTCCTCTGTATCTGGGCACTTAGAGCTTTGCTGATTTTTCACTTTAAAAAATATTCCTACAATTAATATCCTTGATTACTTCCTTAAGATAAAGCCCTAAAACTGGAATTCAGGTGTCAGAAGGTAGGCCCATTTCAACCAGTTTTGCTAAACTGTCTTCCAGAAAGTTTGTAAGAATGTATAATCCTTCTAGAAATGTATTTTACCGAAACCTAGTTTTGTTAATCTTGGCCAATTTGACAGGGAAACCTTGAGCTTCCCTGTTCTGTAATCTATATTTCTTGGATTATTAATAAACTGAATATTATTTTATATGTCTATTAATCACTTGTAGCTTTTGTGAACTGTCTACTCATGTTTGTGGACCATATTTCTATTGAGACGTTTGTCCTTTTTTAAAATGTTTCCAAAACTATGTAAGATAGACATAGTTTTAAAAGTAGCCACCACGATTCCAAAGCAGCTAAAAACCGTGGTCTGCACAGGAAGCATAAATGTACTTAAAGGCTCTTCTAACCTATCAAAATCCTCTACTTGAGAACTTCCAGGGGCTTCAATCCATTTTTTCCTGCTACCAACACTGACTTCAGAGAAAATGGACTTCAGAGACTTCTAAATCTTATAACACAATAGGATACCAGAGAAGGAGATTTTATTCCTGACCTACATGAATAGTCATTTGTGTGCCCTGGAGTGAAATCATATATTGTCTTTTTTTTTAACTTTTTATTTTATATTGGAGTATAGCCGATTAACAATGTTGTGAGAGTTTCAGGTGCACAGCAAAGCGACCCAGCCATACATATACGTGTATCCATTCTCCCCCAGACTCCCCTCCCATCCAGGCTGCCACATCACATTGAGCAGGGTTCCCTGTGTATATTGTCTTACAATCGAAGTGAAACTGCAGGTGCTATTCTTATTCTTATATTATTTAATACCTTTTCTGAACACTTATTAAACCATTGGCTTGGCAATACTGGTTGACAGTAGGTGTCCCTGAATTATGTTTTATTAAGAGGAGGAGGAATCTGGAAGTGGGGCATGGGAGGGGAAGGATGAAGGGAGGAGGAAAAGGGGGAGGAAAGGACAGCAAGAGGCAAGAGGAGAAGGCCCATTTGTTGCTGTTTGCATTTTACTAAATTTTATTCAATGTTCCGTCCATTCCAATACTGCCTCTCCTTCACTCTACGAGCCTGCGCAGAGTAAACCACTTCCTGGGTGCTGTTCTGGAAGGGGGTTCTCAGAGTACCCGCCAGCCCTTTTTATCTGATTTTCTTGTACCTTTATCTACCAGCCCAGTGAGGCTGTGAGGGGGTCCACTAAGTAAACCATTGATCTTACCGCTTAGATGCTGAATTCCGTGTGGCCCTCTGAATTCCTCTCGCCGGCCAGAAGTCTGTTTCTTTGTCATCTTAAACCACCTTTTATTTTGCTAAAATAAAATGATTTGAGGGGCGCCTGGGAGCAGAAGCAGGTCCCACTGTGCCCTGTAGTCTCCTCTCTTGTTAACATCATCATTCTGTGAGCCGCCACCAGCCCAGACCCCACTGGAAGGGAGAAAATGAGACTCACAGAATGTTGGAGCAGGTGATTATCCTCAGAGATCATTTAGTTCAACTTCATTTTACAGGTGAAAAATAATGAAAGACAAACCCTCTGATCTTATGTTAATTATCTTATTGGCAATACAGGGAAGAGGCAAAAGCTATATTTGTTCCTTGCTGCTTTGAAAAGTTAGATCCAAGAAGTAAAGAAAGCAGTTATTTTCTGAGGCTCACTGAACTGAGAACTAAAACCAATGATTTGGGGTGAGTGTGGGAAGGAAAGGCCATTTTAACTCACAGAAATGCTGTCGGAACCTTAACCACGTGTTTCGTATACTCACGTTCATATCTTAAGAAGCAAATAGGCAATGCCTCCCCTGTTCTCAATCTCCCTACCAAAAAAACGGAGTATATTTTTTTACTTAATCAAAACCTCAGATTTTCAATTCATACAACGCCAGTATGCAACACACAAGAAAGAATGTAAGGCACTTTTTTCCTCAAATCAAACTTTCAGCTCCAAATCCTACTCTTGGTTACTCACAGACTCTGTATGATCTGTAAGGCTCGTCCTAGATCTAGGATTCAAGGCATCAAGTTAAAATCAGAATCAATCCGCCAGGAGGATAAACAGCACACGTCATCCTCTCTTAGAGCCCAGCTCTGCCGCCGGAGCATGGCAAATCTCATGCTACTGAGAAAAGGCTGGCCACTCAAAGGGGGCTAAAGCATAGTTTCTCCCTGCTCCTTTTTTCTTCCTCTCTTTTCTCCATTCTTCTCCCCTTCACTTCAACTTTTCCCCGTTTTCTGAAACCCCGATCTAAATTCAGAAGCCTTAAAAAAGAGACTCTGGCCCTGGGGTGTTTGCTACACGTGCACATCCACCATTTGGACGAAAGGCTGGCGCCAAAATGAAAAGAAGCAACAGGCGAATCTTGCTTGCCTTTCTGCTCTGGGGGGTGTCTGCATTCACACTTGTAAAGGAAGCATTTCCTTGGGAGTGAATGTGAAGTCAGACCGCTTTAAAAATGCTCCCCACAAAGTTCATTGCCCTGTTCATTACAAAGTAAAATTAGCCTCTTCATCGCCACAGGCAGTGATTGCTTTCCACTGAAGGCCCATTCAAATGCTCGGTCAATCTCCATAACCCGGACAGATTCTCAAAATGTACATCGAAATCCCCTGAAACGTATCAGCTTTTTAAGTACTTTCCACAGAGCTCTAAAAATGTGTGCTTGGTGGGCATTTTATAGAGCAAATCAAAATGTGCTGTTTTTAAAAATAATATTGCTTTAATCCTGCTACTCACCAGAACACATCACGCTAAAACACTTAATTCCCTTCCCAATATAAATGGGGGTGGAAGTTGGGGGTAGATCCCTAAAGAAGTACTTCCTTGCTTCTACCCCACTTACCCCATTATAGCCCAGTCCTTTCTACCACAGACCATTAAAAGATTTACAGCATAAAATGTAATTTTCTGGTGATGGAGGATGGATGGATAGATGGATGGATGGATGGATGGATGGATGGATAGATAGATGGGTAAATAAAATGGAAGCAAGGAACCAGGACTTCTCTAATGGATGGAAATATGCAGGGCAGGTGGAGGGTAGAGTGAATCTGAATTTTGGAGGCTTCCGTTTGAAGACCGTGAAGCTGTCTGAGGGACTTCCAGGTATATGTTGTTGTTACTAAGCAACCCACCCATCCTCCTGGGCCAAAGCAGAAATTCCTATTCAGCCTGTTGCTGCTCGCTAAGGAATTTTTCCTGGACAAGTTTGCCAAACCAATCATTACCCTGTTTCAGCCTAGACCTCACTTTTTATAATTGAGCAGGAATCCCTGAATACCTTTTGAAAAGGAAGAGAGTGCCTGCACCCCGAAGTGAGTATCAGGGATCATGAGTGAGGACTCTAATTTAGGACAAGGCTTGCCTTATACTAAGAAGAACTTAAAAGTAAACATTTTCCAAGGTTAAGCTCAGTTGACTTGAATTAGATAAGGTACCATCACCTGCTGCCATCATCTTAACCCTTGGCTCAGCTGAAAAGAACGGGTTGCTGTTGCTATAAATGCTAAGAGAACACAGCAAAGTTCAGAACACAGCAAAATCAGATTCATATTTATATCACTGCATGGAAGAAGTGCATGTGTCAATTCCTATCAAGTAATATGGGAGGGAAAAAAATCAGCAAAGTGGCATCAGGAGACAGACCAAGGAGGGAAAGAAGGGAGGGAGGGAGGGAGGGAAAAAGGGGGAAAAAATGTGGCTTCAGACTAAGGACAAAATAAGAGGGAAAATACAATTTAACCAAATTGTTTATTTTTTAACCTGAAACGTATGCCTGGTTGTATCAAAGTCACAGAGAGGAACCAAAGCATTTGCCTGAGTTACCTAAATCTTTAAAAGAAAACTAGATTCAATAATCAAACATCAAAATAATAATCTTGTTTCAATTATCTATAGATTTCAAACAAATACTTCTTGGGGTTCTTGGGTGGTGGTGTTGTATAAATGTTATGTATGTTTGACTTACTTGGCTATATGTATAAATTCTCTGTTCGACTTTGCAGAGTATAGTAGAAATTGCTAGATACAGCTCTTCATCACTGCTCCAGCACTTACTTTTAATCCTCCTTAAATCAGATGGCACTGGGTCCATTTGGGTGGCCTAGTCTCTGCGGTTGGTTTAAAACAGGACCTAATTACAGATCAACAGAAAGCCTAGTACCATCTTATTAGGGTAATACTTAAAGCTACCATTAGCCCTAGAGATGAAACTGCAACCATCATCCCATTAAATATTTCACCAAGGACCAGCATCAGATTGTACAGATCAGAACTCGTTATCTTTGACTTTGTGCTACAAAATAGAATCTAAATTCAATGAAATAACTGTGCCCAGAAAAATGAACACTAATTTTATCTTCTAATGTAAAACTATGGAAGGACAAGGTTGGCCTTCTAACTCCAACCCACCTCCCTAGTGAGTGGGATCCAGCCTAAAATCTGAGTTTGACCTTTTAACTCTGGGCCTGGCAGAAGGCCACATGGGTGACATCACTCCAAATCAGGTGTTTAGCAGCTCTGGAAATATGACTTGTCAAAAGGATCCCATTCTTCCAGAAGGGACAGTTCAGCAACACAATGAAAGTAAACAACATTGAGAGAAGGCCTAAGAACTCTTAAACGCTAGTTAAGATATCAGAAGCTGCTCATCCAAAAGTAGCATAATGAACACAAAGCCTACAGGTTTCATTTCACTTATATGCTGGATATACACCTGAGAAGGGATATATAAATTGAATTTATTATGCAACATACTCACTTAAAGCATTATTTTGCTAAATAACCCAATGCAGATGCCTTGGCCCCTCTCTGGAGAATCTGATTCCATAACTCTGGGGTGGGGCACAGGGAGTGTAGTTTTACAAAGTGCCTCAGGTGATATATTTTTGTAATCAGATGAGTTTGTGTTGCAGTGATTTAAAGAATGCCTATGGACATTCCTATTACTAAGCGCATACATAATTATCTTCAACCTTTTTTTTTTTCCAATCAATCCAGACTTCTATATTGTTGTCTAGCATTTTCTTATTTTTCAGGTAAGTTAATTTCGCCTGTATATTAGTTTATTTCACTGAAGATGCAAAACTAACCAAAGCACACTGTTTGCAGTGTCTCACTTCCAAACACAGTGGCCCAATCTGTTTTCTGATGGATACAAGTTTGCAGAAATTGAATGCGGATGAGAGAAAGAAAGGGTGAACTGGAGGCTAATTTAGGGTTGAGATAGCCAGGAAGGGTGGCAGGTTAAATTAAGAGGTTTAGACCTGTATGAGTGTCAGAGCAAACACCATGTTGGTCCCTCTTCTTCAGTTCTAATTCCCAGGGGTCATCCAGTATGTGTGCATTTTTTTCATCTCTAAATTAAGAAGCGTGCAAGATTTAATCCATTGTAGGGAAGAGAACACTGGACTTTAGCCATTAAGCTGGTGATACCTGGGGAAAGATCCAAGACTGACACTATCAGCTGATTCTGTATTTACTGTATTTATAAGTATAGTGTTGTCTGGTTTTGAGTGTGCAAGTGTCTGGACTATTAAGTAGAGACTGATTATCTTAGTTTACTTAATGGGACCACTGTCTCTCTAAGTCTCTGATTCACCCACACTGGGCTCCTTTCTGATCCTAGAATATGCTAAGTACTCTCCCACCTCAGGGTCTTTGCACTTGCTCATCCATCTGCCTGTAACACTCTTATCCCAAGTATCTTCAGTGCTTGATCTCACTTCAGGTTTCTGCTCAAAGGTCATCTCATCAGAGAGGCCATCCCTGAGCACCTTATATAAAATAATTCCCCGTTCCTCTCAATCCCTTTAGCCTGCTTTGCTTCCCTTTGTAGCATTTATCATCATCTAACTTGTTATGTATTTCCTTCTTTATTGATTTACTGTTTCCTGGAACTACAATGGTAGCACCACAATGGCCGGCAGTTTGTCCTATTTGCTAATGAATCTCAGTGCCAGGATCAATGCTCAGTATATAGTGGCACTCAAGATATATTTGTTGAATAAATGAGTGGGTATTTTTATTGCTTCGAGGAAGATATGATTAACTCAGTATTGGTGATATTAAAAGATAATATAGGGAACTCCTTGGTGGTCCAATGGTTAGGACTCCATGCTTTCACTGCCGTGGCCCGGGTTCAACCCCTGGTCGGGGAACTAAGATCCCGCAACCTGCGTGGCGTGGCCAAAAAAAAAAAAAAAAGAAAAGAAAAAAAAATTATATAGCTAAATGGAAACATATCCATTTATAAAACTAAAGAGTAGAAAGATTAATTAAAATATTTCATCCCATTACTTGAAATGCTACCCACATGAGGTATCTATAACTTTGGACATTTTCCTTTCTAGAATAATGGCTGGACTCCTTAAGACAAAACACACAGAACGACTAAAGGTAATCGTCCTAAGGCAAAAGCGGGGTGGGTAGGGAGAAGGGGGATTCATGTAATATCTGTTACTGTTTCATCTTCCACTAGAGTGTAAGTCCCTTGAGGACATGGCCCACTTTATACGTCTTTTTATTCTCCTATAATACCTATCTGAATGTGTTGCAAATGGTAGGTAATCAGAAAACACATATAGGTAATGAAAAACACCTGTTTCAAATAAATCATATATATATATATTCTGAATATTTTGGCAATAAAATAAGAGTTTCTAAATCTATCATTGGGCGGCTAGAATACACATGCTTGTTGACAAAGGTCATAAATCTCCACAAAATGTTAGAAAGGGGGAGTAGAAAAATTCTAAATATGTACAAAGACAAACTGTCCTAAAAATACTTTGTTTTAAATAGCGATAGCATCAACATTGCAGAACATAAAAAGCAGATCGTGTCAAACTGAAAACTTCACGACTATAAAAAAGATGATGCTACTTCAGTCCAGACTTGCTAACTGGAATTATCTTCGTACGCTATCCAAAAGCTTACCTACACTTTGATTGGTTTATAGAAAAAAAAGTCCTTCGTGTATTCCTTTAGGTTAGTTCCAGAAAATACAGACAAGCCTCCTACAGGGATTTACCGAAAAGTTGATAAAGTTCAAGCTCCAGGACTCCCGTTTGCTCTGGCAGGAAGCTCCAGAAACAGGCTCACATGGGTTTTTTTTTTTTTTTTTTTAGAGCCCTCACCCCTACTCCACCTAACACAATTGCATAAGCTTCAAGCTCATAAAACCTGGGCCCACCCCTGCCAGCCAGCCATTAAAAAACTAGGCTAGAATCTGCATAAATGATCCAAAAATCATTTATTAATTTCAAGCATTTCTCCATAGTCTAGGCAAAGAGACGTAAATGGGGTTCAACAGTCTCTTTGAGGTATTGTTAGTATTACTTTTCCCAGGAAACGAAATGAAGTCTTGGAAACCATCGCTAGATAAAAGTTACTTTCATTAAATGTAAGTATACATAACCCTAGATAGTTATTACCCATAAAAATTAGGTAATGTATCGCAGTGAACTAGATTGCTAGTTTTATTGCTTATTTTCTTTCTTTAAATTTATAATTGAAGTATAACTAACATTCAAATATTATTTTCAAGTGTACAACATAGTGATTTGATGTCTATATAGGTCACGAAACGATTCGCACAATAAATCTAGTTACAATCCGTCACCAAAGTTAACACAATATCGACTATATTAGAACTAATTTTCAATACTAAATAAATGATCTTCATTGGTGCTAAGTACAATCGGTTAAAAGCCAATCTGTTTTCATCCTAAATTTATTTGAGTCCCGTTGTATCACAAAACGAAGTGGTGCAACCGAATGTTAATCGTGTTAAATAAGGAATTACAGTAAGACTTATCCAAGAGTCACTAGATTTGCAACCATTTTTGACACGAAGATCGAAACAAACCAAAAAAACCGTGCTGCCATCTCGGCTTTTGGCTACTGAAGTTTTCAAACTCGAGGAGTGAGTTCTTAAAGGTTACGGAGAGAATTGGGGGTGGGAGCGGGGGTACACTCAAACCCACACTTTCCCAGTCCCACCCCTGCTCCCGACCTCGGCCCGTGTTTGTACTGTAACTAGGTCCTCCCCTCCGGTGTGTAGCTCGCACTTAATTTTTCATTAGTGGGTAAAGTGGTACTAATATCTGGTAGTTTTTCTTAAGTATGATAGCCTGTGACGTTAGCTACACCTACCCTACCCGGGGCTTAACTTTGAGGATGGTCCCCTCCATCCCTGGGCAGGTCCACAGGGCATTCCTGCTGCCCCCCTCAGGGTCCCTCGATTTGGGACGGGTCCCAGGCCACTTCTCCAGGAGAAGCGCCGGCAGCCCGCGGCCTCCGGCCCTCCCCCCGCGGAAACGCCCTGTGGAAGGTCTCCTTGGGGTGGCCGCACCGCCGGGGTAAAGCGACCAGGAAAAGCGGAAAGGCGGCCTCCACGCACTCCCGATAGGACGCGCCCGCCAGGAGGGGGAAGGCAGCGTCGCCACCGAATCCCGGGCAGGGCCGCGGGACCCACCTCCGGCTCCCGCTCGCTCCCGCCCTCCGCCCCACCTCCCCCTGGCAGCACAAAGCCGGCCGGGAGGCGGGGGTCAGGCCTGCTGGGAGGCCGCCTGGACGAGACGGGACCCGGGCCCGGCGCCCCGCGGCTCAGGCTGCCAAGCCCCGGCGCGTCTAGAGTTCCCGTCCCGGACGGGGCGGACGCGCCCCCCGGCTGGCCTTGGGAGGCGCGGGAAGCCGGGCTCCCCGCCTTTTCAGGCGAGAGTCGCCTAGGGAGGCCCCGGCGCACTCGCTCCGTCCCGCTAGCCACGCCCGAGGTGGCAGCCTCCGGAGCGGGGAGCCTGGACCGGCCGGGCCTCGGAGGGCGGCGAGCTCACGGGGCCGCGGAGGCTGTCCGGGCGGGTCTGACTCGATAAGTTGCAGGCGCCCCTTAGCGCCTTACCGTGGCGCAAACTGGGGCCTCAAATCAATCCCCCTCGTTCCCGAAAGGCCCAGTCCTCCCGCACCTGCGTAAGGTGGCCAAGCCATTCGGGGGCGGACGGGAGGGGGCGGGGGCACGGGGGTGGGGGCGGCCCCCGCTGCCCCCGAGACCCGGGCCGCTCGGCGCCTCGCCTCCCGTCGGGGGCGCACACGCGGGCGCGCACACGCACACCATCCGGCCCAGTGCGGGAAGATGGCCGTTTCTGCTGCAGGATAAAGACTCTTTGTTGCGCTCGCACAAAAGCCGCCAAGACCCGCTTTTTTCAGCAGGCCCTTTGGGCAAATCGAAGGAACTCAGCTGAATTTCCAAATGGCCCTAGGAGCCTGAAGCGGTGGGAGCAACTAAAAGAGAGGGGGAATAACAGGCCTCCCGCCCTCTTCTACCAAAACCTCTGCCAATATACAAGGATTCGTCCTGGGAGACCGGGGCTGAGATCATTCGTAAGGGAGGAAGGAAAGAGGAAAACCTACTTTTAGTATCAAGGCCCAAAAGGGGTATTAAACATTCATATTCTTGCAGGGTGTCTCCCCTTAACCAGGGTAGAAACATAATCTGGAAAAGTCTGGATACACCAAAAAGAAAAAGAAAAAAGAAAGAAGAAAAAAAAAAACCAACAATAGCAACCTAAAAAAAAAAAAACAAAACAAAAACCAAAAAACATAACAAACCAGTTGCCATCAACCCAAAGTGGTAGTAGCAGCAGCCGGCGCGTGTGATCCACTTACTTGTCCGACTCTTGTGACATGTTTGATCCAATGAACTCGCTCCCCTTTTCCTGGAGCCTCAGCCTCTGGTGAAACTGGACTTTCAAGTCTGTGCAGGTGAAGGTGTGTGAGAGCCCGAGATGGCAGAACAAGAGCTACAGGTAATTCTGCTTTTCCGTCCCCCCTCACCAATCTCGCTCGCTCGCCCGCTCGCGCCCTCACCTAGCCGGAAAGGTGGGATAAGGGGGGGCCCCCTCACATGGGGCCCGAGCTCGGAGGCGGCCGGGCGGCGCGGAGTCCTCCCGGATCGTGGCAGTGGGCAGCCACAGAGCACAAAGTGGCGGACTTGGGCGGCCACAGGTAACTTTCTCGCAAGGAGCTGAATTCTTTCACTAAAGGGTACAAGCCCGAGGGACGAGCTGCGCGGTGATTGGCTGCGGGGTTCCCTCAGGTGAGCTGCCATTGGCAGAGGCGCGCTCAGGTAAGGCCCTTCTCCAAGTGCAGGTAACTCACTCCGAAGTTTACCTGAGAGCAGCGGCGGCACGCTTGCAGCTCTGCGGCAGCCCGTGGGAGCCGAGGGTCAGTGCTTCGAGTAGACTTCATGCTACGTTCCCCTTCTTCCCGGAGGCCGGCCTGGGAAGGGGGGTGGGGGGTTTGGCGGGGGGTGGGGGGGAATTGAGGGAGAGAAGTTAACAGGAAAAAAAGCAACACCTGCAACCACTAGGGATTGTGGGTCAAACGGAAGGACTAAGGAGAGCTGAACTCGGGGATCCCAAGCCAACCGGAATCAAATGCAACCGCACCACCACAAGGCTTTTAATACCCACATTAAGAAGACGGTTTGACAGTGTCGGAAGAGTACGGGACTGAAGTGTACGTTGTGCTCAGAGGGGGAGAAAAACACAAAGATCGCCGAGTCTGTTACGTAATTGCATTTTTAACATACTTATCCACAACAAACACTTTTCGTGTCCCGATGTGTAACAGATACGGTAGATTACTAGATTTACAAATAGGTGAGCATCCTTTCATGACCTAGACGGATAGGGAGTGGCATGGTTTTGATGGGGTGAAGAAATTTGGTTGAACAGACCCTAATATGGCTCAGACACACCACTTCCATCTTAACTCTGCAGCCTGGGATTCCAGAGCTGCAAACCACTGAATCCCTCCCATAAACCTGTTGTCATTTGACGTTTCCAGGCAAGCATCAACATTTACATTGTAATTCAATAGAAGCAGCGATTACAAAGGAAATTTATCCTTCCAGCTTAATATGGTTGCTACGGAAACAATTCAGAATGAAACTGACTTTTTTTGCAGTTTTGTTTCTCCTGGTTGGGAGCAACGAATTTGCAAACGTGTAATTTATAACCACTACTTCCAACGAGTATCTGTGGAAGTTCCGACAGTAATCTAGCCCATGCATATGAATTGTAGAAATAAAGAGGGCATGGAAAGCTTATCATGATTTATTTCGAATTAATACTACATTGACAGAGATGAAACAACTTCTATTTTAACCTGTATGGATCATGTATTTCCTGAAAATTACATTATGAGACAAGGTTTGGCTGTTCTGTGTTTCATTCTCAACAAATGAATTTCAAATTTTTTTCTTTTTAAAGACAGTATAAGCACACACGCTTACTTTTTAAAGATAACATGATACTTTAAGATAATGCAGTACCCACCTCTCATTTGCCTTCTTAACCTCCTGTCTAGAGGCTACCAAATTCCACTTTTAGCCATCTATTCTGTCATTACCTTCCTATTTCTAAATAATTTACACAGCTATCCCTTGATTTATCAATTTAGATGGTGCGTTTTGTCCACCTGTTGCCTTAGATAAGGACTTAACTCTATCAAACCCCATCTAGTTTCATCTTCCACCATTCATCCAATATATCTCTTTCACAGTTTAGGGATAGCAAGCAGTCAGTGACTGTGCAAATACTAGTCACAACAGAGCAACTATGGTTGTTTTCTTTCTTATAAAAACCTTTTATCTGTTTACTCAGTTTGTGATGTTTCCAACCTGATATTTTTTTCTACAACATGTCTATCAGATAACTGTCACATTTATTTTCCAAATGATCAATCGATCCCATTCCCCACCCCCCATCCCCCTCCAAAGTCCACTGTCCTTCTCTTCCAATGGAGATAAGTTCCTCTCTGGACCTGCTACTCCGTTGTCATCCTGGGACATCTCCAGAGTAAGAACCACATTTCTCTGCCCTGTGCCTTTTTTCTTGGTTTGCTGCTTCATTTTCCATGGCATATGTTCCAGTAATAGCCCAAGAATGGGTACAGAAGGTAAAATTTTAAATGTCTTTATTCAACTCTTACTTTTTAAAGAGTTTGACCAAGTGTAGAATTCTAAGTTGAAATGTTTCATTCATAAGTTCATAAAAATTGCTCTTTTATCTTCTAGCATCCAATGTTGCCATTGAGAATTTGGATGCCATCTTGATTCCCATTCCTTTGTGATCTGGAATTTTTCTTTCTAAAAACTTACAGAATAATCTCTTTATCTCTAATATTCTGAAATTTCATGATTATGTGCCTTGGTTACCTAATATTCTGAAATTTCATCATGCTGGAGGCTCTCATCAAATGTTTGCAAACCTTTGACTCTCCCTTCTTACTTAAGAATGAGGTCCTAAAACCCCACTGGAAACCACACTTAGGGGTGGGAGGGAGTGTGCTCGCTCATTGGTGGGCTCGCTGTGTGGTGATCAGATAAAAAGTTCACTTTTCCTTAGGAAGATCCCCTAAATATCAGAAACTAGAGGTCTTTTCTTCTGGGCTCTTCAGTGTCTCAAGAGAAGTATCTGCTATCTCTTGCCTGAGGGAAAACTCACCAGGCTGCCAGTCTTCTCAACTCCGTATGCAGTTTATCATTCTTTCTTTCCTGTAGGCGCCTTACTCCTGCCCTTCTTTCTGCCTGATGCACAAGCCTCTCTCCTGTTTTTCCTGCTGGAGTTGTAATCACCTGGCTGCAAGAAATGGCACAGGGGACCTGAGCTGAGGATCTAACAACTCCAAGTACCCACATTCACTCAGTCTCGGCCTCTCACCTCTCCCTCACTTCTGGGATCCTGAGACATCTCACCAGCATCTCTCTCTCTCATGGTCTCTGGCATGTCCAAGACCCAGGCCTATCTGGTGTTTTATAGAATAATCTCCTGAGCTGTTTCTGTACTGACCTCTAGGATGACATTAGAGTAGCTTCCGGTGTTCCGTTAAACCAGTTTCCAGGGCTTCCCTCGTGGCACAGTGGTTAAGAATCCGCCTGCCAATGCAGGGGACACGGGTTCGATCCCTGGTCCGGGAAGATTCCACATGCCGCGGAGCAACTAAGCCCGTGCGCCACAGCTACTGAGCCTGCGCTCTAGAGCCCACGAGCCACAACTACTGAAGCCCACGTGCCAGAAGTACTGAAGGCTGCGTGCCTAGAGCCTGTGCTCTGCAACAAGAGCAGCCACCAAAATGAGAAGCCCGTGCACCGCAACGAAGAGTAGCCCCCGCTCACCTCAACTAGAGAAAGCCTGTGCGCAGCAACGAAGACCCAACCCAGCCAAAAATAAATAAATAAATTTATAAAACAAACAAACAAACAGTTTCCACTCTTCCATCCAGACCATATCCATTGCAGATGACCCCACCTCCATCCTCTTTGTCCCTGTGGATTTATCCTTTTATGTTCCTTTAGTGTGCTTTTCAGAAGACAGTGAACATAAACAAATATGGGTCAATCTGCCATCTTTAATGGGAAGCCATTTCCAAAACTATCCAAAAGCTTTTACCAAACTGTCCCAGATTTGTTTGTGCAAACAAAACAAGAATTTGTGGGCAACCCTTTCCTCTTTTTGGTCAGTGGTGGCCAAGATTCCTTTCTTCCTCTCCAATATCTAATAACTCAAGTTTGATTGCATCACTTAGTATCCCCTGATTGGCTACCTACTGTTACATTGATTGGTTAGTTTATGAAGGATAAGGTCCTCCCTGGACCATTTTAAATAATCGACCATGAAATTACCTCTGTTACCCAATTGTTTTGATTCTTTTGGCAAAAGAGTTGTAAGTGACTACGAAACCCTGCCACACCCATCATGAGAATGTACTTCTCTCTCTCATTTTAACAGTCTTCACAGGATCTTCACCAGGAGTAGATTCCATCTCAAGAAACCACTTTCTTTGGTCAACTCAGCATTCATGAAAGTTTTATCATCAGATTGCAGCAATTCAGTCACATCTTCAGGCTCTACTTCTATTTCTAGTTCTCTTGCTATTTCTACCCCATCTGCAGTTACTTCCTCCAATGAAATCCTGAGCCCCTCAAAGTCATTCGTGGGGATTGAAAGCAACTTCTTCCCAACTCCTGATAACCTTGATATTTTGACCTCTTTCCATGAGTCACCTCATCATGAATGTTCTTAATGGCATCTAGGATGATGAATCCTTTCCAGAAGGTTTTCAGTTTACTTTGTCCAGATTCATCAGAGGAATCATTGTCTGTGGCAGCTATAGCCTTATGAAATGTACTTCTTAAATAGTAAGACCTGAAAGTTGAAATGACTCCTTGATCCATGGGCTGCAGAATGGATGTTGTGTTAGCAGGCATGAAACAACATTCATCTCATTGTACATCTCCATCAGAGCTCTTGGTTAACCAGGTGCATTTTCAGTGAGCATCAATATCTTGAAATGAATCTTTTTTTTTCTGAGCAGTAGGTCTCAACAGTAGCTTAAACATTCAATCAACCATGCTATAAACACATATGCTGTCATATAGGCTTTGTTGATCCATTGGTCAAGCACAGTCAGAGATTTAGCATAGGGCCCTAGGATTTTCAGAATGGTAGATGAGCACTGGCTTCAACTTCAAGTCACCAGCTGCATTAGCCTCTATTAAGAGAGTCAGCCTTTGAAGCCAGGCGTTGACTTCTCTCTAGCTATGAAAGTTCTGGTGACATCTTCTTCCAATACAAGGCTTTTTCATCCACATTGAAAGTTTGATGTTTAGTGTAGCTACCTTCATTAATTATCTTAGCTAGAGGGACTTCCCTGATGGCTCAGTGGTTAAGGATCCACCTGCTAATGCAGGGGACACGGGTTTGAACTCTGGTCCGGGAAGATCTCACATGTCACAGAGCAACTAAGCCCATGTGCCACAACTACTGAGCCTGAAAGCCACAACTACTGAGCCCACGCACCTAGAGCCCATGCTCCACAACAAGAGAAGCCACTGCAACGAGAAGCCCGCGCACCACAACGAAGAGTAGCCCCTGCTCGCCGCAACTAGAGAAAGCCCACACGCAACAAAGACCCAACGCAGCCAAAGATAAAAATAAATAAATATATTAAAAAATTATTTTAGCTAGATCTTCTGTATAACATGCTGCAGCTTCTACATCAGCACCTGCTGCTTCACCTTGCATTTTTACATTACAGAGACGGCTTCTTTCCTTAAAGTTCATGAACCAACTCTGCTGGCTTCAGACTGTTTTTCTGCAGTGTCCTCACCTCTCTCAGCCTTCATAGAATTGAAGAGAATTAGGGCCTTGCTCTGGACTTGGCTTTGGCTTAAGGGAATGTTGTGGCTGGTTTGATCTTCTATGCAGACCACTAAAACTTTCTGCATATCAGCAATAATTTTGTTCCCCTTACCATTCATGTGTTCACTGGAGTAGCACTTTTAATTTCCTTCAAGAACTTTTTCTTTGCATTTACAACTTGGCTAACTGTTTGGCACAAGAGGGCTAGCTTTTGGCCTGACTCAGCTTTCTACATGCCTTCCTCACTGAGCTTAATAATTTTCAGCTTTTGATTTAAGGTGAGAGATGTGCGACTTGTCCTTTCACTTGAACACTTAGAGGCCACTGTAGGGTTATTAATTGGCCTAATAGCAATGTTGTTGTATCTCAGGGAATAGGGGGGCCTGAAGAGAGTGAGAGACATTGGGCAATGGCCTGTCAGTGGAGAAGTCAGAACACACACAACATTTATCTATTAAGTTTGTCGTCTAATATGGGCATATTTCATGGTGCCTCAAAACAATTACAATAGTAACATCGAAGATTACCTATCATAGATCACTATAACAAATATAATAATAATGAAAAAGTTTGAAATATTGCAAAAATCATCAAAATGTGACACAGAGACACAAAGTGAGGAAATGCTGTTGGAAAAATGGTGCCAACAGACTTGTTTGATGCAGGGTTGCCACAAACCACCAATTTGTAAAAAATACAATACGTGCAAAGCACAGTAAAGTGAAGTGCAACAAAATGGAGTATGCCTCTACTGAGGGTTAGGACCTCAACATACGAATTTAGGGGAGGCACAGTTCAGCCCATAACACCATGCCTCCTCCATGCTGGCAGGAGACAGAAGTGTATTCTAGACAAATTGAACCAGAAAGACCACAGGCTTGGGTACATCGAAGGAACCGTCAGGAGTGAGGCATTGGACCTATAACAAGGAGAACATGTGAAGGCCACATGCTAATCAGTGAGATACCATCTCCTAGCTTCCTCCATCCAGCCCAGTGAGCCAGGAATATACCACTTGTACCACAATATACCAGCCAGCTTATACCACTACCAGCCACGCCTCTCCTCAAGGTAGGAGATGAGAGGATCTTTCTTTAGATTAATTATAAAGCCCTAGAGAAAAGACCTACAGATACTGATGTGGGTGTTTCCCAATCAGGAAAAAAGAGAGAGTGAGAGAGAAAGAAGGAAGAGAGGAAAGAAAAGTAAAGAAAAGAGAGGAAGGAAGGGAGGGAGGAAAGGGACTATTCTCTACCAGATCCCCTTCCAACAAAGTCCATCAGTCAATAAGTCCCACCCTCACCCATAGAGCTTCTAAGAAGCTTTTTATGTGACACTCTTAAATATAGATTATGAAGTTAGGGGTCACCAGACATTTGAGAAAAGCCTCCAAAATGAAGTATAAATACCAGAACAAAAATGTAACTAAAACAGTGATTTTGAGGAAAACAGGTGGTATAAGGATGGAATAAAGACTCTATAATTAAAATATTAGAAGATATTGCATCCATGAAACAAGAACAGCATACTTTTCTTTTTTTTATGGAATGCTTCATGAATTTGCATGTCATCCTTGCACATTTGCCATGTGCTGCCAAAGTGAGCACCAACATACTATTTAAAAGCAATAAAACAACCATCAGAGAATCAAAAAGGGCTTGTGGACATTAAAATATAAAAGCTGAAATAGAGCCTCTCTATATTTGGAGATAGAATCTAGGAAGCCTCCCAAGAAGTAGAACAAAAAGACAACAAAATAGAGAGTGAAAGAGAACAAATAGGAAAATTGCAGGCTCAGTCAAGTAGGTCTAATATGTCACTAAGAGGTGTTTCAGAAAAAGAGAATGGAAAAATGTTGGGGAGAGAATTATCAGAGAAAAGATAAAATATGATTTTTTAAAAACCCAAGTATTATAAGTCTTCTGATTGATATGACCCACCTAGTGGTCAACACAGTGGGTTCTAAATAGTGTAAACTGAAGCAATTCTCATAAAATGTCTGGGCTGACCCTTCTAGCCCAGATGAATGAAATGAAAATAAAATGAAATAAGCAAAGAGGAAACTGCTTAGACACAAACGATCAAGAATAAGAAAAAAGCTTCCTTCCTCCCTCCCTCCCTCCCTCCCTCCCCCCTTCCTTCCTTCCTTCCTTCCTTCCTCCCTCCCTCCCCCCTTCCTTCCTCCCTCCCTCCCTTCCTCCCCCCTTCCTTCCTTCCTTCCATGTCCCCCCCCTTCTGTCTGTCTCTCTGTCTTTCTCCCTTTCTTCTTTCTCTCTTTTCCCTTGTTCCCTCTCTTGGGACAAGGCTCTCCCTACCAACTGCAGGAATCCCTGAGGCGATGGGACTTCTGGCTGTAGACTCCAGCCAGCACAGTCGGGCTGACCTGAGCCGGGGGTGCTGCTGGGCACCTTGGAGAAACAGCTGGGGCTGTTGGTGCCTGTCACCCAGATAGCAAGCTGTTCCGCAGGAAAAAAATAGGCTGCAAGAGCGGAGAGTGTTAGAACTGCCACCTCGGGAGCTAGTGATTCTCAGCGTAAACACTGCAACGTATGGGCCTCTTGGTAACACCCTGGACCTCCTTTTATCTTAGAACTTCTTGCCTTTTCCTCATGGATGTGTTCTGGCCACGAGAGAAGACCAGAAGGTCAATTCCTTGGAGCGCTCAGATCTATCCAGACTGTTTCCCAGAGCTCATGGATGGGTGGTGTATGCCCCAAGATACAAAGAGCCACCCAAGGAAAAGCAGTGCCTGGATGGAAACGCTGAGAACAAACACCTCCAAAGACATTCCTCCTGCCTCCTGCAATGACATGCCTACTTCTGTTGGGTTTTTGTGGAGATGGGTTGGGCTGCTGATCAAGGAAGGTTATGCAACCTTAAAATTAGTGAAAGGTTTTTGTAAAAAAAAAAAAAAAAAAAAAGAATAAGAAAAAAAAGAAAAAAAGAAAAAAATGGGAGTTCCTTGGTGGCCTAGTGGTTAGGATTCCGGACTTTCATGACCCAGGTTCAATCCCTAGTCGGGAAACTGAGATCCCACAAGTCACATGGCATGGTCAAAAAAAGAATGTATTAGCTCACTCAACAACACTGCCAGCTTGAAGATATTGGGGGTGGGGGTGGAAATACGTTTAAATACTGAATTATATGCCTAGACAAGTTATCGATGAAGTATGAAAGTAGAATAAAATTCAATTCCAGAAGCTCAGGTTCTAAAAATTACCTCTCATGCACCCTTTCTCAAAAAGATATTAGACAATGTGATCCATTAAGGCATGGGAGAACACAAAGAACCAAGAAAGAGACAGTCTTAGGACTCAGAAAAGAGGTGAAGCAACAGAGGAGAAAGTTCAAGGGATGTCGGAAAATGATGGCTTTTTAGCAGGCTTAGAGAGCAACTAAACTCTCATCCAACAGAGGCCTCCAGGTGGGAGGGAAGTGCGGAAGGTTGAATCCATATATTAAGTTTAACACTGTGGAAAATTATATTGAGAAACTCTTTGAGGGTGTGAAAAGTATTAGGAATACGTACAGAGAAGATTAAGCAAATATTTAGCATTCAGTAGCTCCAGGGGGAAAATTATACAAGAATGGAAATATAATCTAATTAATCTTCTACATACTTGGCTCAACAGTGAGTAATATTCATATGATCTTCATAATAGAATTACTGAATGATAATTTACTAAAACTGGTCATAAACCTCACCTGAGAAGATGGAAGGAGGAAGATACTGGTATTGTGTGGGTAAGAGGATGTGGAAGGTTGTGAAAGAGTTAAATCATCATCTACTATAAAAGAAAGTCAATAGCTATTGCCTAAAACTCATACATCAGGATCTAGCAACTAAACATCAATTAGGAATTCTTTGGACAGCTGGTAATATCAAGGCTGATTAGCAGTAGTTTAGAAAAATAGGATTTAGTTTTTCTCATTTAAAAAAAAAAAGGTCTGGGCTTCCCTGGTGGCGCAGTGGTTGAGAGTCCACCTGCTGATGCAGGAGACACGGGTTTGTGACCCGGTCCAGGAGGATCCCACATGCCGCGGAGCGGCTGGGCCCGTGAGCCATGGCCGCTGAGCCTGCGCGTCCGGAGCCTGTGCTCCGCAACGGGAGAGGCCACAGCAGTGAGAGGCCCGCGTATCGCAAAAAAAAAAAAAAAAAAAAAGTTCTGAAAGTTAGCAGGCACTTGCTTTGGTGCTGACCCTCAGTTCTGGCATCTCTGAGATTCTCTTGGCCTTCTTCACGTGGACACAAGGTGATCCCTTCAACGTTAGCTGTTACATCTATGCTTAAGGCAATAAGAAGGGGGAGAGGGTGGTGCTCATTGCAACTCTGTCATTTGTGAAGAAAGAAATGCAAGCGCTGACATTAGAAGCCTCCTAAATACCTTCATCTCATTGGCCAGAACTAGGTCGCGGAAATGTGTTCTGGGTTAGCCAATCGACATAGTATTTAGAAATATGGAAGTAAATGCTAGAATTTGAAAAAGAAAGCTCAAATAATGAAAAAGAGTTGCCCTTAGGAGTGGGATTGGAAAGTGGGGAGGAGTGAGGCATGGATTGATAGTTTTCAATAATATTAACCAATATTATTTTCAGTATTATCACTCAAGGTAATTATTTGACTTTTAAAACTATATATACTTTTATACACATGTGTAGTTTATATACACACACATATATATACAATTTTGATCAAATAAAATTAATTTTCAAAATAAAAGTACAATTGCAAACATATCATGTTCCCTCTTACCCAGGGTCTTTGCGTTTGCTATTCTACAGCCCTAAAACCCTTAGTCTCTTTTGTTCCTCATCTAACTAGCTCCTAACCTTCCTTTGGATCCCTGCTCCGTCATCTCATCCACAGAGAAGCATCTTCGGCTCTCCAGATTAGGTGTAGGTATATTGGGGAGATACATTTCTCTGTGATTTATTAATGCAGCAACACGCTCCTCTTTTTGAAAACACTTGTCACAGTTGTGATTTCATATTTATTCGTGTGGTGTCCGATCACTGGCCATCTCCTTCCACTAGACTCTGAGCTCCAGGAGGGCAGAGATGATGCCTGTTACTGGCTCATCACTTTCTGTGGGGCAGTTAACACTATCGCTGGCATTTGGTCAGCAGCTTCATAACTCTGAGCTCTGAGTCAGCGTTTTTGCACTTTCCTGCCTCTCACAGTGAAAAGTTTCATCTTCTTACACAACGAAGTTCAAAAGCAGGAAGAAGGTAGAGCACTCACTTTAGGGATGAAAAAATCTTTCCCAGAAGCCCCCATCAGACTTCCCTTCCATCTCATTGGTCAGAACTAGGTCACATGACCAGTAGAGATCAGGAGCTGGATCCACCTTCTGTGAGATGAAGGAATCTCCACTCAATATTTGAATAGATCTGGGTTATCTTAACAAGAAAGTAGTGGGAGAATGCCGTTGGGTTAAAAATATATATCAATTAGTGATACCACAGTGTTGATAGCTTCATAATATAGATGATAAATTTGACCTTCGTTTTGGATAGTGTAAGTAGCAGATCTGGGATTCAAATCTTTACCTGCCTTATTCCAAAATCTGTACCAGGCCACCTCCTAGCTTTAAATGTAAAGTTCTTCCTGTATCAAGATGTGGTAGATTTAGTCATGAATGGCTTTACAGAAGAAAAATACTTTAGGCATGGTCTTGAAGGAAATTACACAAATTGGGCTGATGCAGTGAATGAGAGGGCAGTTGTGAGGTATTATATTAAAACCACCCTCTTCATTTTCACTCTGTATTAAAATGCTTTTCATGTAACCCGTCGATCATGAGAGCATCCCTTTCTATTTTGGGGATTATTATTGCTTTGATGGTCTAAATGAGCTATAAATAAACTGGGAAGAGGTGACATTTACCCAAGGGAAAATGGCAAAATGAGAACCCAGAGACCATGGCTGGGCTACAACAGAACAGAATGTTCTCTCTGAGATTTTTAATGAGGCATGTTCATTTTTGATACCTCAAAATACTCTTTAAACTGTCTCGACCCGGAAAAACATATTCAAAAAACCTCATATCATGAGACTGCCCCTTTCCTGTTTGATAACCTTGAGCAATTCTTCAGTACACATAGGGCCACCTAATCTATGAATTGAGATGTTCCCCACTCTAACTCCAATTCATCCTCACTGGTCTTCTGCAGAAAGAGACTTGAGTTGAATATGGCCGGATATGGGGTCTGTAGGGCTACAGGTTGGAGGGAACTGTCTTTGTCCAAGGCTTGGCACCCCCTCAAATCACAAGTATAAGCAGAGCCAGAAAACATGAATGAAAATTGGAAGGTGGATCCAAAATGCCAAAAAGGATATTTGGAGAGAACTTAAAGCTTAAGTGGGACAAAGGAGATATTAAAACTGGTCCATGATCTAGGATATCAAGCCAAGAGATACGAGTGAGTGGATGCCAGCTGGGAGCATTGAGATTCGGACAGCAAAAAATCCAGGGCAATTGTCTGTGGCATTTGCTGCTGGGGATGATTTGCTTTTATTATCCACCCTGGTCTTGGTACAGCCCCTCCCTCCCCTGCATCCTATGTTGTCAGTGCTTCCTGGGTGGTCCTGGCAGAAAGCCCTGACCTTTCCCAGGGTACTTTGGAGATAGCAGGCAGGCTCTGTGACACAAGCTGGTCCATGCAATTCCCAGTATACCAAGTTTTGGAGACAATCAGAGCACAGGACATTTTTCACTGTACTTTTTCAATCTCTTGTTGCAGAACTTCAGGCAGAGATGTGCGTGAGGAGAGGGGAAAGAGGGGGTTAAGTCTAAGTGGTCCAGCCCAGTGGGAAGGGGCCCGTCATGGGCTTGGGCACTGGATGCAGAAGCCATATGAAGGAGGCCATGATTGGTCTCTAAGCAGTAGTTTTCCAGATTGGAAGAGAGAAGATTTGCCAGAAAGACAGCTCTATAGTGTTGCCCAATTTAGATGTACACTCTCATTCTTAGGGCCAGTTTCTTGAAACTCTCTGAGTGGCCTTCTGGCTCCTGTGGGATTTTAGACATTAGAGATGCACCAGGGCCTTGCTTTGTAAAGTGAAGCCACAGGTCAGTAATATTGGAATAACCTGGAAGCTTGTTAGAGATACAGAATCTCAAGTCTCCTAAATTAGAGCTACATTTTAACAAGATTTAAATGCACATTAAAGGCTTGAGAAGCATTTTCCAGGGCTTGAAAATACAGCCACAAGTGAAAGCCATATCTCCTGGGGGTTCAGAGCAAAGAAGTACAATGGATGGCTGTGGGTAAATTGTAACCAGTGGAGCAGCTGTGTTGTTGTAGCAGCAATTCCTCTTCAAAATTCACTTGGGATTAACAGTGGATGAAACTAATGTGATGAACGGCTAATGGGAAACTTTAGGATGAGCTATCAGGTGGTCACCACATAAACCCATTGATCAATCTTAGCATCATTAAAAGCAGAACAGGCAGATACTGTAGGTATTCCACGGCAAAGCCTGTGGCATCACCTTTGAGGTGCTATTCCCTAAAATTGAAGCAATCTATTCAAGCCTCTGGAAACAAGGAAGAGACGGAAATGAGTTAAAAGACAGTCCAAAGGAGCCAAACAGACACATCTAGAATATTGAGAAGCCTGAGGGAAACAGACTTATCTGCAACAAGTCAATGGCATGAAAAAAAAAATTGTGGGTTGGGGAGAAATCTACATCAAAATGAATATAAAAGACAAACAACTAAATGTAATTTGTGGACCTGGTTTGGATCTTGATTTAGAAAAGAAACATGTTTAAGAAATGTATATGGACATAACGCAGATGCACAATGACATGATATCTGAAACTGGCTTTAGAAGAATTAAAAGAATTCAACAGAAGGGGGAAAAAGAGTAGATAAAGTGAATGTGGCAAAATTTTTCATAATTATTGCATTTGCGTGAATGGGTCTATGAGGATTCATTGTATTGTTCTCTCCACTTGCTGTGTGAGTTTAATTTTTTTATAAGCAAAAAATTGCTTTTGAAAGCAACAAAATCCAGAGCTCAGTGTCCATATTTGTCTAGCCAAGGTGCTATAGGGAAGGGAGTGGACAGATATAAGTGGATATGGAGGGCTTCAGACAAGGCTTTCAAGAACCAGAAAGTGGAACCAGCTGGGGTCTCCATCCTCCACTGGCCCCTGCCTGGGTGGGTGAGCGCTTGGCAAGTACGTATGTTTGGGGTGTGTGTGTGTGTGTGTGTGTGTGTGTGCGCGCGTGCACGCGCGTGTGCAATGAGGGGGCACTCAATTTGAAAATATGATATTTAAGCAAAATGATATGACTCTTCCCTGAGAGCTGGTGAGGACCAAGTGAGGATGAAGTTCCCAAGGACCAAGTCTGGAGTAGGGAATTCCTTTCCCAAGATATCAGGTGATGCCCAAATCAAAAAAACAAAAGGAGCAGAAACTGTATAAGAAAAAATGTGCCCGAAGGCCAGGTAGGTCCCCAGAGACACAGGAGCCTCAGGAATTAACAGGGGCAGGTTCAGGGGCAGGCCTTGGAGTGAGAGATAGAATGAGCACGTAAGACTTGGGGATAACAGGGCCAGCCCACGGAGAATCACTTAGAACTCTGGATCTTAAACCTGGATGTCCATAGAATGTCCATAGGAGCCTGTCACAAATGTACATTTCCTGGCCCAGCCTCTAACTCAGTGAATCAGAATCCCCAGGGGTGAGTCTCAGGAGTTTGTATTTGTAACACGCGCTTCCATAGGCACAGGGATTTTTACCACACCAGGCAAGCACTGGTACCAAGACCAGCAGGTCTGAGGAACTATCAGCCCAGGTTGCCTTTAGAATCTACCACTTCATTGGGCCAGCTGGTGCATGGGTCCTGTATGGCTCATCCCAGCTCTAACGGCCAAGAGCAAAAAGACATCAATTACTCAGTCTGACCTCCTAACACTTCCCCTCCTTGACTCTGTGCCCCAGGCAAACTGCTCTGCACATTGTATCTTAAATGCTCATTGCATTTTCCAGCTGGTATTTCAAGTAATTTAACTTTAATAACTTAAGACTGATGTAGGAATGAAGAGAGAGGAAGAAATGTGATTGCTCTTCATCGTAAGGATTTTAAGGAAATCGAGTTCTTAGGCTTCCACCAGAATCATAAATTGTCCAGAAGGATGGACCTACAGAAATTATCCTGGAATCCCAAATTTAAGCTTGCATTTCTCATTCTATCTGTTGCTGCCACACATTTTCTGTATCACTGATGGCTCAAAGTCAGAACTGCCTGTAATTTGGTAACACGTAAGGCATTAATCCTCAGGCAATCCTCTGCTTTACAAGTGCCTTTGACATTTCAAAGACTCATAAAAAGTAACAATTTTAGGAGGTCTGTTTGTAGTTTTGAATATGTAAACATTTTAAAATGAAATAATGGTGTATTTGTTATCTATTGCTGTGTAACAATCTACCCCAAATTTAGCAGCTTAAAACAACAAACGGGGACTTCCCTGGTGGCACAGTGGGTAAGACTCTGCGCTCCCAATACAGGGGGCGTGGGTTCAATCCCTGGTCAGGAAACTAGATCCCACGTGCATGCCGCAACTAAGAGTTCCCATGCTGCAACTAAGGAGCTGGCGAGCCGCAACCAAGGAGCCCAGGAGCCACAACTAAGGAGCCTGCCTGCTGCAACTAAGACCTGGTGCAACAACGACAACAACAAAAAAAAATCCACCACCACCAAACATTATTATCTCACTTGGTTTCTGAGAGTCAGGAATCTAGCAGCAGCTCTGCTGGGTGCTTCTGGCTGAGGGTCCCTTATGAAGCTGTGGTCAAGCCATCAGCCAGGTCTTCAGTCACCTGAAGGCCAGAGGATCTCTTTCCAAGTTCACTCACATTCTTGTTCCGTGGGCTGCTGGACAGAGGGCTCAATTACTTGCCATGTGAATCTCTCCTCAAGGATGTATGTATATCCTCCAGAAATGACTGCTGGCTTCCCCTAGAACAAATGAGAGAGAGAGACGTTAGCATCTTTTATAACCTAATTTTGAAGGTGGCATTTCATCTTTTCTGCTGTATTCTGTTGGTCAGACAAGCCAATCTTGCTGCGATGTGAGAGGGAACTATGCCAGGGTGGAAACATCAGGAAGTGAGATCTTTGGAGCTGTCTGGGAGGCTGCCTACCACATAGGGGTAGTTTTCAAAGCTTAAAAAAAATTAAAAAAACTTGAAAAACTAATAGAATACACTCACACATCTTCATTTATGACAGAACTGTATGAAGTGTAGTGGAAACAGGACAGTCTTTTTTTTTTTTTTTTTTTTTTTTTGCGGTACGCGGGCCTCTCACTGTTGTGGCCTCTCCCGTTGCGGAGCACAGGCTCCGGACGCGCAGGCTCAGCGGCCATGGCTCACGGGCCCAGCCGCTCCGCGGCATGTGGGATCTTCCCGGACCGGGGCACGAACCCGTGTCCCCTGCTTCGGCAGGCGGACTCTCAACCACTGCGCCGCCAGGGAAGCCCCCAGGACAGTCTTTTTAAGAGGTGACTCTGGGCCCGTAGGATATCCAGATGAGGAGGAAGGAAGGAAAGAAAAAGAAGGAAAGGAAAGGAAGGACTTGACCCCTACCTCACACAAAACAAGGTAATTCCAAGTGGATTATAGTTTTGAATATTAAATGTAAAACAATAAACCTTCCAGAAGATAACAGGAAAATATCTTTATGACCTTGGAGTAGGCCAAAAAAAAAAAAAAAAAAAAACAGAGAGACAGAGAGAGAAGGAAGGAAAGAAAGAAAGAAAGGAAGGAAGAAAAAGAAAGAAAGACTTCTACAAATCCGTGAGAAAAGACAATCTAATGTGAAATGAGCCAATAAACTTGATAAGCAATTCCAAAAAGTGGATATCCACGTAATCGCTATACACAGAAATGTACTCAAAGACAAACAGAGGGACTTCCCTGGTGGTCCCAGTGGTAAAGAATCTGCCTTCCAATGCAGGGGACAGGGGTTCGATCTCTGGTCGGGGAACTAAGATCCCACATGCCGGGGGGCAGCTAAGCCCGCACGCCACAATTACTGAGCCTGCGCACCTCAACTAGAGAGCATGCGCTCTGGTGCCCGTGCACCACAACTAGAGAGAGAAAAAACCCGCACACCACAACTAAAGAGATGCCCGCGCGCCACAGCGAAGAGCCTGTGCGCCTCAATGAAAGATCCCCCATGCCGCAACTAAGACCCGACGCAGCCAAAAAAATTAAAATAAATTTAAAAAATAAAAACAAACAAAAATAAATATGATTGGCCTAGATTAGATCAGTGTTGACCCTATGGACCAGTCAGTTGTTGCCAGGCAGGCAGGAGAAATGGCTGCACTCCCTACCTGACCCCCCACCAACCACCAGCACCAACACCAGTTTGGATGGACTGGGCTCATAATCCAGTAGGTTTCCACTAGACTGTGTAGTGGTGTAGTAAGTTTGTGGGATTTTTCTCCTGGCTAAACATACAGACACACACATACCACAGCTTTGAAAGGAAGTATTGAATCTTACTCCTTTTTCTGTTTTCCGTACTAACTCAGTGGCCTAGATGTTAGTGAAAGAAATATATGTGGTAAACTGAATATATGTTCGTTATATGATTGACTATGAAAATGCACAGACCCAGGCTGTGCTTCTAGGGCAGAACACACACATGTGTGTGCATATGTACACACACACATACACACACACCGCTATGAGTTATGCCCCTCAAGATTCTTCAGTTACAATCAGAAGTGTTTAGCTCTAGCTTCTTTAACAGAAACAGATTTCAGTGGAAACCTATAGATGTTGGACAGAATCAAAGAGAAATCTGTATATCCAGGCTCAGGAAGGACAGGAACTAGGGCTGCTCTCAGGTTCTCCGTCAGCAGGAATGAGTTGATGGTCTCCTCAGGAGGCTGTCCCACCATTTTCTGCCCTTAACTCGAAATCCAGATCCCAGGGAGAAGGCATCTAACTGGACTAGCTCTAGTCAAATGGCCCCATGTCTCCCACCCCAGCACCTCGACTTATTGTCCCACCAAATGGCATCCAATGAGATAAGGACAGAGTCCCCACAGCAGTACTGTGAAGAGGGTTAGTCCAGATAGGCAAAGACAACAGAGCCCACTGTGAGAGCCCTTTGGACTGTCAGGGCAACGATGCCTATGGTGAGGTGGATGGAAAATGAGATGCCTGTTGCCTGGCCCATTCATTTTGCCAAGAAGTCTCTGGGAAGCTCCCTACACAGGCACCCAGGAGAGATGGAGGCCTCTCCAGCCGTGGCACCTAGCTGGGACTCCATCCAGGAATGTTTTCTGCTTTCCAACATTCTTAAATAGGGTGTCTAGATGGCAATCTGAACCAACATAGCTTTGGTTGAGTATGACTCGTCCTTAAACATCCTGGGGCACTTTCCAAATCATGAAAACTAAAAGGAAAGGCAAGGTCCTTTCCCTGCGGCAGCAGGGGAAAACTTGAGCTGGTGCTTTGTTAAAGCGGAAAGCAATTTAACCAGCGTGTCACTCACTTGAAGGGCCTGGAGTAGATCCTCAAAAGTGTATGGAATGAGATTTGGGTTGAGAAACGAAATGAGAATTTATTTACAAGTGATAAGACAAAACTAAAAATATTATTTTTTCCAATGAAAAATACACCATCTTTTGGGTCAAAAAAAAAGTGTATGGAACTAACAGATGCCCTTGAGAGTCTCTCCAGTCCTCGAGATTTGGAGATTTCCGGTCCAGTGGTCCTATCTCAAAGGGGGGGAAGATGAAGTCACACAGCGTTCATTTCCAGATCCCAATTTATTGGATGGAGGTGACCAGCCAGCAGTCTGTGATGCCCCTCGTGGCTGCCTCAGCCCATGTGCCCACCCTGCCCACCGTGGTCCTAGAAGGTGGAATGCAGTGCCTGGGACAGGGCGATGTCAGTCTCAAGACGGACCCCTACAAGGTCACCTGAGTGCAGAATCCTTTTTATTTAAAAAATCTTGCCTCATGGTGTCTTTCCGAAGCGTTCACTCTAGTTTGCATAGAAACAACAGCTCTCTTTGTTTTCTCACTCGTATTTCCTTAATTTATGTGGTGTTGAAGTAAATCACTTCCATTACAAGGGGCATAAACAGGTCTGGTGACAAGCACAACTCGCCCTGGCCCATGCTTGCCCCTCAGCTGAGAGGGCCCAAGTCTTCTGCAGAGAAGCCCCCAGCTGTGGTGGGCCTCTTGCCTATTGCACAGAAATGTTGATAAAGGTTGATTCCAGTTGGTAGGTTTTTGGGTGATTTTTCATTTTTAGGTACTATTTTATAGTTTCTAACATTTGCATGGGCTTTTATTATTTCCCCCCTCCTACCCTCCCCCGTCCCCCTCGCCCCGACCATGCTGCACGGCTCGCAGGATCTTAGTTCCCCGACCAGGGGCTGAACCTGGGCCCCAGCAGTGAAAGCACCAAGTTCTAACCACTGGACAGCCAGGGAATTCCCTGTATTACTTTTTATAATCAAAGAAAAACTGTATGTATATTATTCATCTTCTATAGATTTTTGGTGTTTGTTAAAAATACACTAGAGATAATTTTCAAGGATTTTGTTAATAAAAGACTTAGAAAAGGGGAAAAAGTCTATTTTTTGTTAATGGTTAATAGAAGAGAGGTTTTATACATTTTTGGAATACCTTTATGGGTCTGCCCTGCATTTGCAAGCCTTATATACAAATGGAAATTGGGATGAGAATTAACTATTATAAAACCCCCTTTAAATAGGCCAATTAAGATAGGATTTTTTTTAAGTTACCTTATGTAGTGTCATGTATTTTTGTAATTTCCTATTCTTTCACTATAAAAGTAATGAAATTCATTTCAATAATCACCGTGGAGAGAAAGAATATAATGGTCATTTGTAATCTAACCACCTAACTGTTGGCATTTTTGTTTCAAGTTATTTTCTGCCCTAGACCTTCAAACCATTTAATAAGTCTTGCCCCAGTTTAGTCTAAAAACAGGATTCAGAACATCAGGGAGATGTTCGTGTTCCCATAAGCGAGGCATAGAGCGCACTCTTGACTGCTCAGCCAGTGGTTTCTCCAGGGAAAAGCTGGCTGTGTCGTGTGAGGGACACCTGTACACTGGCAATGATTAGCACAGTCCCCAGAGATAAGTCACCTTACTAACTAGACTCTTCTATGTGGATCACTAAGGGCCACAAAGAAAGACCAAGGTCACATATTTAGATGATTTTTGTTTCTTTGTGTTTTTCGTTTCTTTGCGTTCTTGTGTGTTTGTAAGTCCTTAAGTTCTTGTATCAGAATTTGATATGAGCATGTGAAATATTTAATCTACCATTTGGGATTTTCATTTAATGACCTGGATACTCGTTTGGCTAAAATTAACATGAATTCATTAAACGTGAATTCATTAACATGAATTTTTAAATTATTTACCTTTTAATGGAAACACAAAGCAATTGGAAATAGACCAAACAATGTACCCTCAACCCCCATCTCTTTTTTAAAAAAATTTATTTAATTAATTATTATTATTTTTTTGGCTACGTTGGGTCTTCATCGCTGCACTCAGGCTTTTTCTAGTTGCAGCGAGCAGAGGCTACTCTTTGTTGCGGTGCGCGGGCATCTCATCGTGGTGGCTTCTCTTGTTGCGGAGCACAGGCTCGAGGCGCGCAGGCTTCAGTAGTTGTGGCACGTAGGCTCAGTAGTTGCGGCTCGCAGGCTCTAGAGCGCAGACTCAGTAGTTGTGGTGCATGGGCCTAGTTGTTCCGCGGCATGTGGGACCTTCCCGGACCAGGGATCGAACCCGTGTCCCCTGCATTGGCAGGCGGATTCTTAACAACTGCGCCACTGGGAAAGCCCCCATCTCTTTAATTGTAAAACCTCTGGATGTTTTTCTGTAATATTTTCTGAACTATTATCATACCACAGGACAATTCTGGCACTTTTGTATGTTCTGGTCCAGAGAAACTGAAGGGTAGAATGCAAACAAAACTTTGTTTGCTTTTTCCACACTTCAGGAACCAGAGTAAATTCAGTGCAAAGAACCCTACGGGGAAAGAAAGAAAAAAGGGGGAAAGAATAAAAGGCCCTTCGTTGTACACAGTTAAAATTAGCAAAGAAGATTTTATTTACACTGGACATTATCATCCTAATTAACAAAAGTAAGGCATCAGTAATGATAGATAATTGTCCTTGAGAGCAGCTAGTGATGAGATGTGATAGGCAAATGGTTGTTCAGAAGCATTTAGATGTTAATAGAGTCGAATTCCTTGAGCTACCCAATTTTTGCATTACTCCTCTATGTGGATCACTAAGGGCCACAAAGAAAGACTATGGTCAGCATTACTGACCTTAGGGAGCATTACTTTGGGGCAGAGTAGATTTTCCTGGTTATCACCCTTGACAGTAATGCTTTGCCCGGTTTCCGACTGGGAGTGTGATCTCTTGGGGTCTTGTCTCTTGGGTGGAATGGTTTCAGGGAAGGAGAGAGGCCAGCAGCGTGCCCCTGCCCGGGTGGAGCTGGTGGCTGTGGTCAGCCTGTCCAATGGGCAGCGTGCCCCAGCCTCCTCTGCTGCTCCGTCTTGCCCTTGTTTCCAGCCTTGTTTTGGCTCCCAGTGAGGGACACTGCTGCTGGGCTCTGGTTTTCTACCTCAGTGAGCATTCCATGATCTATTTTAATGCCTTGTTTTTAGAACTGGGTTTAACAAGGTAAGGAATGGAATTGCCATACTGGGAAGTCAAGGAAAACGAGCCCACTCGAGCTTCCACTGGGAGGTTGCTGCTACTGCTTTAACCCAGGCAGGACTTCTCCTTCCTGTGTTATTTGGGACCATACGCAACTGCCGCTTTTTAACCATTTTTTATTCCAAATATGTCAATTTTATGTGATTCAATTGAATAGTTGAACCCTGTGGAGCACAGTGGGGGTGAATTAGGGCAAAGGAGGAGGGAACTGGTATTTATTGAAGACATGCTATGTGCTGGGCATGCTAACCCCCTCATACCTCAAATTACCACCAGAATACAAGCCCCATCAGGGAAAGTGCTCGCCTTCTTCACTAATCATATCCCTGTTCCCAGCACAGTATATGGCTTCATAGATATTTGCTAAACAGGTAGAGATGAATCAGTGGTGTAAAAGAGACGGGGATGGGCTTCACTGGTGGCGCAGTGGTTGAGAGACCACCTGCCGATGCAGGGGACACGGGTTCGTGCCCCGGTCCGGGAAGATCCCACATGCCGCGGAGCGGCTGGGCCCGTGAGCCATGGCCGCTGAGCCTGCGCGTCCGGAACCTGTGCTCCGCAATGGGAGAGGCCACGACAGTGAGAGGCCCGCGTACCAAAAAAAAAAAAAAAAAAAGAGACGGGGATGTTCATAACACCTTACAGAGTGCCTGTGAATGTGTAAGCCCTCTTACATAGTATATGAAATACATATATATATATATGATCAACAAGGTGCCTGGCATACGATAGCGGCTCAATAAACATTAGGATGGAGAGACGAAGAGTCAGAGAGGTGAAATAATGTGCCCCCAAATAAATAGCTCATAAGCAGTGGAGGCAAACTCAAGTATATTTGGTTAAATTCAAAGCCCACGTTATTTCCATTGTGCTCATACAGTTGTATTTTACATAAACTCCAATCAGGTAGCCCCCTCTGCTCTGCTCCCTCCAGCCCTCCAATCTCCATCCCCAATTCTTACTCATGTTACCAGGGAAGTCTCTGGAGCCAGAGAAAATGGCAAAAACAAGAGGGCTTGCCTCCACCATCCCGTGCTCAGCTTCCCTGAGAGCCTACAGATGGCTGAGACCTGGCAGGCCGGACTGCGGCATCTTGGCAGGTCAGACATACAATTCTGTACCCCTGCTCTGCCTCCAATTTCCAGGGGAAATAATAACAATAATAAAGAGGAGAAGGATAGGAGGACAAACATTACAGTGGCACCTTCTACGTGCCAGTCAGCGCTCTAAGCTCTTTGCATTATTTCACGTACTGCTGACAAAAGCGGGTGATTATCCTCATTTTACGAACGGAAGTCACTTACACAAAGCCACACAGCGCATTTTAGCCTGGCCCTCTCTTACTCCAGAGCCGAAGCTTTTAACCCTTATGACCTAAGATGGAAAAGAAATGTCATCGTATCATCAAGAAGAAGCATAAGAATAGCTAGAGAAAAGCAAGATTGAAATATCAGAATAAATATCATTTATTATTTCTTCTGATCATAAAATGTCATCAAGAAATTGTTCAGAAATTCCCACACTCTTAGTAAGGCCCTCTGTGGGGTCAGTCAGGGGCAACTGCCCTGTCACTAGGGATAAGAAGAGTATGGGGAAGACGTTATTGGAAAAACCACCCTTCAGGACAGGAGGCAAGAGAACTGGAGAAAGATAATGATGGGCCAAGAGAAAATGGCAGGAGGGAGGCTGCCTAGTATTGAGAACAGGAACGAGGATCCTGGAATCCAGGAAACTTAGGCTTGAAACCTGGCTCCACCGTGGGTTTACTGTGTGACCTTGGAAAAGTTACCTCCCCTCTCTGAGCCTTAGTTTCAGATAAGTATAAAAGGGAACGAATAGGACTTCCCTGGTGGTGCAGTGGTTAAGAATCCGACTGCCAGTGCAGGGGACATGGGTTTGACCCCTGGTCTAGGAAGATCCCACATGCCACGGAGCAACCAAGCCCGCGAGCCACAACTACTGAGCCCGTGTGCCACAACTACTGAAGTCCGCGCGCCTCGAGCCCGAGCTCCGCAACGAGAAGCCACCGCAATGAGAAGCCTGAGCACCGCAACGAAGAGTAGCCCCCGCTCACCACAACTAGAGAAAGCCCGTGCGCAGCAACAAAGACCCAACGCAGCCATAAATAAATAAATTTATCAAAAGAAAAAAAAAAGGGAAGGAAGCTGTGACAAAGCGAGAGAGAGGCATGGACATATATACACTACCAAAGTAAGGTAGATAGCTAGTGGGAAGCAGCCGCATAGCACAGGGAGATCAGCTTGGTGCTTTGTGACCGCCTGGAGGGGTGGGATAGGGAGGGTGGGAGGGAGGGAGATGCAAGAGGGAAGAGATATGGGAACATATGTATATGTATAACTGATTCACTTTGTTATAAAGCAGAAACTAACACACCATTGTAAAGCAATTATACTCCAATAAAGATGTTAAAAAAAAAAGGGGAAGGAATAATGCTGACCTCGTTGGGTAAGTTACAGGATTTAAAATGAGGGTGTTTGTAAGGGACCTGGCACGCATTAAGAATTTAATAAATAATGAATCTCCTCCCTTCTCCTAGGGATTAGAGAAAGTAAATTCACTTTGCTTAAATGCATGTAAAAGGCTTCAGATTGCTTCTCAACAATGAGGATCTTTGTTGGTGAATATGCAAACCAAAAATAAAGAGAGGTTAAGAAACCTTGGCCAGTGGCATCCCTATCTTTCCTTAAGATCAGCCTTATCTCTAGTGTCTTCCACCTTAGGAAAAAGCAGAGGCTCCTGTTTGAGACGCTCTGTCTCCAGTGGTGGTAAACCCCCTCCTTCCCTGACTCCAGCCCATGCTGGGCACTGAAGGAGCTTGGCGTGGAAAGTTCTCCTTCTTGGGGCTCCCTTTGTCATTAGCACAGAAGACAAACTTAAAAGGAAGGAAGAGGGTTGGGGGGTGGGGAATGGTGATGTTGCAGCTTGGTCTTCCTGTATGCTACGAAATGTGCAAAAAAAAAAAAGCAATTCATAAAAATTCACACTGATTTCAGAATCCAGAGGCGCTCCGTTCAAGAATCTGAACAAGATCAATAACGTATTACTGTGATCATTTTATTGATACCCTCTCTCATCAATACAACCTGATCAAGGTACAACTCACTGAAACATTTACGTTCTTAGCATACACTGTGCTTTTCATTTACAAGTATAAGAAACAACTTTGGCTACTTTTTTCCAATTGCAATTGTTTCTTTGGACCCAGATGCTTTAGTCACTGTTCATCTCTGCTTGCCAGAGAGCTTTCATTAACTCCTGTCTTCTGGCTAATTCTGTTTTAGCAGACCAGTTGGATTCCAACAAGCTTCCTCGAGTCCCTCAGGGATTGGTGTTAAACCCTGTGCCTCTCCCTACCCTACGGTGCTGCGGGAAGCTGGGAGGGCCCTGCATTGCCCAGTGGTGCATGTCCTGCTTTCCCTCTTTTCCCTCTCACATTACCCAAGGCAAACATCTCAAATGGACCATTTAACCCCCGCCCCACACTTCCCTTCACCTCTGTTTGATCTCAGCCTTTAAAAAAAATTTTTTGAGTCATTCAAATTGACTTATTCAAACTGACAAAATGCAGTTTTATACCACTCTAGCCCCCAAACACTATAGGGATGGTCTTTATCGTTGTACAGAATAAAAAGGAGAAGTAAAGTGATTCAAATGGCTGTTTATTTAGTGCAGGAGGGCTGGGGTGGGGGGCAGGCTTGGGCCTTGGCATTCTATCTCCTCCCCACTTCATTCCTCTGCTCCTGGACCTTAGTACTTGCCCTCTGGGCAAGTGGGCTCATTATTTCTGTGAGAAGACAGACTGCCGTTCATTTGGCCCACACTTTACTTTTTTTGTTAGATAACTAAATATCTAGATTTTAGCCTGATTGTAGCTTGGGGCCAGATGGTTGGTCTGGGACCCACAGGTGTTTGCATGCCAAGGGAGGGAAAGGCCAAGGCTGGGACGTGTGTGGATATTGGACAGAAAGGCATCTGCTGATGCCTTTCGGGATTAGACAAATACACGCCAATTTACCTCCAAAAGCTTGTGTTTTCTCCCGCACGCTCATCTCCTTGAACTTAACGCCAGGCTTAATGGAATACCAGGAAGGGGTTACACACTATGAAAGTGATTCTTAACTCACAGAAAGAATTCAGGACACAACAGCCACAGTGCCTTTGCTTTTCTAAGATGCCCAGATGGCTGTGGGAAGAAGTACCTATGGAATAAAAAACGATTCCACCATCACCAAGAACCCATCAAATATTGACTAAATAAATGATTTTCAGCCCTCACTATGCATGGGGTTCCCCTGGGGGTGATAATAAAAGCATGCAGTTGGCCAAACTGCCCCAGGTGTTCTGATTCAAGGACCCCAGGCCTAAGTATGCATAAAAAGTGTTTCGGAACTTCCCTGCTGGCGCAGTAGTTAAGAATCTGCCTGCCAATGCAGGGGACAGGGGTTCAAGCTCTGGTCCGGGAAGATCCCACATGCCGCGGAGCAACTAAGCCCGTGAGCCACAACTACTGAAGCCCGCACGCCTACTTGCTCCACAACAAGAGAAGCCACCGCAGTGAGAAGCCTGCGCACCACAAGGAAGAGTAGCCACCACTCACCACAACTAGAGAAAGCCTGCGTGCAGCAATGAAGATGCAATGCAGCCCCCAAAAAAACTCTTAAAAAAAAGTATGAGTATTTAATGAAAATTTTCACTTTTGTTCCCTTTTTCTTTTAAAGTAATTTAAAATATTTGAATCTATATAGGCATTTAGTCTTAGATTAACATGTATTTATCATTATACTTACTCCATATTCCCTTGATGAAGAACAGAGCTATTCCAGCTGGAAAAATAGAAAGCCATGTGAGTTTCAATAAGAACAGAAAGGCATAATAACTTAGTTACCTTAAAGCTTCCTTGGCTAACTTCTATGCTCCTATCAGATAACAGCTTAAACATAATTTCCTCAGGGAAGCTTACATCGGACTCATCAGCCAAGTTTAGATCTTTCCATTGTATCCTTCATTGCACTATAGTATCCTTTGTACTGTAAGGCTTGATATTATTTTTGTGTATGTCAATGTCCTTGCTAGATTGTAAATCCCATTTGGAGTGTAGGATAGAAACTATGTCTAACATTTTCTGCAGCATCCTTAGGACCCAGGACATGGCTTAAATCACAGATGATGCAATTGATAAATATTTTCTTGGTAAATGTAAATGCAATGGCTGTGTGTTGTTGTCAGTGAACATTCTTCCCCAATCCCTATAACTTTAACATGTATATCCACTGTCTTTTGTACAGAACATTGATTTCCAGAGTCAAATACTTTCCATTCCATTTAAAGGAAGAGCCTAAAATATGTATCTTCCTAAAAATATTATAAAATATAATTGCCATTCTATTCTTCTTTGTATTTAGCCTAAAACATGAATGTTCCTTCTTTTGCCAAAGTTGAATAGAATCCACAAATTATTTTAAACTTCATTTACAAAGTGGGTACATTCTTAGCAGACATATTGATCATTTTTAGTCCTTCTCTTTTGGTATAATCTCTTTTGAGACAAAGGCTGAGGTTTTTTGATTGTTATTTTTTGTTTTGTTTGATTGCCATTTTATAACAAGCATTCAGCAGTTGCTCAATAAAAATTAATTTCATTTTCCCTAAAAAAGAGTACAGACTTAATGGATCTCAACCTCTTGTGACCTTGGGCAGATTACCTAACTTCTCTGCCTCAGTTTTCTTACCTGTAAAATGGAATCAATAATAGTACCAGCATCATAGAATTTTTGAGATTGAATGAGTTAATCCACGTGAAGTACTTTGAACACTAATTTGCAATATTACAAGTGCTCAATAAATATTATCTATTATTATTATGACTCTAAGACTCCTTCCTTTGACCTAAGCTCATTTAACTACAACTACCAACCCCTCCCTACCTTCAGGTTCTACTGTCTCATTAGCTGAATAAAATTTCCTATCAAGGAGAAGAGCAAGCTCAGCTGGTGTTGTGGAGGCATGAATGTTGGTGGAATCCTTTTAGGAAAATTACTTAAAGGGGCAAAACCTAGATGTGTGAGTTGTCATGCTCCCACATGGGGCTGCCGTAAACTACCTGCTCAAGAAAGAACAATGTAGGGTCCCCCGTTAGAACACTATTCTAACATTTTAATTGCCTTCTTAGAAGTACTAAGCTCATCTTTCCTCAAGAGAATCAAGCATTCTCTCTAAAATCACATACAGCAGGATCATCTCAGCTTCTGCCACCCACTCAGTGCCACTAAATTACTACAAGAAACACAGGGAAAAAATAAAAAATAAAAAAAATATAAAAGAAACACAGGGAATGCTCTAGGGATCCTGATTCCCTAAACTAGACCATATTCTCTAATACAGTGCATGCCCTGGCTCTTCCACTGCCCAGCTGTTTTCCTGTCCAGGATTATATTTCTAAAAGAGTCACCATGACTATGAAAGAGAATTGCTGTTTATAGTAGCATGATTTCACTTCTCTCCTATTAGAGCCTTGGATTGTTCTTCAGCAACCAGAGAAAACAGGTCCAATGCTTGGGGGACTAATCCCTACTTCAAATAAGTCAAAATAGGACAATTTTTTTTTTTTTTTTTTTGCGGTTCGTGGGCCTCTCACTGTTGTGGCCTCTCCCGCTGCGGAGCACAGGCTCCAGACGCGCAGGCTCAGCGGCCATGGCTCACGGGCCCAGCCGCTCCGCGGCATGTGGGATCTTCCCGGACCGGGGCACGAACCCGTGTCCCCTGCATCGGCAGGCGGACTCTCAACCACTGTGCCACCAGGGAAGCCCTCTCCTTTTAGTTTTATTGAGGTTTGTTTTGTGGCTGCCATAACAAAATATCATCGACTGGGTAGCTTAAAACAACATGAATTTATTTTCTTGGTTCTGGGAAATCCAAGATCAAGGTGCTGGCCTATTCAGTTCCTGATGAGAACCTTCCTCCCGGTTTACAGGTTGTCACCTTCCCCCTGTGTCCTCACATGGTAGAGAGAGAAAGCACGAGCTCTCTGGTATTTCTTCTTTTTTTCTTCCAGTTTCATTGAGGTATAATTGACAAACAGCACTGTATAACTTTCAGGTGTATAGTATAATGATCTGACTTCGATACATCATGAAATCATGACCACAATGTTTAGTGAATATCCATTGTCTCATATAGATACAACATTAAAGAAATAGAAAAGATTTTTTTTCTTGTGATGAGAACTCAAGATTTACTCTTAACTACTTTTATGTATAACATACAGCAGTGTTAATTATATTTATCATGTACATTACATCCCAAGTACTTATTTATGTTATAACTGGAAGTTTCTACCTTTTGACTGCCTTCATCCAATTCCCCCTCACCCCACGCCCTTCCTCTGGAAACCACAGATCTGATCCCTTTTTCTATGAGTTTGTTTGTTTGTTGTTTTTGAAGTATAACTGACCCACAACACTATGTTAGTTCCTGGCACAGGACGTAGTGATTCGATACTTCTATACATTTTGAAATGATCACATGATAAGTCTACAATCTGTCATCATACAAAGGTATTACATAGTTACCAACTGTATCTCCCACACTGTACATTTCATTCCCATGACTCATTTATTTTGCAGCTGGAAGTGTGTACCTCTTAATCTCACTCATCTGTTTCTTTTCTCTCTCCACCTTCCTCCCCTCTGACAACCAAACATTTGTTCTCTGTATCTATAACTCTGTTTCTGTATTCTTATGTTTGTTCATTTGTTTTGTTTTTTTAGAGTCTACGTATAAGTGAAATCATACAGTATTTGTCTAAATTATTTCACTTAGCCTAATAGCCTCTAGGTCCATCCATGTTGTTCCAAGATTTCATTCTTTTTTATGGCTGAGTAATATTCCACTGTATATAATACCACATCTTCTTTATCCATTCACCTATCAATGGGCCCTACAGTTGCTTCCATATCTTGGTTATTGTAAATAATGCTGCAGTGAACATAGGGGTGCATATATCTTTTCAAATAGTAGTTCTATTTTAATTTTTTGAGGAGTCTCCAAACTGTTTTCCATAGTGGCTGCACCAATTTACATTCCCACCGACAGTGCACAAGGGTTCCCTTTTCTCCCCATCCTCACTGACACTTGTTATTTGTTGTCTTTTTGATACTAGCCATTCTGACAGGGGTGAGGTGATATCTCATTGTGGTTTTGATTTGCATTTCCCTGATGATTAGTGATGTTGAGCATCTTTTCATGTGCCTGTTGGTAAAAACTCTCAACAAAGTGGGTATAGAGGGAATGTACTGCAACACAGTAAAGGCCATATATGACAAGTCCACAGCTAACATCATGCTTAACAGTGAAAACCTGAAAGCATTTCCTCTATGATCAGGAACAAGACAAGGATGCCCACTTTCACCACTTTTATTCAACATAGTATTGGAAGTCCTAACCATAGCAATCAGATGAGAAAAAGAAATAAAAAGAATCCAGATTGGAAAGGGAGAAGTGAAACTGTCACTGTTTGCAGATGACATGATACTATACATAGAAAATCCTAAAGATACCACCAAAAAAACTATTAGAATTCATCAATGAATTTGATAAAGTTGCAGGACACAAAATTAATATACAGAAACCTGTTGCATTTCTATACACTAACAATGAACTATCAGAAAGAGAAATTAAGAAAACAATCCCATTTACAATCACATCTAAAAGAATAGAAAACCTAGGAATACACCTAACTAAGCAGGTTAAAGGCCTGTACACTGAAAACTATAAGACACTGATGAAAGAAATTGAAGACAACACAAACAGATGGAAAAATATACTGTGTTCATGGACTAGAAGAATTAACATTGTTAAAATGACCATACTACCCAAGGCAGTCTAAAGAGTCAATCTCTATCAAAATACCAATGCCATTTTTCACAGAACTAGAAGAAATAATTCTAAAATTTGTATGGAACCATGAAAGACCCCCAAATAGCCAAAGCAATCCTGAGAAAGAAAAAGAAAGCTGGAGGTAACATGCTCCCTGATTTCAAACTGTACTACAAAGCTACAGTAATCAAAACAGTATGGTACTGGCACAAAAACATACATGTAGATCAATGGAACCAAATAGAGAACCCAGAAATGAACCCACACTTATATGAGCAGTTAATCTGTTACAAAGGAGGCAAGAATATACAATGAAGAAAAGACAGCCTCTTTAATAAATGGTGCTGGGAAAAGTGGACAGCTAGCTACATGCACATGAATCAAACTGAGCTATTTTGTCACACCATATACAGCAACAAATTCAAAATGGATTAAAGATTTAATGTAATACCTGAAACCATAAAACTTCTAGAAATAAACAGGCAGTATGCTCTTTGACACTGGTACTTCTTATAAAGACACTAATCCTGGGACTTTCCTGGTGGTGCAGTGCTTAAGACTCCATTCTCCCAATGCACAGGGCCTGGGTTTGATCTCTAGTTAGGGAACTAGATTCCACATGCATGCTGCAACTATGAGTTTGCATGCCACAACTAAGGGGCTGGTGAGCTGCAATTAAGGAGCCTGTGAGTTGCAACTAAGGAGCCCACCTGCCGCAACTAAGGATCCCATGTGCTGCAACTAAGACCCAGTGCAACCAAATAAATATTTTTAAGAAAAGGGGAGGGGGTAATCTTCTTAGCCATAAATATGGCTGTAACCACAGTTTAGAATATGTCATTAAAAAAAAAAAAAGACACTAATCCTATCAGATCAGGGCCCTACCTTTATGACCTCATTTAACCTTAATTACTTCCTGACTCCAAAATAGTTGTGCTGGGGGTTAGAACTTCAACATATGAATTTGGGGGTGGACATAATTCAGTTCATAACAGTGGCCTAGCATATGGTTTATCCTGGAGAATGTTCTGTGTGCACTTGAGATGATGTATGTTCTCTTGTTGAGTAGAGTGTTATATAGACGTCTATTATGTCTAGTTGGTTTATAGTGTTGTTCAGGTCTTCTATCTCCTTTTGATCCTCTATGGATCATTGAATCCTATAGCTGGCTTTGAAGAATACTTCAGCTGTGTGAATCATACAGTAGTTCAGCTCCTAAGGATTGATTATATCTATGAGGTTATGTAATCACAGCGTCACTGTAAAGCAGATAAATAACGATATTAGTACTACACTTTTCATACGTGGACAAGTATAGGTCTGGAGTGATTAACTGATGGAGGCAGAATCACAGTGAATGAGTGGCTGAGCAGGGACAGTGGTCAAGTCTTTTGCCTGCTCCCAGTGTTACCTTTCCATCAGACTAAACTGCCTTCCTTATGAACCATTTACAAGGTAGCAGATGTGCACAGCGTGTGCGCTCACGCATGCACGTGTGTATGTGTGTGAGCGCACATACAACAGAGACAGAGGCAAAATGTACTAGGCAGGTGCAACGTTAAATTTTTGTTTATCCTGGAGCCGCAGTCAGGTTTAATCATTCTTGGAATTCTTGTACATGAACAGGGTGTAGTGTGGACTCATTATTTACACAACACTCTCCTCTCCCTCTAGCCCGAGGGAGAAAGGGGTTTTCTCTGGAACCAGTAGAGACCCTCCCCCCACCCCCTTATCTTTCCCAGCTGAAAGCCCACAAGCATTCCTGCTGCCTTCTTGGACTGTTCTATGGATGTGACCTGGGTGTCAGACTGACCGTTAACAAGGCAGATAAGCTGCACATAGCTTCTCTCTTCTGTGCTTCCTGCCTTCCCTCGTTCTCACCTGGCTGTCGACATAGTAGGCACTCAATCAATATTTATTGATTTGGTTTGTAACGAGGCTGGGCTAGGTTGAACCCTGGTTGTTAATGAACTAGTGATTCAGCAAGAGGAGGAGCTGACAGACACCCGGGGAGACTCCTGGAGTATCTCTTGGAGAAGAGTGATAGATAGATGAAGACTGAGAGGAAAAATAGAAGTAGCACAGGGTCACAGCAACAGTGGGACACCTGGACTCCAGTCCTGCCACTGGGGCTCGTCACCTTTTAGGGAGCTGCAGCCTCTGTCTCCTTGGCTGTTGTTATATGTGGGTGCTCAACCGAACAGCCTCCAGGGTTTATTTCTGCCTTAATATTTTTCTCATTCTGTGAAATGCTTTATGCTTTATTCCTTTGTTCACATGCTTTCATACTCACGCTCTAATTCAACAAATATTTATAGAGCACCTATTAAGCGGCAGGCACAAGTAGACCTGGGCTGAGAGATGGGGAGGGAGATGCAGAAATAAATAATGAATCACTGAAGCCTTTGAACCCACCTGGCTGGGTGGAGGGAGAGAATGGGAGACAGACACCCACTTGGAGAACAAATACTGCGCAGGATGAAGTTGATGGCTCTTGGGGTAAGTCCCAAGTACATCCCTGTCCAGCCGGTGCTTGCCTCAGGAACCTGGGAAACTGAGGCAATGCCAAGGGGAAGCTGGGAGATAGGGCGTGGTTCCTGAATGGGTGGGAGGGCTCGGTGGGATTCTCTTGAGCATTTGATGACATTTGAGGAGATCATAGAGCCCTCTCGCCTGCCCACTGGAGACATGAGAAATGGATTCATCCTGTGTCTAGGTATCTTGGGTTGAGTGGAGAACCCTCATGGAAGTGTTTCTGCTATCGGCTGTGTTCATCAAATAGGCCAGCAGCGTTCTCTGAGACTGGCTGCCCTGACGAGGCCTGTGGTCTTCCAGGGCCGTGACCCTGGCATAGTCTCAGTGCAGCCTGACCTGCAGCTGCGCACATGGCATCACCTCAGCTCAGTTCATCTCCACACCTGGTGATCCTAGAGCCCACAAACCGAATAGCTCATGCAAATGTCCAACAGAGCTTGCAAACAAAACCAAAACTATAACAGAAAATTAAAGAAATCCCGAGTCATGCAGTCTCCCACGCAACCTGAAGACTCTCGTTGCCATGCGGAAGAGCAGGCCATACATGGTGCCCACTCTCAGCTATGGATGACGGGACTTCACTGCTCTTCACATCAGGCCAAAGAAGGGGAGATCCCCCCCACCCCCGATCTGTGCATGCAACCCAAAAGAGATGCAGTGAGAGTGTGAGTGAAATCCCACAATGGCAGTGAAAATGACAACAGCACAACTAAATGGATTGCTTGTTGCGTCCCAGGCACTGTGTTAAGCACTTTATGTACATGACCTTACTTTGTTTTTGATCCTATGAGGTAGGTATCACCGTCGTCCCCATTTTTAGTGATGGGGAAAGTGAGGCTTGGAGAATTTAAGCAAACAGCACAATAATTAAAATCCAACAGCGTAACTCCTAAAGACACATTCCTAACCATCACCCGGTATTGCACTTCTCATGGCTCAGTTCTACCAGACGTGAAAATTAAGTCATGGAACACACACATTGGAACAGCTTCCCCATCCTATGGCTTGAGTTTCGATCTGCGTGTTGTGTGTTTCTGAAGCATTTCTTTTGGATGTGTGTTTTGAATATTGTTAAGCCTCCACAAATCCTTGTTGCAAGCAGGCACATCATAAAGCACAATTAAATAAAAAAGCAACAGAACACACACAGAGATCATGGGAACCGGCTCCATTCTCTGTCTGATTAGAGCTGCTTTGGGGTGAGGGCTGGGGGCACTGTCTTCGTGGCTGCCAGACAGAAGGTTCTTTGAACTTGGCTGGTTGTGAGAGCCAGCAGAGTGAACTTGAAGAGAAAGATAAACATACAACAACCGTTCAAAGCTTCAGGTGTTATGATTGCTAATTGAGAAAGGCTCTAAATGATACCTGCTGGAGTGTAGGAATTTCACTCCCGGGGATTAGTGGCTCAGGTAACTCTGGGACTGTGTTCCTTCAGATTTTCCCTTCATGAAAATTAATAACAATCGTAGTGTCCTAGCCCAGCAGGAGCGGGTGTGCCTCAGAGTATAGCCCAGGGCAGCTAAAGCATCTTTATCTCTGAACATCTTCAGGTGGACTCTTCATACAAGAAATCTCTCTCCCTCTCCCTCTCTGTCTCTGTCTCTCTCTCTCTCACACACACACACACACACACACACACATGTTGTCACACACATACACTCTCATACATTTCACAAACAACCCACGTTTCACATCCATACTCACACACATGCTCCCAGACACATACACCCATGAATACATGCTGGCTTATACATACTTTCTCTCCACGTGCAAAAACACACACCAGCTCACGTAACACTCATACATCTATGCATTCACATGCACACATTCTCCCTCACACACACACACGCTCTCAGTCTCTCTCTCTCTGACACACACACACACACACACACACACACACACACACACACACACACACACACACACACACACACACTCTCAGTCTCTCTAAGTCTCTCTCTCTCACCTGCACTGCGTACTTCTGACAAAACTGCCGCAGCTGTACTAACCCGCCCACGTTTCCTTCCAGGCTTTGCCCCTACTGCATTTTCCCAGGCCCATGCTCCCTTCAGCTGCTGCCCTGCTCTCTCCCACTTTCCCTCTGAGCCTGGACACTGGTCCCTGACTCAAAGCCTTCGTGTGTGGGCCTGGGGGCTGCTGCGTGAGCAGTGGTTGGGGTGAAAGACGGGAGCCCGGGGCTGACCCCTCCCAGGTCTCCCCCAGCATCTGGGCCCCACGCTGGCTTCTTCCTCTTGTGGAGACAGCTTGGTGTGGCGGACTGGGCTTTTGGAAACGTGCAGCCTGGGTCCAGCCACAATCCGGGCCTTTGGGTGAGCTGGTAAGCTGCTCTGACTCTCCATGTCCTTGGCTGTGTTGCAAGTACGTGTCAGGCGTCATGGAGAGTGTCACATCCCATACTTGACGTGAACACGCTGTCCCAGCAGGGGTTGTTACTGGTGACTCCTCTGACTGACAGGTTGTAAAATGCCTTTCGTACTCACTCCCCGTGCATCCTGGTAAACTTTACTTCTAAATGAATCAGCTTTGTGTCAATGTTCTTCCAAAATTGTTTTAAAAACAAAAGAGACGGCAAGATGCTACACAGATTACCATCACAAGAAAGCATCTTTGTGCTGCTTCTAATAAATGAATGTCCGAGGAGAAAATGCTTTAAAAACCTTTGTTTTTATGTGTAAGAAATTCAAGAGTGAGTTGACATTATGAGTGACAATGTAGACTACCAATGTTCTCTGAGATTGTTGCCCCAAAGAGCAGCTTTGAAGACCCTGAAACAATGCCCTCTCTGCCCCCATTCTGCTCACTTCGTCCTGGAGGTATTTAATGCCAATTAAGTACTAATGTTGATATGAAAAACATGAAATACCACACTTCCACAGGAGGGGAAAATAACAGAAAGAGGGAAGCTGCAGGTACTGAATGTAAAATATCTCTTTTCACAATTTTGCTGAACGTGGTCTCTTTAAATATCTTCCCAGTGGTGGGGAGGGTTGTAAATAACATTTCTTCAGCACCTACTATGTCCCAGACATTACATGTTTGACATCTAACATACTTAGTCTTTCTTCTCCCTTCTAACAATGGTAGGGATGAACTGACGTGCCATTTACCTACTGCTGCGTAACAAACCACCCCAGAATGTAATGGCTTAAAACAACGACATTTACTTTGCTCATGAATCTGCAGTGTGGGCCGGGCTGTGGGTGGGGGAATGAGCAAGGAGATTGTTCGTCTCTGCTCCACTCAGTGTCTGCTGGGGTGGCTTGAAGGTTGGACCTGGATGCATTCCAAAGCACACTCCCTCTTGCATGTGTCTGGCATGTAGACTGGGCACACTCACAGTGCTGGGGGTCGGAACCACTGGGCTCCCTGGGCATCTCTTTCTCTATGTGGTCTCTCCATGTGCTCTCTCCAGCACGGAGGCACCAGGGGAGCCAGACTTCTTACTTGTTGACTCAGGGCTCCTAAAATGCATATCCCAAGAGAAGAAGCCAGGAAGAAGCCGTATTGCCGTTTCTGACCTAGCTTCAGAAGTCATAAAGCATCATTCTGGTTGAACAGTTACAGAAGGCCACCCAGGTTCAAGAGTGTGGAGTGTAGACCCCACCTCTCCCTGGAGGAACATCAATGTCACACTGTAATAGAATGGGACACAAGTGGGCGTGGCCATCTTTGGAGAGTATAATCTACCACAGCCATGGCCATCATTAGGTGGGCCCTGCATCTCAATTTTTCTCTCTGCCCGTGCCTGTCTTCTTCCCCTCTTCTCTGTTGGTGTAGCCCTCAAAAGCACAGCTAAAAAAATTATCCTGCTCACCAAACTGTGTCTCAGAGCCTACTTCCCAGGAAGACTAGTCCCTGTAAGACTAGTCTCCCAAAACCAACATGTTCAAAGCAGAGTCATCATCTTCCCTACCCCTCTCCTCTGTGCCTAACCTCAGTGAGTGGCACCTACTCTGTCTAGCACCTTCCCACCCTCAGGCACTCTCTGTATTCTGTCTTTCCCAGACATCTTTCATACACGTCCAGTTCCCTTCATCCCGAGGCCACTAGTCCCAACCAACCTCCTCCATCACTCACCCCCATCGGCACAGTAGTCCCATAACCGGTCCTTCATTCTCCCTGCAGCCTCAGCTCCACTTGTTGCCGGAATGCTCTGCGTCTCGTATTTGATGAGCTCATTCCCCGTTGCCCACGTCATAAAGTCCAGACTTCTTAACTTGGCCCACAACACCCCTTGTAACTGGACCTCGCCTTCCTTTGAAGTTCCCATTTCTTAACCCTGCCCATCACACTCACTCCCTCTGAGTTTCTTTCAGCTCCTTTGTTATGTTATGAGCATGGTAGAATCTCCCTTCCTTTCTGGGACGTTTCTTCTGGGTGAACAGCATCATCCTTCTCCCACACCTCCCTACATTCTTATCCTTGGGCTCAAATTCCATTTCTTCTGGCAAGCCCTCCCTGACCCTTAGACTGAGTGAGGCACCCTGACCTGAACTCCTGAAGCGTCCCTCCAACCGTAGCACAGCCACACTTCATGGAAACCACGTGTGTGACCGCCTTCCCTGCAGGATAGATGTTCCACTAGGGCAGTGATGACATCAGCTCCTTCACCAGCGTAGTCAAGATGCAGCCCAGCACATGGCACGCAGTGGGCACTGGAACAGGCTTCTAGTACACAGAGCAGGTTGTGCTCTGATCAGCTCCAAGGGGCTCCATTTGCATAAGCTACACCGTGAACATATCCCCTAGAATTATGCAGTGCCCGCCCTAAACACAGAGGCCCAGCTGAAAGTTTTAATTGTATGATCAAACGAATAAATGAATTATGTTATCCTTTGTGCTCTCTGTTAATTAGTGAATTTATGTTTGGTAAGGGGAACATAATCTGATTTCATGGTCTCTTTTCAAATGCCAAAGAATACAACATTTGCAACTAGAAAAAAATGCAAAAGCCTAAAGCAATGGCTCTCGATCCTGGATGCCCATTAAAATCACCTGGGGAGCTCTGGAAAAATACTGATGCCTGGGGCTCACCACAGTTTGCTTAAACAGAATCTCCGGGGTGGGGCGCAGCAGTGGGATTTTTTTCCTTTGCCCCAGCTGTCTTTCAGGAGCAGCCAAGGCTGAGAGCCTCTGGCCTAAGGAGTATCCAAGCACATCCAAGGAGCTTAAGAAACCCCCCCGGCAATCATTAACCTCACTGTTAAAACACCTGGTTCAGGAGCCACGGGGCTGAGCACCCAAGATGAAGACATTGTTGGGTTAAATGTCTTTCTTTGCTAGTTTTTGGACCTCAGATGCAGAGCTGAGTTTGTCATATCCATCAGTTCAAGTACATTGCCTTCATTAGTCCATGCAAGGCACTCTCGTCCAAGTGTCTTCCCCCTACCACAGACAACCATCCTAATATACTTGATGTTTATACAATATTTACTTGTGTGTATATGAATTCTTGTAAAAATGTTTCACTGGTTTTTATGCCTGCACTTTTACTTTATGTAAATGTGTTGTGCTCTAGACTCATTCTGGTTGGTAATTTTTCACTCCATCCCTGTTGCTTTGGGTACATCCTGTCTGTGCTCCTAACTGCTGCAGAGGCTGCCAGTCTGTGCTTCTACCATTTTCCCCATCCACACCCCCAGTGATATTCACCCATATTGCTCCCAGCTCCCCAGCACCACCGCACTACAAGAGCCATCCTTGTGAATGTGTCCTTGTGCACCTGCGTGAGAATTTATCTGGGATAAGTACCCTCTCTGATCTATTAGCTATATACTTTAAATCTCATTGCTTCTATGTTTTTACATGATGGATACTTTTACATCAATACATACCCAAAAGAAAAATCCAAGTGATTCGTAATACGTTGACTTTAATAATGATGCCCAAACATATGTGTAAGTGGCTATAAGAAAACAATCTAACACACCCCTAATGTCACAGAAAGGGCTGGGAATCTTGGGATCTCAGTGTCATTTAATCCCTATACTCTCTCAAGCTGAATTTTAGTAGAGGAGGTGGTCTCCAGCAAGGACTACTGGATCACCTCAAATGAAATCTCAGTGAAATTTCACCATTTCTCGGCTTCTTCCAAAATGTCATTGGGTAAGACTTCCAATCCTGTGGATCTTAGCTGAACCTCTTACAGGTTCAAAAGGGGCAAAGGCTAAGTCTGCTTCAAGCAATCAGGTTGTATGTGTTAAGCCTAACCTCTGCTGACAAAACTAGGCAGAATCAGGTGTTCTGGTTTGGGAAAGAATGAAATTTTGCCAAAACTCTGCTTGTTATAATCAACATTATAAGCTGAATGGAATGTTTAGAGAAGACTTCAACACTTAATTAGCAAATATCCTGAGTGATAGGAGTTCACTGAAAATCCTTCGTACGATAGCTATGTTGTGTGATGCAATGATATCCATGAGATTTCCAAACCAAACTTCTACGTTTTAAAGCAGTTGTTACTTTAGCAGAAGTATTAAGATTAAACCTAAAATTTGTGATAGTTTTTCTGCTTGACCAGAAGCCTCAATATTTATTAGCATTTACTGTCTAGCTAGTAGAGAGCAGTGGTTCATGTTGCAGGCCACTTACTAGTTCTGTCACTTAGGGCAAGGTGATTATCCTCTCTGTGCCTCAGTTTCCCCATCTGAAAAACAGGGTTGGTGTTAGGGCCTGCCTTTTGGTGGTGGTATGAGAATTAAGTGGGATGACACACAATAAGTACTTTGCACGTAGTAAGCCCTACAGTGTAATAAGCCCTGGAGATACTCAGCCTGTATCCTTGTGATGATTTATTTGGGCATCCTGGTCAGAACTGGCACATGTCAAGTCCAAGTAATATCTTTAGATTCACTTACTTTATGGGACTCTCCTGGCTAGTCCCAGAGCACATGCTCTTCTGCTCTCTGATGCTCTGTGTCCCCATGTAATCAAACCCCACAAACTTCCTTCACTTACCCAATGTTCTAGACAACTTAGACTTTAACGTGCATTTGTTTTGTCTACCCAATTAGATGAAAACTGGAGGGAAGTGATGGTCTCTTCTATTTCCTCTATCTCAGAAAGCCCTTGGCAAGTTCAAGGACACACAAGAGACTGGTGGGATGTTTCTTTCTGCATGAATTTACAAAATTCCTTTGAAATTTTGCTAGCATAAGAATTGTACTTTCTTAATATATTCTATAAATGTATTAACAAAAACTCAGAGAGTGTAACGTTTCCTTTCCTCTTCCCTGGATAAGTTAGACTAGAGTTTCTCTATAGCCAGCTTTAGCCAATTACTCCATGATATGGTTCCTTTGTCTCCAAAGCTCCCATCAGAGTCAGCATTAATTTGCCTTGGACACGGATGGGTCTTTGGTCCCATTACGTTTTCCATGGAGGGACTTCCTGTTGAAGTAATTGAATAGCACAAACCCTTGTGTGTGTGTGTGCGTGTGAATATGTGTGCATGTATGTATTTATTTAAAAAAAAAACTTCCCTTTGACACTGGTTTTTCAGCCAGCATTCACATACCATCATAGGTTATTATCATTCATTATTATGAAACATTATTACCTTTACCAGGTAGGAAGTTGGATGCATTTCAATTGCTTCATTCAGCCGCTAATTGATTCACATAGTTTGCTGACATTCAAGTTTAGACGTATTGCTTCCATAAACAGGAGCAATACCTTCCACTTGGGGATATGGCCTGCACGTTCTTATATGGTGCTCACTTTTAAAGCACAAACTGATTTCTGCAGATCTTCATCGTTTTTTCTGTAAAGAATGTTTCCCCTTCTGACATGATTTTTTTCTTTAGCTAACCCAATGGGTGCTACTGATGACTTGGTGGATTTTAGTTCTATATGCCTATACTCAAGGAATTTTTATAAACACCATCACCATCCTCTTTCTTTATTTTCAATATTTTTATTTTATTTCATCGTTTTGTACCTTACCTTGTCTTGGAAAGGACTTAGGATGGCTAGTTTAAGAAAAATGCTCTTTTCTCTCACCGTTTGTTTAGCAAATCCGGCTACATTCTGTAAGTTTCTAATCAATAATCTTATTCAGCTCTGAGGGTCTTGAACGCTCTCCTCTCCTGAGCAGAAACGAGAGGTCCCGCAGGAGGACAAAGAGGAGGCGGGGGCTTCCCTGGTGGCGAAGTAGTTGGGAGTCCGCCTGCCGATACAGGGGACGCGGGTTCGTGCCCCGGTCTGGGAGGATCCCACACGCCGCGGAGCGGCTGGGCCCGTGAGCCATGGCCGCTGAGCCTGTGCGTCCGGAGCCTGTGCTCCGCAACGGGAGAGGCCACAGCAGTGAAGAGGCCCGCGTACCTCAAAAAGAAAAAAAAAAAGAGGAGGCGGGACGGGAAGGAACCAGAGCAACTGGGTGCGGCTCCCTTCGCGCTTAGAATCTTAAGCTGTCCGCTTCTGTTCATACTTATTTCTAACCAAAGCCCTATGGCTAAATACTGCTGACTCTCATTCTCTTCAAGGGCGGGAAGCCAGATCATTTGATGTCCTCCTGTCCTTCGCGGCTGTAACTCAGACATTTAATCCTGAAGACCTCTCAGGAGTACCTGGGTGAGACCTTAGGAAGCCTTTGGTTCATACTCCTTTCCCGTGTTCCTTTCCCAAACAGCCCCATCCAAGCTCCCTCTGCTATGTCTCTAACCATCACTAGTCTAGGACTGTTTTGTTTCTTTTACACCAAATTTAGTGTCTCTCCTCTGAGGTCGGGAGCTCTGGGGGTTTCCGGAGGGTGGGCTATTAGCATTCCTGCATCCTCTATACACTGCCCAGAGCTCTTCCACTGTCACCCTCCCTCCCTCGGGCTCTGCCTCTTCCCTAAGGCCACTCCAGCCACCGTCTACATTTTTGCATTGGGAGGACTGCCCTTCAGACCTCATTCTTTCATAAAACTTGCTAACTGCTAGTGTCTAAACTAAAAGCAAAAAATGTGCATCTGCATTCAAACTTCTTTTTCAACCATTATAAAAAGGTTTTTCAGAATGTGGCCTTAAAAGAGTCTTTTCGGGGCTTCCCTGGTGGCGCAGTGGTTGGGAGTCCACCTGCCGGTGCAGGGGACACGGGTTCGTGCCCCGGTCCGGGAGGATCCCACATGCCGCGGAGCGGCTGGGCCCGTGAGCCATGGCCGCTGAGCCTGCGCGTCCGGAGCCTGTGCTCCGCAATGGGAGAGGCCACAGCGGTGAGAGGCCCGCGTACCACAAAAAAAAAAAAAAAAAAAAGAGTCTTTTCAATACATATGAGAGTAAAAATGGCTCCTCTAGTGCGCCTCACACAGCAGCTGCTCCCAGGGGGGCCCACACCTTCCTCTGAGAGGTCACAGGTTTGCTTGAATTTGAATTTGAGGGGAGCCAGAACCTTTTGATTCCCTTCATGACTGACTCAGAACCTCATTAACTAACTGTTTGCCCCCTGACTTGTTTAATTATGGAGTGAACTGAGTATTCCTGGGGCAGCTTCTGGTAGAAGTTAAAAGCGTAGGCCTGGATTAAGACACAGACTGCCTCTGGCCTAGCTGGGTGACCGCGGGCGAGTTATTTCATGTTTCGAAACCTCAGTTTCTTCATCTGTCGAGTGGGCATGGTCACACACGTGCTCTAGGGCGGTCATGCAGATTAAATGAAAAAACGCACACTGAACAGCATGTTGAACAGTCTGCCGTAGTGACCAGGATGGAAGGCGTGCCCGTCATCGCGCTGCTTAGAGCCTGGGAAGGGGCTACAGACGGGTAGTGGTAGAATGTAGTTGTTGCTGTAGAAATGGCTGTTTAAGCAGATACCTGAAGGCTGGGGGGTCGGGCAGGGAGGATGTTCCAGGCAGAGGGAACGTGTGCCCTGGAGCAAAGAGGAGGCAAGGCCAGGAGCAGGGCTGGAGAGAGAAATCAAAGGGCACATAAACCATTCTTAGCAGGCCAGTTAGGAGGCTGCTTCATTAATTCAAATGCAAAACCTTAGTGCTCTAAATGGGACACAAAGCAAGGAGGATGTGGTCAATGGATTTGAGAGAGATTTAGGAGGTAGAACTGACAGGATTTGGTGATTCATTGGACATCCTGGGTTTAGTCAGCAAGGATTCAACAACTGTTTGTTGAGGACGCCATCTGTTCCTTGCGAGACCTTGACTGATTTACTTCCTTATCAACCCCTAGGGCGAATGTCCAGCAAACCTCTCTCAACTTGTCCATCCTCATCCATTCTCAGAGGCTGGGTTGCTTCTGCTGGGGGCAGGCCCTGTGGAGTGTACTTGGGGTAGCCCTGGGGCCATTCCTCTTTTAGAAAAGCCAGGACTTTAAAGAGAGCTGTCAACACTTGAGGATTTGGGAGTTAATTCGCTTGCTAGTGGATTCTCTCAGTCTTTAGACGCTTCTTTCTTTGAAACACTGCTTTGTAATCAGTATGGTGGCCTAAAGAAAGGGTTGGAGAGGGACAGTCACCCAACATAGCTACTGCCATGCGGTCATTTGAATGAGCTGAGTCAATAGAGGAGGACCATGGTGGAAAAACCCCAAGCCATAATCCAAAAGTACCCTCTCCTTCAGAGTGCCTGTTCCAATCGTGCTCTGGATTCTTTGATGCTAAAATCTGTTTAAAACCCCGATCCTTTACCAACAAATGGCAAGTCGAGGCAGTGAGACGTGTGAGGAGTGGCAGGGGAAGGTGCCTAGAATTTAAGGGAGTACCTCGACAGGGAACAGCTGTGTTGCATGAGGAACAGACCCCCCTTCCCTGACAGTGTTGGAGAAAATGAGTAAAGAACTCTGAGTTATTCTGCAGTTACTTTTTTTTTTAAGTCGAGTTTTTTTTTTAATTTTTTTATCTTAATTAATTTATTTTTGGCTATGTTGGGTCTTTGTTTCTGTGCGAGGGCTTTCTCTAGTTGCGGCAAGCGGGGGCCACTCTTCATCGCGGTGCGCGGGCCTCTCACTATCGCGGCCTCTCTTGTTGCGGAGCACAGGCTCCAGACGCGCAGGCTCAGTAGTTGTGACGCACCGGCCCAGTTGCCCCGCGGCATGTGGGATCTTCCCGGACCAGGGCTCGAACCCGTGTCCCCTGCATTGGCAGGTGGATTCTTAACCACTGCGCCACCAGGGAAGCCCTGCAGTTACTTTTTGATCATCAGAATACCATTCTGAAACCGGACGATGTGGGTCACTATTTTACTAAGCTTTTTATCAACCACAGCAACAAAAATAGCTGATGTTAAATGTATATTATGTGTGAGGCCGCACACCAGGCAAGGAACTTTATCTCATCTATTCCACACAACGGTTCTATTAGGAAAATAGGACAAGTGTTCCCATTTTGCAGATGAGGAAGCTGAGGTTCGGAAAGCCAATGTGACCTGCTCAGTGTTCCACAGCCAATACATGGTGGAGTGAACCAGGGGAAGAGCATAAAAATTAGGACCTTTGGGTTGAATAGAAGCTGATAGCTAAACAATTTATTATTTGTGAAAGATTTTGTATTTGGTAATGAGAAAATAATTCTAGGGGCTTCCCTGGTGGCACAATGGTTGAGAATGTTTGAGAACGCAGGGGACACGGGTTCGAGCCCTGGCCTGGGAAGATCCCACATGCCGTGGAGCAACTAGGCCCGTGAGCCACAACTGCTGAGCCTGTGCGTCTGGAGCCTGTGCTACGCACCAAGAGAGGCCGCGATAGTGAGAGGCCCGCGCACCACGATGAAGAATGGCCCCCGCTTGCCACCACTAGAGAAAGCCCTCGCACAGAAACGAAGACCCAACACAGCAAAAATAAATAAATTAATAGAAAACTCCTTCCCCCAACATCTTCTTTAAAAAAAAAAAAAAAAAGAAAATAACTCTAATCAGGTATGTTGTGTAAATACCGTTTAATATTTATCTTACAGCAACCACATTGTGATCTCCATGTTCCCGGACGGCTTCACAGGAGGCAGTGCCTGTTCATCCAGTTTGACTTCTGAAGGCCGCTGCAGGACATCCAGCCCCTTGGTGGGGGGGTCATGACCCCCACGGCATAGGACAGCCCCATGAGTTAATGGTACCCCAGAGAACAAGCCAGGGAGTCTTCTGGTTGAATTTCCCCGCCGCGAGTCCATGCACTGTACACTTTGCTCTCCCTAAAGTGAGCAGCTGGTGAGAAGGATGCTAAGCAGGCCTGCACACTGCCTGACTCCATTGTCCTAGAGCCTCAGGAAGTTTCTCTCCTGGGAGCCAGCCCCACCGGTTTGGCTCTGGAGGACAAGTCTGAGCTGGATGAACGAGCAGGAAGTGCACACAGTGATCCCGAGCTCTTTGTAGAATAACCTGTCCAGCTCGGGAGGAGAAACCCACAGCAAACTGGCCTGACAGCACTGCCCGTCTCAGAAACCCCGCTCCACAGCTCGGTTTTGAAGCTCCTTCGTTGGAGCAGTCTCGGGAGCATCTTCCGACGTCACTTCTCTGGCAACGATTTTGCCAGCCGCAGTGTTCACGAACTCCCACGGTCCCTTGAGTGAGGAGCCTGACTCCTTGCACGACATGCGGCAACTTAACCCCCTCCATAAGGCTCTTTATCTGTAAAATGAAGTGGTTGGATTCAGTGAGCCTGTAGTTTTGATTCTGAATTCATCATCAGTAGAATAAAAAGGGGAATCTGTGCTACCAAAACAACAAAAATCATCACACCTCCCAACGAAAATGATTGAACTCACTGGGTGGGATACAGAGGGGAAACTGAGGTGAAGATGGGTATTCTGTATTCTATCCAGATGTCCTAAGAGGGGAAGCCCAGGGTTTTTCCATACTTGAGGGAAGACTCTAGACCTGGTCAGCTCATCAGAAGGGGCCGTCAGCTCATCCAGGTTCCCTCCACTGTGCTCAAGCCCCCCGCCCAGCCCCAGATATCAAGGGTGAAGGGCATCAGCCTTCCTGGGACATGATCCCCCTACCCTGAGTGACATCAATGAAAGGAAAGAAAATAGAAACGGTGCTGGAAGAGGCTTACAGCCTGTGTAGCCTCCCGCTTGTCTTTCCTAGAGAGGGGCTACTGAGGCCCCCCACAGGTCACGTGACTTGCTCAAGGTCTTACCTGTCTTAGGTTTGGGGCTGAGCGCATAGGACACAGTCTCCGCTGTCAAGCCAGTGCCAGAAAGGGGAGGAAGGGAATCTTCACCTGTGAGTCACCTCTGTTTTTATCCACCCAAGGGAATTCAGTCTCCATTTGGTCAGGGGGGACAGCCTGCAGTTCCTATGAGTGATTTAGGACTCGTGGATTTTATTTCAGGAGCCTTAACTACTCTGACCTATGTCTTCTGGACATCTTGAATTACCATGGTGTTCTAGTCCAGAAACCCCAAACTGTGTGTGATTGGCTTTACCATCCATGGTTAGGGAGAAAAAAGAACCTGTGCGCCTGTTAAAAAGTCATCGTTTGGATTTAAATCAGCCCTGGTTAAAATAATCAAGGGAACTCGGGAACTATGGAAAGGTCAAAGGTTTGCAGGTTTAGGGTTTCGTGGGAACATGCGCGTGTTTGGACCAGACCCAAGCGCCTGGTTGACCTGTTTGACAGGTAACAATTAGAGAGTAGGAGCTTGCCTGGCTGGAATGTGGCTGCAGAGGCGGGTCGGAGGATCTGGTTTACCTGCTCGGCAGGTGGGGCCTGCTGAGTCCGACAGGCATGTGCACGCACAGCATTCCAGAGAATCGCTTTTCTTTTAAAGACACAGAGATGACTGCAGGGCACAAAAGGGTTGGGTTGAGCCCTGGCTGCAAGCCGTTAGCTGTTTGCAAGGTAAAGAAGCAAAATAAATAGTTCCCTCTAGACAGCTCAAGGAAGAAACTGCAAAGGCATTCAGAACTTCTGTTGTTGTTGTTAATGTCTAAAATGAATATGTTCTTCTTGTCTCCAGACCTGAGAAACCCCAGACTGGTGCAAAACGCCAAAGATAATAGAATTGAAAAGTCACGTCCCCCTCCCCCCAACTTTTTGCTCCCTTTTGTTTTTAAAGAGGTCATAATATTATTGAGAGGGAAAGATAGGCTCCTTGAATAGTAGTGTCTGGCTTAAGACGGTCTAGAAAGGTTTGCTGGATCTCTTAATACAGCTGCAGAAGACACTCGGAAAAGCAAAGTTCCAGGGTTTTTTCCTCAATACATAATCTGTATATCTTTTGAAAGTTAAAAACACTGTTTCGATAAATGTAATTAAAGAAAGTAATTTGGTGTTTAAAATAATAGAAGGAGATTAGGATGATATCACCTACATAATATACAGTATAATGGAGCATCTCTCTGGATGCAGACCCACATACATAATGTGACTTCTCTCTGACTCAGAGGGATTTTGGGTAGTATCGCTTCAACTTCCTGTATCATATTCATCACTGATGAGAAGGGGAAAAACCAAGCCAAGGGAGATTGGGACCTGAGAATTGCGATGTTATAGGGAATGTTGCTCAAACAAACTCAAAACTCTGAAAATTTCCAAGTAATTAATTTTTTTAAAAAAATTTACCAAGTTAGTTTTTTATTTTTTTTTCCTTTTTGGCTGCGTCACGCAGCTCTCGGGATCTTAGTTCCCCGACCAGGGATCGAATCTAGGCCCCCAGCAGTGGAAGTGGACTGCCAGGGAATTCCCATGATGTTTTGTTTTGTTTTGTTTTGTTTTACCAAGGTAGTTTTCTAAAAAATAAAATCCCCCTTTCTTTCCCATTGTCTCTCTTCAGTGTAGAAATTATTGACATCCCTCCAAATGAATGATCGGTGCTTCCCATTGCTCTGAAGTCCCAAGGCAGAGTCCCAGGATACCATCGCTGAGGCCCTTGGGAGTGTGGTGGAAGAGGTAATGGGCAGCTGGTGATTACCCTGAAAGCTCCTTGCCAGTTCAAAGAGTTAATTATAGGGAAGCGGAAGATCTTAAAGTTCAATTGGCAGAAACAAACAAGCAAACAAAACCTTAGCTGTCGCATTGTTGACTATTGCTGGTGGTAAAACAGCTGCTAATGTGGCGATTTAACTCTTTAAGTATTTGTGTAAATGTGAAGGTGATTGTGTACAGACAGTTTTACCAGAATTGATCAAAAGTCAGTAATAATAATAACAATGAAAAGTCAGAACAGTAACAACCTACGGTTATTGAGCTCTTGCTATGTGCTGGCTACATTTTCTCATTTCATCGCCACAGCAATGCTGAGACGGGTATTACCATGCTCTCCATTTTATAAACAAGGAGACGGAGGCACAGAGAAGTTCCAGAGCTTTTGCCGAAGATCATAACCTCGTTCAGCGGCAGAGCGAGGATCTGAACCCAGGCACTTCATTCATTCATTCACAGGTTTGAACTCCTGTTCTGAGACAGGCATAGTGCCAGGGATTCACAAGACCATGATGAACACTTAAGAGTTGGTCCTTCGCAGACAAATTGGACTCAGTAGAGTCTGATTACAGATGTTCCCTGGCTTACAATGGTTCAGCGTTTGATTTTTTTACTTCATGATGGTGCAAAAGCAATACTCATTCAGTAGAAACCATACTTCGAATTTTGATCTTTCCCTGGGCTCGCAACGTGTGGTGTGATACTCTCTGGTGATGCTGGGTAGTGGCCTTGAGCTGAGGCTCCCAGTCAGCCACGCAGTCAATAAAGGGTCAACAGCCGATACACTGACGACCGTTCTGTACCCAGACAACCATTGTTTTTCACTTTTAGTACAATGTTCCATAAATTATATAAGCTATTCAACACTTTAGTATGAAATACACTTTTTTTTTTTTTTTTTTTTTTTTTGCGGTACGCGGGCCTCTCCCTGTCGCGGCCTCTCCCGTTGTGGAACACAGGCTCCGGACGTGCAGGCTCAGCGGCCATGGCTCACGGGCCCAGCCGCTCCACGGCATGTGGGATCTTCCCGGACCGGGGCACGAACCCGTGTCCCCTGCATCGGCAGGCGGACTCTCAACCACTGCGCCACCAGGGAAGCCCTGAAATTGACTTTATGTTAGATGATTTTGCCCAACTGTAGGCTCATGTAAGTGTTCTGAGCACGTTGAAGGCAGGCAAGGCTGAGATGTGATGTTCGGTAGGTTAGTGTGTTAAATGCATTTTCGATTTGCATTACTTTCACATTACAGTGGGTTTACTGGGATGTAACCCATCGTAAGTGAAGGAAGATCTGTATTGTTTCTGACTCCAATACCAGTTCTCTTGACTATCTCTAGACAGCCTCTTAGTAGTACACATACTTTAAAGTCTGCCATTGTCTCTGATGCCACTGAGTACCATACCAGAGACCAGGACCTTCACCTCTGCCATGACCCAGCTATGCTGAGAAACCCTCAGTAGCAGAGTCTTAGTGCAGCGAAGGACAATGTCTATTTTCTAGGCCACATACTACATGTATACTCCAGGCCTGCTTTGTTTTATTTCCCTAATTTGTGTGAGAGCAGTAAATTCAAGTTTGAAAGAGCTTACCGTGGGTGTGAGAAGCCACTCTGATTACTAAGTATCTTATCAATAACTAATATTTGCATGTTGGTTTTTACCCCTTGATAATTGAACTTGATCATCACAGATTCAGACATAAGGACTGCTTCCTGCGAATCCTGAAAAAAATAAAGCAAAGTTAGCTTGCACTTTACCTACTCAAAGGGAAGTACTTCAGTGCAGTCTCCTTACCCTGTAGCACTACCCATTTTCCTGCAAGGTTGTTCTTATTTCCTTCTGATAGTGTGTATAAATCCTGAACACTGTGCTCTTTGACCAAGCCGTTCCTCATGTGCCTTTGAGCAAACTCTGAAGGATAGATATGGCTTCTCTGGCAGTGACCCACTTCCAGTGACCATGGAAAGGCTGAATGGCCACTTACTTAGGGTAGAGTAATAATAATGACAAATGGCAATAGTGATCATTGCACTGAGGGTCTGCTATGGGCCAGGCACTGTGCCACTTATTCTACGTGCATTCTCTCATTTAATAATTACAGTGGCCATAAGTATGTGTTATGATTACAGGTAACAATGAAGGAAGCCCGCTCGTGAAGCATAAATGCAGCTAACAAATGGCAGTGCTAAGATGCAGAATAGACCCATCAGGCACTAGAACCTGCATTAGGCAGGAGGTGGAAGCAAATTTCCATTTAGTCTTTAAGATTTTGTGATTCTGAGATGCTCTACCCTGCTTTGAACAAATCATATCAGAAGTGACATTTTGGGTTCCTCTGATCACTGTGCTGTAAGTGGGAAAATAAACAATCTGAAGGATGTTTTAAAAAGAACAACCAGGGTAGAAAGGTACTCAGACAATGTCATGTGAAGAAAAGTTTAAGGAACCAGAAATATTTATAGCCAGGAGTTGAGGAAACTAGGACTGGGGGCTTGGTGGGGGGAGTATGCTAATTGCCTTCAAAAACTTGAACGGCTGTCAGAATATGATGGTGCTGTGTAGCTCTAAATTGGAAAACCAGGACCAATAAGAGGAAGTTGGAAGAAAACAGATTTTGATCCCATATGAAGACGAATTTGTTATCCCTTCAACTGGAAAGCAGTGGAAGGACTGTTGGAATGCCAGTTCCATCGCTGCGGTAAGCATTTGTTGTTTTTGTTTTCCAGAGTCCATCCCTCTTTATTCTGAAAGCAATGGCCTGATTTTCTCAGGGGAAATAACATTTCCCCATTGCGAACAGTCTTGGCGGAACAATTCATCAAGTTGTACTATTCACCTCTCATCAAGAGTTGAACATGCGACCCAAGTTGGCCCAGTCAGATTCTTTTTCCCAGGACACTCTATCTTGAACTGAGTAACATGAGGGTAGAAAATGGCTGGAGCTGATTCTTCCCTGAGCAGTGCACTGACCAAAATACAAGATACATTCTTATATATTAAACATCTCCTTCAAGCTCAATTTCCCCACTATTTTCCAGCCTTTAAAGAGACTCTCCAAGGATTATATCTCCAGTCCAAATTCCTTCTGATGCAGTTTGCCCTCGAAGAATAGAATTATTATCGTCCCTGGTCCTGTTCTTCAACATTCTCTCAATTTTGTGAGCTTCCTATGTTTTCCCAGTAAATTCTATTTTTGCTTAAGTGAGTAGGAATGCTTTTCTACTGTGAGCAAAAAGTTCTGACACAACCATTAACTAGATTCATGGCTATGATTGTGGGAAACAATTTGACCTCTCTGAGCCCCAGTTCCTTCATTTGAAAATAATCCCAGTAGGTTTTAGAGTATAACATGAGACAGCATCTGTGAAGAGAAAGACATATAGTAGGTGCTCAATAAATGCTGGTTCCCTTCTATTTCTCCTTGAAAACATAAATTTTCTGTTTTCAGAAAAATTAAGAGAGAATGTATGTGAAGTATTTAGCATAGTGCTTAGCACATAGTAGGTATTCAATAAATGGTAGCTATGGAAATGATTTGATTATAATTTTCTGTCTGGGATTTCCCTGGTGGCACAGTGGTTAAGAATCCACCTGCCAATGCAGGGGACACGGGTTTGATCCCTGGTCTGGGAAGATCCCAAATGCTGCAGAGAAACTAGACCTGTGTGCCACAACTACTGAGCCTGTGCTCTAGAGCATGCGAGCCACAACTACTGAGCCCACGCACCACAACTGCTGAAGCCTGTGCACTCTAGGGTCCACGTGCTGCAACTACTGAGCCCGCATGATACAACTACTGAAGCCCACGTGCCTAAAGCCCGTGCTTTGCAACAAGAGAAGCCACTGCAATGAGAAGCCCACGCACCGCAATGAAGAGTAGCCCCCGTTTTCACTGAAGCAACGAAGACCCAACACAGCCAAAGGTAAATTTTAAAAATTAAAAAAAAATTTTTTTCTGTCCCTGTAAGTACTCAAGTCTAGACTTGAAAATCACTGGCCAGGAATTTACAGGGGTGATTCAACCATGGCAAGGGTGGTTGGACATGATGGCCTCATTTCTTTCCCATGTTGAGAGTCTATGATTCTATATGAGAGAGATTTAAGGATGTGCAGATCCTTTCAAACAAAATGGTAGAGGCAAGAGTCTTGGTATGAGGGCTGAACATGGTTGGGTGCATCCCCTGGGCTGATGTCCAAGCCAACACTGAGCAGGGTCACTAACCAACCTGCCCTTGAGGGGGCTCTGATGGTCACCAAGGTTAGTGTCCATACGACTAACTCACTCAGTGCTTCCGCAATGGTTTTGTCTTAATAAGGAACAGAGACTCATTCAAGTTGTTCCAGAAATAATGGGGTTTATTGAAAGGACATGTATACATGGGAATCCTGGAAGAACCAAAAAACCCAGCCTCAGGAAAGGCAGGAATCAAGGCAGCTCTGTGCTATGCTCTTTCACATTTCCAACTCTCCCCCTCACAGCAAAGTCTCGCTCTGTATATTCCCTCCTTTATCTTCCTTGCCAGCTGGCAGTTTCTGACCATTCAGTCCCCAAATATGCATGATCTTCCATGTTCAGCGACCATAACTAACTTCCTTCTGGGCGTCTTTACCTAAATCCTGAGAGAAGAATTTGACTGGCTTAGCCATTGAGCCAGGCTATGTCATGGGCTACCAGTGGACCACCCCTCAGACCTGTGCCCTCACCAGGTGCAGTCAACTGAGTGTGGAGGAACAGCCTTACCTGGTTTGTTGCCCACTCAGCAGGAGATGGGGACTGGTCAGGAAACTAGCAAAATCTGGTAGGAGGCAGTTTACCTGTGATGATACCAAAATACAAGATACCTCCTTATAGATTAAACATCTCCTTCAAAGTATATTTTCTCACCATTTTTTTCCAGTCCTCATGGAGAATCTCCAAGGGTTGTATCTCCAACCCAAATTCTTTAGGATGTGGTTTTCCCTTGAAGAAGATCTCCTGTGAGAACATGGAAATTTCCCCTCTGAATGTTGACCTGAGGCAACTGGGTCTTCCAGTGTGTTGTGTAAAATTCTTGAGTTAACACTAAAACATTTCAACTGAAAGGCTCTGGTTTCCATTTGAAGGAGAGGTGAAAGGAGGACCTCAGACCATGGGAATAGGAAGATGACAATAAGAAGAAAAGGGGGCTTCCCTGGTGGCGCAGTGGTTGAGAGTCCGCCTGCCGATGCAGGGGACGCGGGTTTGTGCCCCGGTCCAGGAAGATCCCACATGCCGCGGAGCAGCTGGGCCCGTGAGCCGTGGCCGCTGAGCCTGCACGTCCGGAGCCTGTGCTCCGCAACGGGAGAGGCCACAACAGTGAGAGGCCCGCGTACCACAAAAAAAAAAAAAAAAAAAGAAGAAGAAGAAGAGGGAGCTGTATGAAAGAGCTGGGTAGGAATGAGAGCCAAGGTGGGAGCTGTAGGTTGCAGTGGGAAGAAAGGCAACCAAGACAAGAAACCAGACAAGAACTGCTGCTTCCACTTCGGGTCTCAGGATATCTAGAGTGAAACTAGAAATTGAGTACAGAACAGCATGGATGGACCTAGAGAATATTATGCTTAGTGAAATAAGTCAGACAGGGAAAGACAAATACCATATGATATCACTTATACACAGAATCTAAAAAAATAATACAAATGAATCTATATACAAAACAGAAGTAGACTCATAGACACAGAAAACAAACTTATTGTTACCAAGAGGGAGGGAGAAGGAGGGACAAATTAGGAGTAGGGGATTAACAGATACACACTACTATACATAAAATAGATAAGCAACAAGGATGTACTTGCACAGGGTATTATACCCAATATCTTGTAATAACCTATAGTGGAATATAATCTGCAAAAAAACAGAAAACAAAAAACAAAGAAAACCCAACCTGAATCAGTATACTGTATACCTGAAACTAACACAATATTATAAATCAACTGTAGTTTGATTAGAAGACCTAAATAGACACTTCTCCAAAGAGACATACAGGGACTTCCCTGGCAGTCCAGTAGTTAAGACTCCACGCTTCCACTGAAGGGGGCATGGTTTCGATCCCTGGTCAGGGAACTAAGATCCCACATGCTGTGTGGCAAGGCCAAAAAAAAACCAAGACGTACGGATGGCCAAGAGGCACATGAAAAGATGCTCAACATCACTAATTATTAGAAAAATGCAAATCAAAACTACAAGGAGGTATCACCTCATACTGGTCAGAATGGACATCATCAAAAAATCTATAGACGGTAAATGCTGGAGAGGGTGTGAAGAAAAGAGTACCCTCCTACACTGTTGGTGGGAGTTGGTGGGAATGTAAATTGGTACAAACATTATGGAGAACAGTATGGAGGTTCCTTAAAAAACTAAAAATAGAGCTACCATATGATCCAGCAATACTACTCCTGGGCATATATCCGGAGAAAACCATAATTCAAAAAAATACATGCACCCCAATGTTCATTGCAGCACTATTTACAATAGCCAGGACATGGAAGCAACCTAAATATCCATTGACAGAGGAATGGATAAAGAAGATGTGATTCATATATACAATGGAATATTACTCAGCCATAAAAAAGAATGAAATAATACCACTTGCGGCAACATGGATGGACCTAAAGATTGTCAAACTGAGTGAAGTAAGTCAGACAGAGAAAGACAAATATCATATGATATCACTTATAGGTGGAACCAAAAACAAGGTACAAATAAACTTATTTGCCAAACAGAAATAGAGTCACAGATGTAAAAAACAAACGTACAGTTACCAGGGGGAAAGGGGTGGGGAAGGATAAATTGGGAGATCGGGATTGTCATATACATACTATTAGATATAAAATAGATAACTAATAAGGACCTACTGTATAAACAGGGAACTTTACTCAATACTATATACAGGAAAAGAATCTAAAAAAGAGTGTATATATGTATATGTATAACTGATTCACTTTGCTGTACAGCAGAAACTAACACAACATTGTAAATCAACTGTACTCCAATAAAAAGCTAAAAATTAAAGAAAAAGGAAGAAAGGAAGGGAGGGAGGGAAGGAGAAAGAAAGAAAGAAAGAAAGGAAGGAAGGAAGGAGGAAAAAAGAAAGAAAGAAGAAAAAAGAAAGAAAGAAAAAGAAAGAAAGAAAGGAAGGAAGGAAGGAAGAAAGGAAGGAAGGAAGAAAGAAAAAGAGTAGAGAGAGTCAGAGAATCAGGTAGAATGAGCGTGCTGAGCTGGGTGAGGTCTCCACCCCAGTGATTGTCTTGAGGGCCAGCTATGTACAAGGCACATAAGATCTCTCCCAGGCTTGGAGCTGTATTTATCTTGTGAGACTCTAATAGTCAACTTGCATTCAGTTTGAAAACTTATAAGTTCTTAGCTACTATATTCTTATAACCTCTGACTAAAGGGAGGTTCGGCGGTAAGAAGGATGTGTTTCTTAGACCAGGAAAATGTCTTGAGCCATATTTAACACAAGGGAGAGTGAAACCTTCTAGAAATGCCTTGGAAATAATGTCCCCTGGCAAGTTTTGAAGACCAACCCAGGGACTGCCCTGTGGTTTGCTGTAGTCTTGCATGCCATTCACATGCCTGTGAGATCCGACCCCAGGACTGGACTTGCATCTTTCCAATTTGTTTTGGGATACCCCTTTGAGTAGCATCTCCAAGAAAACATTGGCGCAAGTCTCTCTGCAGGGGGAGGAGGTTTAATAGATTACTCAAGAGCCTCTGGGGACTGTGTTAAGAAGGGGATTCTGAGCCCAGAGTTTTGGGCCCACACACTTCACATCTGAGGATTAATGATTGGTCCTCCTCTGAACTGGGGTTAAGGCTTTGCTGGTTGATTACAAATGCTCCAGGTACAAATCTTTGAGGTGGAAACTTTGTGAACAACAAAAACGATCACAAAACAACTCTACAGAAAGCCTTACCTTAATTCATTACTCAATGTTGTGAATTTTGAGGATTTAATGAGGTATTTTAAATAAAGAAAGGAATTACTTAAAGGTTAAAGATATCTGAGACCAGCTTAAATTGGGCAATGAGAAACCTAAGTTGCCCTTTCAGGATATTACTCACCCTATAAAAACCAAATGCATTTGTTTGCAGTAAACATGTCAGAGCAGCAGCTATAGAGGACAAGTGTAGACTGGTTGCTGTCCGATCTGCCAATTTTCAGTTAAAAGACCGGGATCTGGTAAGTGACAGATTACCATGAGAACATGTGCATCGAGATCTTTTCTGGTTCATCATTTCATCACCAACCATATGAGTGTATCAATCAAAGTTCAAGACGACTGCTGTTCTCACAATGTATTTATATTTATAATATTTCTCTAAAGGGGGAAAAAACCCTCTGTTTGATGGCAACCCTCAAGACCTGTCAAACATAAATGAGCAGTCCTAGTTCTTGCTTGTAAGGGCAGGGCAAGGCCAGATCCCTCAACTATAAGTAAAAATATTTTTGTCCTATTCATGAGCAGATCCCATCTCCTCTCCACACATCAGTTAATGCATCGATAAAAGGAGAGAATTATCTTACTTCAGTGTGTCCCACACTGTAACAACTTGCACACTACCTCACAGTTTTTGCTATATTATCATGCCAGCTGTAATATTACCTACTGATTTTTTTGTCTTAAATTCAACTCACCTTTTTATCTAAGTAGAATATTTTTTGAATTAAATTGTCAATGTCTTCAAAATCAGTTTTGCCTGTGAATTCATAACTTTATGGGCTCATTTTTTTTCTAATATCAATTGAAAAAATACATAGCTATTAAGAGAAAAAAAGTGTTGGCCCATTAAAAAAAAAAATAACTAAAAACATCTTGTGAAACCATCACTGGCATGCAGACCACATTTTGGAAAATCCTGCTCAGTTATAAGAAGGGTGCTAAGTGTGAGTGAAACTTTACGCTCTGCCCAATTCCTCCCTGGAAGAGGCTGATTGGTTCCAGCACTCTCCTTAATTGGCTGATCTGTCCTGGGTTAGTCACTCACCTCCTACAACTTCATTTCCTCATCTGAAGAAGTTGGACTAAATAGGCTCTGAGTTCCTCTGTAATGATCTGTGGGTTTCCAAGATTCTGTTGCCAGGCCCAGACACTGCCAAGAGCCTTGTGGCCTTGAGCTCCAGTCGGTTCCCTAGCACCGGTCCATACACATGCTCCATCTTCCTGGGAACTTCGCAGGACTCTGCCTTTCCTTTCATTAGCAATGGTTAGGGAATATGCCTCCCAGCCAGTGTATGAATGCAAAAGCCCCCTTTCTTTAGTTTGGAAGAATTACGGTGGAAGAAAAGGCAAGTGGACAAAAGGAATTTGGAAGGTGGCTTTGAAGGATTGCTGATTTGACCCCTCCTATTGCCTCCTCCCAGGTCTAACCCCAACTACTCTGGAATGATCCTGGGGAAAAGGAAAATGTAATTTGATTACTCCACACCTAAGGGCCCAGTGATGATAAATAATGAGAAAAATAGTGCACAATTAATAATGTGTTATCAGTCTAATAAAATAACGGCAAGTCAGCTAATCTTACTGAGCCTTTATTTCCTCATTTGCAAAAGACAGAATCTGAACTGGTATATTGTGAAACTTCTGCCGTCTCTGAAGTTCTTTGATTGTATGACTTCAATTTTTATTTTTTTAGACAAAAAAGTGCTAGATTTTAAGTTCGATAGAATCCTTTTAAAAATCTGGCATTAGAAGACAAGAATAAAGTCACCTTTGGGATAATCATCTATGTGTAATTTTTGTAAGTTTCCTTGAAACTATGATATGATCTATGGTACAACTTAATTGAAATGTCACTTGTCCATATTAATCATTTTTTCCTTCATTTACCTGGTCATTTTTTCTTCAGAAATGCACTGCACACCTATTTTGTACCAAGTAGCAGAGCATGATGAAGAATGTAATTCTGGAGGCAAAATAATTTGGGATTGAATCCTATTTCCACTGCACATTAGCTCTGTGGCCTTGGATAATTGACTTAATCTCCATAAGACTTGGCTCCTTTATCTATAAACCAGGAATGACAATATATCATAATTATAGCATAATTATAGGGTTATTGACAATTAAAAGAGATATCAGGTAGAAAGTCAAGTACCCAGAATACAGTAAGCATTCAATAAATTGTAGCTGTTATCATCCTCTTCATTACCATTGTTATGGACTGAATTGTGTCCCCCCCCAAATTTATATGTTGAAGTCTCAACCCTCAGTAGGTCAGAATATGACTGTAATTGGAGATAGGCCCTTTAAAGAGGTGATTAAGGTAACAATGACGCCATATGAGTGGGTCCTGATCCAATATGCCCAGTGTCCTTGTAAGAAGAGGTGATGAGTGTGCCACAACTACTGAAGCCCACACACTCTAGGGCCCGTGTGCTGCAACTACTGAGCCCGTGTGATACAACTACCGAAGCCCGCGTGCCTAGAGCCCGTGCTCTGCAACAAGAGAAGCCACCGCAATGAGAAGCCCACGCACTGCAACAAAGAGTAGCCCCTGCTCGCTGCAACTAGAGAAAGCCTGCACTCAGTAACAAAGACCCAATGCAGCCAAAAAAGAAAAAATTAAAATTAAAAAAGAAAAAAAGAAAAAGAGGTGATGAGGACACAGACACACACAGAGGGGAGACCATGTGAAGACACAGGGAGAACACAGCCATCTACAAGCCAAGGAGACAGGCCCCAGAATGAAATTAACCCTGCTGACATCTTGATCTTGGACTTCTAGCCTCTGAATTGCAGGGAAATAAATTTCTGTTGTTTAAGCCCGCCAGTCTGTGGTAGTTATTATAGCAGCCCTAACTGACTAATACAATTGTCTTCAACATCACTGATATCATCATCATCGTGATCATCATCATCACCATCATCGTGTGCTGGGATTCAAAGATGATTATGCTATTAACTCTTTTTCAGTAAATTCACAATCTAATAGAGGGAGACAAGCACATAGACAAATATACTTTACAATACAAGCTGAGGACAAAAATAAAGGTCTGTCTGGGGCTTCCCTGGTGGCGCAGTGGTTGAGAGTCCGCCTGCCGATGCAGGGGACATGGGTTCGTGCCCCAGTCTGGGAAGATCCCACATGCCGCAGAGCGGCTGGGACCGTGAGCCATGGCCCCTGGGCCTGCGTGTCCGGAGCCTGTGCTCCGCAGCGGGAGGGGCCACAGCGGTGAGAGGCCCGCGTACCGCAAAAAAAAAAAAAAAAAAGAGTTCTGTACATCTCCATAAGAGCACAAGAGAGGGAAGGCTTTACCATATGGAGGCGGGGGGTACTTAAAGAGAAGTAAAGGAGAAAAAGGGGGTTATAAAGTATACCAGTCCTGAAAAGACCAGGGAAGGTCACTTGATAAATAAGGTGGGCCAGGGCATCTTAGGCAAGGGGACAGCACATGCAGTGGAATTCGTGGGTGACAAGGACATACTTCAGGATTTGTTATTTAGGAGTCATTTGTTCTGTAACATGGAATCTGACCTGTCTGTGATGGAGAGAAAGTTAAGTCCTAACCAAAACAAAGTGAGATGCCATTAATCAGCTGGATAAGCTGGTGCCTGGACATTCATTTCCACTGTCTAGATAATGTGAGGATATAGGCACAAAAAGAGAACTTCCCATTCTCACCCACCAGAAGCATTTAGCAGGCCTAGTTTTTTTTGTTTGGAAGCTAAGGTAACGTGACACCTCAGCTTTAGCTCAGAATGGATAACAGGACAATGAGAGTGGAGGAGAATAACCTAGTTCCGAAGAGGTAGTTAAAACGTAATCCATTTGTTCTGGTGTGTACATCTGTGGGGATTTATAACATACAAAAATACGATTATCACTTGCCTCACATAAATCCCTCATTATAAATTCAAAACAATTATACCTTTAAATGAACCAGAATAAGCAACGTGGGGGAGGTAATATTATTCCCTGCCTGCGTGGTGGATTGTTGAGGATTAATGAGCTAATGTCTGTAAAGCTCTCTAGCAAAGCAGAAGAAAAGAACTGGAAAGCTAGCAGGTGTTATTATCTCCTCCCACACCCCCTGCAAAGCTAAAAGACCAAACACAGAACAGTCTGTCTCAGCTTTTTATCTTTTCTAATATAACAAAAAATGATTAAAGAACATTTTGTTAAAAGACAGAAAACAAGTCCCCATTTTGCTAATATGGCACCTTAATTGCTCCAGTTTCTTCATCTTTATTCTCATCCATCCATGGTTGTAATCATTAACCTATTTTGTATTTTAACTACTTCTGTATTTTGCAGTAGCTTGTTGGTGTTTCCATAAGGTATCATATGATGTGTTCATGTTGCTACACAATCTTCATAACAGTTTTTAAAGTATTATGTTGATGTATAATTCATATACCATTAAATTAACCCATTTTAGTGTATGATTCGGGGACTTTTTTTTTAAGTTTTTTAAAAATTTATTTATTTATTTATTTTTGACTGCGTTGGGTCTTTATTGCTGTGCGCGGGCTTTCTCTAGTTGTGGTGAGCGGGGGTTACTCTTCGTTGCAGTGTGCGAGCTTCTCATTGTGGTGGCTTCTCTCATTGTGGAGCATAGGCTCTAGGTGCACAGGCTTCAGTAGTTGTGGCACATGGGCTTCAGTAGTTGTGGCTCACGGGCTCTAGAGCGCAGGCTCAGTAGTTGTGGTGCGTAGGCTCAGTAGTTGTGGCACACAGGCTTAGTTGCTCCGCGGCATGTGGGATCTTCCCGGACCAGGACTTGAACCTGTGTCCCCTGCATTGGCAGGTGGATTCTTAACCACTGCACCACCAGGGAAGCCCAAGAGTTTTTGATACATTCTGAACTCATGTTCTTTGTTAGATATGATTTGCAAGTACTTTCTCTAAATCTGTGGCTTTTCATTTCCCTAGTAGTATTTGTTTGAAGAAGAAAAGTTTTTCATTTTGATGAAGTCCAATTTATCAAATTTTTACAGATCATGCTTTTGGTATCATACCTAAGAAATCTTTGCCTTACCCAGGGTCACAAATATATTCTCCTTTGTTGTATCCTAAAGTTTTGTTCTTATATTTAGGCCTGTGATCCATTTTGAGTTAATTTTTGTGTCTGGTGTAATATAAGGTCTAAGTTTTTTTGTTTTGTTCTTTTATTTTTGTGCATGTGGATAGCCAGTGGTCCCACTACCATTTGTTGAAAAGACTGTCCTTTCCCTATTGAATGGCCTTCACACCTTTGTCAAAAGTCAACTGACCATAAATATAAGTTTATTTTTAGACTCCCAATTTTGATTTATTCACATCTATCCTTATGCCAGTACTGTACTGTCTTGATTTCTGTAACCTTAAAATAAGTCTTGAAATCAGGCTGTGCAAATCCTCCAACTTTGTTCTTCTTTTTAGACTTTCTTTTGTCTCTTCTTTGTGACAATTTTTTTTTTTTTTTTGGCCATGCTGCCCTGGCATGCTGGATCTTGGTTCCCAGACCAGGGATTGAACCTGGCCCTGCAGTGAAATTGCCGAGTCCTAACCACTGGACTGCCAGGGAATTCCCTCTCTGTGACAATTTTTAATGGTTGCAGGATAGTTCATAAAACAGATGTTTTACAATAAATGTACTTCCTCATTTAATTGTCTTTTTTTTGTATTGTTGTTAACTTTGTAAAGAATATCTTTATGCCTACGTCTCTTGTTTCCTCTTGGTTGTAGAGTGTCTTAAGGTGAATTCCTGGGAGAGGGGCTGCTGGATCAAAGCCTATGAGTGCGTGTTCCCTCCTGTTTTGTGTAAAGGGGCAGCCCTGACGGGGAGGGCAGTGATTTTCACGCTGAGCTGCTAACGCTTGTTGAGCACTTACCAGATGCCACGCATTGTTGATAAATGCTTCACACCCTTTATTTCACTGACTCTTCACAACTACTCTTAAAGTAGATGTGATTATCCCCCCTTAACAGAAGAAGATACTGAGTCAAGTACTTGGACCTAGTTTGACCAGCAGATAGATGGCAGGGCCGAGACTGCAGCCCAGAAGTCTCCCTGAGTTCCTGCTGAAATATCTTGGCTCGTCGTAAGCAGCTGTGATTTGCTCGCTGGGAGAATCATGTGGGAAGGAATTCACTCATCCGCTTCCTCAGTCTTCACCAGACGTCATCTTCCCTGAGTGTCTTTATCAACACTTTCATTACTTGTCACAATAGCTGCATGAGGACTTGTGGCCTGAGGTGACCCATTTTATAGGCAGGAGAAACTGTTAGGAGCTTAATAGAACTACCAAGAAATTAAAGATCGACCACCGGAGGAGGCCGGGAAATGATCCTGCCTCTTTAAGGCCTCCTAGCCTTCTTCGGTCTCTCATAAGTGACTATTGAACAAAGGGACAGCTTCCTATTTTTGTTTCATGTTAAATTTTGAGAGTGAGGATTCAGCTGAAGTCTCTCCAGGCTTGGGGCTGGGCTTTTGCACCATCTATAGATATTCTAACTCCATATCTTTTTCCACACTCTCTTCCCACCCAAGATCTCACAAGCCTGTTAAACTGAGGACGTGGTATCTCTTGCTCCCTTGGCCTGGAGTGTGTACCGAGAAAAGACTGGGACGTGACGGAGTGCACAGCGGTGGGGCCGTCCCACCGAACAAAGCGAGTGTCTGGGCCGGGGAGGACATACAGCATCGCTGTCCTCGCTCAGAGGAGCAGCCATGAACAAAGCAGCTGGGGCCCTGCCTGCGAGCCCGCAGCTCCGAGTAACGGAGGCTCTGAGCTCAGCTGAGCAGGCCCCATGCAGGCGGCCCAGGCCAGGAGAGCCTGGGTGTCTGCTTTGTCCAGGTGGGAATCTGGGCTGCCTGGCCCAGGTCTAGGCCACGCTCAGTCAGAAGCTGGCACTGACGATGGCACTGGGTCTGGTTTCATTCCAGGGCTGTGCCCTGAAACAGCATGAGGCTGAAAGTAGCTCTCCCTTCCCTGGGGGGCGCTGAGAACATGCAAAGCTAACGCTTCATGCTCCCCGACCCCACCCCTTCTAACCACCTACAGCAGAGCTAAGCCCACATCCAGGCTATTTAGTTTTCAAATATAGTCCTCTGCCCAAAATGACCTTCCCATTTCCCTATCTGCATTCTTCCAAGAGCGGCTCAAATCCTACCTAACTCATTGATTCTGCATGAACACCTTGTGCCTGCGAGGGGCCCATGCTGGTCTGGGGGTTGTCCTGGGGTCCCTGGTACGTGAATCATCTCTCCTTCCCCAGTGCTTGCTCAGCGTTCTGTCTCTATCGCCGGTAGAGTTTTTACGCAGCTGGGCTGTCATTCTGCTCCATCATCTGAGGCCTGGCACTGGAGCTTCTTCTCTTTTTTTTTTTTTTTGCGTTATGTGGGCCTCTCACTGCTGTGGCCTCTCCCGTTGGGGAGCACAGGCGCGCGTCCCAGTGGCCATGGCTCACAGGCCCAGCCGCTCCGCGGCATGTGGGATCTTCCCGGACCAGGGCACGAACCCGTGTCCCCTGCATCGGCAGGCAGACTCCCAACCGCTGTGCCACCAGGGAAGCCCTGGAGCTTCTTCTCTTACTCTTGATTCTAAGCTTCTCTCTCTCAGCCTCTGGCTCAGCAAGCTGATTCTCATCTCCTGGTTCTTAATATTTAACCACGAGATTCTTTTGTTGTTGTCGTTCTCCTCATCACCTCCCTGTAACAAGGGAGGTAAGTGTTTCTTGTCATGTGCTCTGGGAAACACTGCTATACTTGTAACCCCGGCTTGGAGGACTGGCTCAGATTCTGATTGCTCCCTTGACTTAGTTTGATTTTGGCCTTGTTATCCCAGGACAGACCTAAGCTATGACCATCCAGCCATACATCCTCTGCAGCAAGAACTGTCTTCCTTCCTTAAATATATATAGATTTTAGTTGTAAACGGCTTTTGCTGAGATAAAATTACCTTATAGCGAAGGAGGTAGAGTTGCGATGGTAGATGGAGCTGGGTGTGGAGAATAGAGTCCACTGAACTTCTGGAAAATGTTCTTTTTGCAGAGGGGATTGAGAGTGAGGATTGGGGTTCAGTTCAATGGGTCCCCTATAATTATAGAGACTGGTCAAGAGGGGACCAAGCAGAGGACCCTTTTGACCTCCTTGTATCTTTGGAGTGCTGACCACGTTTTCCTTCTGAAGCTCTCTCCTGCCTCAATTCTTTTCCTACTTTTGCATACCTTCTCAGTCTTCCTTGCTGGGTCCTCTTTTTTTACCCACTTCTTAAATGTGGGTGTTCCCTAGAGCTCCCTTTTCTTCTTTTCTCCATTGACCCACTATGTGATCTCAATCTATCCATCCCACCAATTTAACTTCCACATATTTGTTGAGGATTCTCAAATGTACCTCCAACTTAACCATCTTCTGGAACTGCAGACCTGTGGATAATGAGCTGTGTCCTGCTCTGCCTTTCCCTTTCCCCTGGGGACACAAACATGCCCAAACAATCTAATCCTCCTTTCTTAGAGATGGGCTATGGGAGCTGAGGACAGAATGAGGCATTGGCTCATCCGTCTACTCATCCATTCCGCAAACACCACGCTCCCGCTGCTTGCCAAGCACTGGATCAGACACCAGGAAACGAAAGAGGAGTAACGCACGGTGCCCATTGTCAAGAGCCCAGATCTGTGTAACATACAGAAACATAACATATAATACAATGTGGTTAACGCAATACTTGACATATATAAACAAAGTAGAATGGGCACCAGATGTGGGAATTACTAAATCTGCCTGTAGAATACTTCAAAGGTAGGGTACCTGGAGAAATTCCTGAAGGCCTCTGGGTTTTGATGCATGTGGCCATTCAAGCACTTACAGTAAATACTTAGCACCTGTGAGCATGGGCACCGGTGCTAAGAATGGTGGAACAGGAAGAATGAAGGTGAAGGCCATTGCTGATATCGTGGAGCACCCATCCTGACCCTGATCTCCAGACTTCTTTCACATGACAGAAGGGTAGACCACTCGCTCTCTTTTTAAAGCCCCTGCAAACACTTTCCTTGCCACCTAACAAAATTCTTAACTGACATGGAAAAGAATCTTAGAGGTCAACTAGTCCTGTGTAGAGCAGAGCTCTGAATCTTATACCTACTGTTAAACCTGAGGTTCTCTGCAGTTGGACATGGGGCGCCCCCCATCAACCTTTCTACCCTGTGACTGCCCCTGATGCAGTTCTGCAGACCCCTAAGTCTCCAGGGAAGATAGCCTGCAGACCACCACGTCCTCTCTCTCTCTCTCTTTTTTTTTTTTTGGTTGAGGAAATAAAAACCCTGAGAAATCAAGTAATATGCCCAAGGTCACACAGCTAGATTGCGCTAAAGGCAAAACTGGATTAAAATTTTAGTGCTCTGCCCACTGTTTTGCTTTAGTTTTTTTCCCTTTACAACGCTGAGTTGCTGAGATTGAAAGAGAGAAAGCAAAAATGCTAATGAAGAATGGAAGTTTAGACCCTGAAATGTAGGAAGTAAAAAGAGGAAAAAAGAAGGAGTAAGGAAGAGACGGGAGAAAACACTGGACTGCAGCGTAGAGACTGTTCATCTATTAACTTGCTACTTGTCCAGGGTTACTTGGGGAGGCTGAGAAATCTTGGTCCCCTAATACTGCCTTGTCACTGCTGTGGTAGATTTTCTTTCCTAGCGTAAAAATATTACTGTAATCAATCAAGCAATCTGCAGATTCCACAGATCACGTGTGTGTGCTCAGCACTGTATGAAGGGCTGTGTAGATACAAAGGAATAACAGAGATGGCTCTGCCCAGGAGATACTGCTCTGGGGATTTTTGCCCAACTTCAACGTCCACTTAACTTCCTGCTCTATACCCATTCACAGGAAGCTGGCAGCCTACAGAAACGCACAGTCAGCATGGGCCCAGTTGACTGGACCAGAGGTGTCCAGTTGACCCACAAAGAATCAATCAGTAAAGTAAAGTGGTACTCGCCCCTGGGACCACTAGTGGTGAGCAAAACAGACACAGGCTTCTGCCTTTGCAAAATTTATAGTCCGGAGGAGAGGACCTAAATAATAAACAAATCCAAATTATAAAACTGTGAATTATAATCATCATTCTGCGGGACAGTGGCGTTGGACCTCGGGAGTCATCCATTCAGATCACTATCTTTGGGAGGCCCTGAGGTGAGGGCAGCGGGGTGAGGTACCCTGCAAGGCTGGCTTGAAAAGACCGCTGGGTCAGAAACAGCTCTGCTGCCTGAGCGATAATATGTAAGTGTCAGTCTGTGCTAAGAGATACTGCCCTGGAGGAAACTGAAGGTGGCCTGAGAAGACAGTGTTTGGACCCCGGCTGTGTCCTCATCCTCGGGGTGTCAGGGAGTGTTCTCAAGGTCAGCTCCAGGCCGGACCTCTTCCTGGACCCTCAGGTCTATGCTGGGCCGCCTGCTGGGCCTCTCCGCTTGGATGTCCCTTAAGCCCCTAACACCCAACACCTCCAAAGCAGAAGCTATCGTCGCCCTGGTCCTGCCTCTCTCTCTATTCTCCTCCATTTCAGCCTTGGGCATCACCATCTATGCCGCCATACAAGCAGGAATCGCTAGCCTGCCCCTCTAGCCCTTGCTTCCCACTTCAATGAGTCTCCCAGTTCATTCATTCATCCACAGAGGTGAACAAAATCCAGAGGTGAACAAAACAGGCCCTTCAGCTTCTGGAACTTTGCCGCCCACATATAAGTCTTTCCTCTTCCCTGTGCATCCTGCCCTTCCGGTCGCTGCCCTGGCTTAGTCTCCTCCACACTTCAGCTGCGGCTCCAGCCCCCTCATCTCCCTACCACTGCCCTACCCTCCTGATCTCATCCTCACACCCTGACTAGCTTTCACTCCAAAATGCAAATCTGTGTCTCTCCCTTGCTAAAAATGTAAATTAAATTAAACTAAATAATATTGGAGCTGCCAACTTTTTCTTTTGCCAAATAAGTCATTCGAAACGATAACCATTTAAAGATCACTATCTTGACTTCGCTGGTGGTGCAGTGGTTAAGAATCCGCCTGCCAATGCAGGGGACACGGGTTCAAGCCCTGGTCTGGGAAGATCCCACATGCCACGGAGCAACTAAGCGCGTGCGCCACAACTACTGAGCCCGCGTGCCACAACTACTGAAGCCTGAGCGCCTAGAGCCCATGCTCCGCAACAAGAGAAGCCACTGCAGTGAGAAGCCCGCACAATGTAACAAAGAGTAGCCCCGGCTCGCTGCAACTAGAGAAAGCCTGCATGCAGCAACGAAGACCCAACCAGCCAAAAATAAATAAATAAATATCACTATCTTTTCATAAAAAAAGGTCATTGTAACCAAAGAGTTTAAAAATATATATATAATTTTAGGGAGGAAGAAAAGTCCTTTAAAGTAGACAGCTGTCCATATTTTTCTTATTTCGGCAGGACCTGTGAAAACTCCATCTTGGCAGACTGGGAACCGTGGGCCTGTGGATGGACAACAAGCCTCCCCCAAATGCACCCAAACTCCCGGCCCTGCCCTCCTCTACCGACCCCGCCTCCCACCCAGCCCTGCCTGGAATCGGCAATGCAGAACCCCTTTGGCTTCTCCCACAGACACTGCTGTTCTTGCCCGACGACACATTTGTTCTCTCTCTTCCATTTTGCCGGGAAGGCTCACGCCACCTTGCTCGTCTGGGCTACTCTCGCTCACCTCCGAGGCCCAGCCCAAGCGTGAGCTCATCCAGGAAGCCCTTGGCTGTTGAAGCCTCCCCACAGCCTCCACACACGTACACTCTGCGCTCCATAGCGCGCGGCAAATCTCTTTTTTAGCTCTTCCTGTATTGTGCTGACCCAAGTCCTTAATTTATAGCCCAGATTGCCTCCCCCTGTCCCCATTGTAGGGTCTGCAAGGTCACCCCAGTCATCTAGACTTCAGAAGTACTTCTGCTTCTGCAGAGATGGAAGTTACCACCCTCCCAGCTCTCCTGATTCCTGACCCTTGCCACGCCCCCTTTGCCTATGGCAGCCCACCCCAACCCCCTTAGGGTTTCTGAGCCTACCTGGGGGCTGCCGGTCCCACACTCAGTCTGCATCCTGCTTCCCTGCTGCCTCTTGGGTCCTCACAGCAGCTTTTCCGTCTCCTTCCCACAAGTAACAGCAGAATACCAGGCTTACAGAAGGTTTGAGGGGGAGAAGGATCAGTCTGCAGTCAAGGATCGGACAGGCAGCAGCTTAAAAGTATGTATGAAATAGCAGTGTTCCTTAATTCTACCGACCGTTCTCTGGCTTCAGCTATGGCCCACAGAGAGCGCCCTTAGATGTCTGCCCTGGAGTGAGGCTCGTCTCTTCCTGAAGCCCATCAACACATGCGTATTTTCTTTTCACTCACCAGTCCCCATTCCCGTCATTTCCCTGTGTTTCAGTCTGCATTCCCTCCCCTCACTGAGATCTGGGTTTGTCTTCGGATGTCCAACACTCACGAATGAATAAAAGAATGTGCCCCCCACGGCAGCATACTCCAGCAGCAGGAGCCCTGAAGCCAGTTTCCCCGCATCCTTAGGCAGGGGTGAGCTCCCTCTGCCACCAGGCTCTGTGAGTGGGAAGGGGGCAGTCCAGAAAGCAAGTCCCTGGGGTCGGTGGGATTTGGTTTTTTTGTTTGGGTTAGTGATTTTTTTTTTTTTTTTGTCTTAGCGATTTGTCAGCACAACTTCTCTGCTAAGCAGGAGCTTCTGGGGACAGGGACTTACTTATCTTTATCTCTCCAGGATGAAGCATTCAGTAAATGTTTGCTGAACGAATTAAAGAGCTCATGAGAGGAACTAACTGAGCTTAACTAATAGTGAACAAGCAAGAAATATTTGTTGAAGAATAGAACGAATCAGTGGCTTGGTGAATACATCCTAAACTGCTGTACCCTTACTCCATTTACTTCTTAGCAGACTCATCTTCCTGTTTGACTCAGGCAGTTAATCTGACCCCAACTCCTCATGACATTCAGCTTGGCGTGACCTTGGGTTGCATACAGTCTAGTGGCTAAGGACTCAGGCTCTGCAGTCAGATAGATGAAGGTTCAAATATCTGTTGCTTAGGAATTCTACATGACCTTGGGCAGGGCACACAGTTTAAGTCTGAGTTTCCTCCTTTTAAAATTCAGAATGCTAACAGTACTGACTCAAAAGGTTTGAAGAAGGATCAATGGGGATAACCCACCTAGCGTGCGTAGCATAACGCTATAATGCCTAGCACATAGCAAGCGCTCAATAAATGTGAGTGCTGTTATTAATTATTGCCATTGTCTCCTTCTCATTATCATCCCAGGTGTCTGGGCTCAGTGAGAAGGCTCTAAGCCCCTTCCCAGGACAAAGGTTTCACCTCTCTGGAGATTATAGTTACCCCTCTTTGCCAGGTACAGTGGCACTAGGTAGAGATGTTCTGATAATTCCAAGTGGGTGGTCTTTAAGCCTGGTTTGGAGAGTGGGTGGTTTGTTTGAACAACCTAATCTATTTTTTCTCTTTTAACAAAACTTTACAAGAAATGCCAACACACAACAGGATCTAAGAGAAGTGTTAATGAATGCAGCTTCTAGGGTCACTTGCTGGAATTCTGACTCCTTCAGTTACCAGCATGTGAGATTGCCCAAATTATCCAGCTAAGCCTCATTGTTCGCATCTTCATAATGGGCATAATAATGGTACACACAGGGCAGGGCAGTTGCATGAGCTAATGAATATAACAAAGGCACCTGCTGTGCGCTCAGAAGTTAGCATTTGTTATATGAGCATCTGATGGTGGAAGAGAGGATAAACCAGCTCCCAATCATGGTTCAGGCGTTTCCACTGGAACCATGTTTTAAAACTCCAGATCTTACTAGTTACATTGTTCTGATTTTGTAGCAGGAAGGGGGACCCCTTCCAGGGCCCGAGAGTGGGCTCTTGTCTAACACTCAGAAATGAATTGTCCGAGGAGACACACATGGTGACAAAGCAAGAGACTTTATTGGGAAGGGGCGCCCGGGCAGAGAGCAGCAGGGTAAGGGAACCCCCAAGAACTGCTCTGCCACGTGGCTCGCAGTCTCGGGTTTCATGGTAATAGGGTTAGTTTCCGGGTTGTCTCTGGACAAGCATTCTGACTTAGGGTCTTTCCTGGTGACGCGCACATGGCTCAGCCAAGCTGGATTCCAGTGAGAAGGATTCTGGGAGGTTGGTAGGACATATAGGCTGGCGTCTTCTCTCTCCTTTTGACCTTTCCAGAATTATTCCAGTTGGCGGTAGCTTGTTAGTTTTGCGTTCCTTACCAGGACCTCCTTTTGTTAAGATAACTCATGCAAGTGGCTAGTATCTTGCCTGGCCAGGGTAGGCAGTTTCAGTCAGTGGTTCCCCTAACAATTTTACATCTGTCTAGATTGGTGCCACGATGCCCAGGAACATTCCAGAATGCCTTTACTCTGACCAAGCTCTTAGTTTTCTCCATGAACCCTCATATGACAGAAAACTGCGTTGGAAAATCTCAGTTCTGCCCTAAGCTGAGGGTCACGTCCTTTATCCTTGACTTTAAAAGCTGTATTTATAGATGGGAAGGGAATCGCATCTAAATCATGCAGGCCCTGCCCGTGTCACACTCAGTTTAATTGGACTCACTCTGAAAAGGACGTCCCTGCCTTTTTATTAGTTAATCAAGAAAAATAGAAACAATTATATGGTCCAGGATGCACCCTGAACCCTTTTCAAGGGCAGTAATAACATGTCCTGCCTGAATCAATTTGAACTAAATTGGATTGCTTTGATCTAAAAAATACTGTCACTTTTACAAATGTGTCATTTTTGCAGACATATTTTTTCCAGTTATATAAAGACCACAGATGAGTCACATGTCATTTGTAAACCCAAATGGAACTAGACTACGGAATAGACATACCTGAAATCCAAACAATATTTATAAAAACCACACCAGGATTTTCTCCAGTAAAAAGAGATGATTTTCAAAAATCAGGAAAAATAAATAAATATTAGCACTATTTCCTAGATGTTTCCGTCTAAATAGTCAAAGTAACAAGATCCAGGTTTAATCGGTTCCATGGATCCTCGATTAGCTGGAATTCTTCGGGAGTAGCACGTTTTGGTTCATTGGATTTTCTCTACCTTGTAAGAAATTTTTCTAGAACATAGCTTTATCCTTCCCTTCCTCCTTTCTTCCTCTCTCCCTCCTATTTTCTCTCCTTCCTTTCTTAAAAATGAATATAAGGGATAGAATTTAGTCTTTCAGATCTTCTGGACAATCATTCTGAACACAAAAATTCACTGTTCAGACTTGAAATAAGGAAGTTGGCCTGATTAATTCTCTGGACAATTGAATAGCAAATAAGTTTAAGGTTATTTGACAAATCCCTAGTCTTTCTCTGTGATATAGTCTTCATTTATTTTCTTTATGGCATGCAATACTGTCTGAAAGTAAGCAATTCATTTCTGTGTGTGTTTCCTATCTGCCTGGCCCCCTCAAATGTAAATGCCACGGGGCAGGGAGTCAGCCACTTCATAAGTATTTGTTGGATAATGAATACCTTGGTTTTTATCACCAAAAAGTCGAGTCTAAACGTTTCTCCTTGGTTCTGGCTCAATGACGCCTCGCCAAAATGCCATCCCAAGAAGTCCTTGCTTTTCACCACATGAGGCTCCAAAAACTATATTATAAAGTTGATGGATACAAAGCAAATTCTATTTTCTCAGAAGGAGGGGGAACCTCTTCTGAGGTAAAGGTATTCGATTAGAGAATATCTTAAAAGAACCCATATGTGTACCCAAAATAATAGCTAAAGGACAAAAAACCTCTCTAAACCACTATAAACAGCTACAATATTAAAATGATCTGCTCAGTCACTGGTCTTTAAACTGTGCTCCTCAGCCCTGCAGGTTCAGCCCGGGACTTCCTTGAATAGCAGAAGGAGAGTCTCACGAATGGGCCCCCACTCCCTCAACCCTCCCCCCGACACCCAACCCTTCGGTTATACTTAAAGAAAGACTTCCGTGGTTAAGGAAGGCTTGAAAACCAGAGTTCTAGATCTAGATTACCACCATCGCTCACTTTACTCCACAGCGCCCCAGTTGATTTCTATTCACTTAGCCATTCAAAAGTATTTCCTGAGTGCCTCCAGTGCACCGGCCTGGAAATGCATCCTCAGATCAAGCAGACAAAGTCTCTGTCTGTGTGGCGCTAGCCTTCCGGTGGGTGAGACTGCCAAAACCAAACCAATAAATACGTGTGCCAGATAACAAGTGGAAAGGAGAGCAAGAAAGCAGGGTAAGGGGTTGGGCAGGGGATGACGAGGGAAGGCCTTACTGATAAGGTAGCATTGGAGTCAAGACACGAAGGAAATGAGGGCCCAGCTGGTCAACTTTTGTTTTGGCCTCACCACCCGGCTTGCGAGATCTTAGTTCCCCAAACATGGATTGAACCCAGGCCCACAGCAGTGAAAGCACCAAGTCCTAACCACTGGACTGCCAGGGAATTCCCAATTTCTGAGGCAAGGGTGTCCTACCCCGAGGGAAGAGCAAGGGCAAAGGTTTTGAGGCAGAAGTGTGCTTGATGCCTTCAAGAAATAGGAAGGAGGCCCGTGAGGCCACGATGGGGAACAGCAGGGGATAAGTCGGAAGGTCAGGTCAAGCTGGGCATGGCTGGCCTGAGAAACCTACCACCACCTTGGAGATGGAGGGTAATGGCAGCCCCAGACCCATCTACTCTGCCAGCCTCATGGGAACTTCCAGAGAGAAAAAGCATACGGAAAGATGATGATACAAAACCACGAAGATGCCAGAGCTTCTAACCTCTTCCAACCTCACCCCATAAGTTTCACTCCGATTGCTTGGGCTTAAGAAGATCATTGACTGGACCATATCAGTCCTTCTAGTGCTCAGAGACCAAACAGAGAGGGAGCCGCAAAGTGCTGTGGCCGGAGGGATGATCTGGGCAGCAGCATTCAAATCTCAGTCAGACATGCATCCTTTACCTCCCAGACCCCTCTTCTCCACTGAGTGCTAGGCGTTTGCTCACTGCTTCAAAAATAGTCTCATACAGAATCTTCATTGCAACCTTTGCGGGATACCTATCAGTATTGTCATGTTATAGATGGAGAGACTAAGACTCAGAAAGGTGAAGGAATTTGCCCAAGGTCAGACGGTGTGAGATGTGAGCTCCAAAGCTCACTCTCGTCCTCCGCCAATGAATTTCCACTCTGGGAAGAGGGTGTGTGGGCAGAGATGAGCAGGAAGTTCTAAGAAGCCCTTCCCACCTGAAGCCAAAAATAACTTCAACCTCTGTTTGTCATCCAAGATTATCATTATGAATGCCCTCCATTGAAATACATTATAATTCAGTCACACTCCATGACGTGCCCGGTTCAGTTTACCCGTACACGTTGTCCCCAACTAGCTGTGCATTTGCTGGTAGTTTTCCTTCTAGCACTACTTGTTGCAATCTGGGTTTCTCAGCAGCTTCTGGTCTTGTCAGTAGCTTCATGCACTACTGCTGTGAGCTGGCCTGAGGGGGACTCTGCCTTTCCTATGAGTTCCTGAGAGCTTTTAGCTGCTCAAAGACCTTTTCTCTGATTTCAGTGTTCAGAGCTGTACTCTGAATGGCTGGCATCACCAAACACCCAATTTCAGCAAAATAGAGGTACTTCTTCTCAATAGCTTGCTAATCAAATTGAGCTGACATATTGAACTGCATGTTATTTAAACTTTCAATTTTACTTAAAAAAATTTTTATTTTTGGCCATGCCCCACAGCATGTGGGATCTTACCTCCCTGACCAGGGATCGAACCTGCAACCCCTACAGTGGAAGCATAGAGTCTTAGCCTCTGGACTGCCAGGGAAGTTCCTAAATTTTAATTTTAGATTTACAGAAAAGTTGCAAAGCCAATACAGGAAGCTCCCCTGTACTCTTCACCCAGCTTCTCTTAATGTTAACATCTTACATAACCACGGTTCAGTTGTCAAAACTAAGAGATCAACATTGGTTGTGTATGTACTGTTAATACGCTACAGACGTGAATGCTACATTATATATTGGATATTTTCTGGTTTTCTAGAAGATCTCATTTGTACATAATAGTCTAGGAAGCCAATTTCCTCTTGACGCCTCAGCTTGTGAAAAAGTGTTCAATTTCCCCCTACCCCACTGGAAAGTTTACAGCTGTTGCAAATCCAAACTTTTGGTCCTTTTCCTCTTTATTTTATAACTGAATTAAGAGAAATAATAAAATGTACTTACAACAAAACAGCAGCTAAGTACATAATTTCACCTCACTAGTTTGATTTGTGTATCAAGTCCGCAGGTTTGCACCTATGGGTAAATACTACTTACCTAACCAATTATGGAAGAATAGATAACGCTGCATTTATTTTATCCAACCCAGTGAATAAAATCCATCCTGCAATTTCTCTCTTCCTTAGATTCCAGAAAACTTGAATACAGTCATTGGGTAGTGTGAGTATTTCTAAGGAAAACTGTTAGAGTGGGATGACTTTCCTAGTTCTCTAAAGTGTAACAACCAGACAATACAAACAAACAAACAAAGCTAGAGAGAACAGAAGGAGTGAGAGGGAGAGAGAAAAAGAGGTATTTTGAAATTGTTGAGGCAGAAAAGAAATCAGGAATGAACTTGTAACAAAGTCGGGTGGCAGAACATGGGATAAGAGGAAAACCAGGAGACTTTGTTGTCCTAGGTCAGGTCCCCTGGACACAAATTCTGAGACCGAGATTTGGGAGATCTCAGGAACGGCACCTTGAAGGAAATGAGGTAAGTGGGATTGGGCAAAGGGAGAAATTCGAATGTGATGCGTTGCAGCAGAAGCTTCAGCCTGTCCAGTCCAGCTGAGAGCTCTGGTACTGAGCTAGTCCTTTAGAGTTGTCCCAAATGGATGCCTTGTACCCTCACATCAACCAGTCCTCGGATATGGGTTATCCCCAGGAAGGAGCAAAGCAGTTTGCCCTTCTGAGAGCAATTCCCAGAGATGGACTGAGCCCTGAGTTATCAGATACCAACGTGCCTGACAGCTGGGGGAAGGAGTTTCTTGGCCCTGCCGGGAAATCTGGGTAGCACGCCAGAGCATTGATCACATACGGTATCCTCAACCGGGAGAAGACAATGTTGCAGGAAAGGAGTGGTCAACTGTATGGACTGTATCTGAAAGGTTGACAGTTGAGGATAGAGACGTGCCCAGATGGAGGACTTGGTGACCTGAACCAGAGAATTTTGGTGGAACTGAAAGGATGCAAATACAGTTGAAGGGACTGAGAAGAGAATGAAGATGAGGAAATGGAGACAGAGTAGAGATCATTCTTTTGAGAATCTTACCAGTCAATAGGAACAGAGAGATTGGGTGTTAAATAGAGAAACACATGGAGTCAAGGGAGGTTTGTTAAGTTGAAAGATACCCAGAACATGTTTGCTGATAAACAAGAGGACATGAACGATGGGGGAAATTGAAATGCAAGAGAGGGAGGGCGTGGTTGCAGGAACCACGTTTTTGAGAAGGTGAGAAGGAGCGGGATGCAGGGCACAATTGGAGGGTGTGGCCTTGGATCAGGGAAGGATACATCACTCATAGTAGTAACAGGGTGAGCCTCCAGTGCGTACTAGGTGACTTTACCTCCCTGACTGTAGTTGACAGATAGAGGAGACCTATACCAGGCCTAAAGGTAGCCATCAGATTCCCTCTGTCTGGAATTTGGAATAGGGATTAAGAGACAGAGATCGGTTTCTTGAAAGGTGATTTGAACCCAGGAGCTCAGGAGTGGCTATTTTTCATCTACCACGTGTTCTGGGAAGTGGAGAGAGCAAGAAGCAGGTGTTCGTAGAGACAGAAATGAGACAGGTTGCAAATCCAGGATCTGGGACAGAGTCTTATCTACCCTACGGAACACTGCCTGATATTGATGTGCAGTTAGCCTCAGTCCAGATACCCCAGAAGGCATCCTTGATTTAAGTCAGCCTTCAGCAGAGAGAGTTATTTTGCCACATAACTCAGGCTCTTTCCTGGGACTGTATCATGGATCTTGTACAAAAAGGGTGCTTCCAGTGCCATTCCATGTGTGGGAAAACTGGATGTAAGAAAATCTAAAGCCGTAAGGAACAATTAAAATAAATACGAGCTAGTCTTTCAATAAATAGTATCTAGCCACTCCATTATTATGAAGACTGGATAGAAGCAAAAAAAAAAAAAAATCAAAATAGGACACGATTCAACACACATTATTATAGCGTTGTAAAAAAGTGCGTTTGAAAATACACCAAAATGGCAACAGTAGTAAAATATCAAGATTAACGAGATCATGTGTGTTTTCTCTTAATTTTCTCACTTTTATTTCTAAAATGTGGCTATATTATACAGATGATTTAAAACAATTCTTTCTCCTGACGCTCAGAGCTGAGCAGTTTCTCGGAGCCCCTCAAGTCATCACAGATCATATACCTCAAAGGAAGGAAAGGGTCAACTTGAGAATTGGGAAGTCATTGTTGACATCAATGAGACGCCCACCTACCGACTGGGGACATGAATGACAGTCCCTCAGTCAAGCCTAGGAGGAGAACAGGGTGACCACTTGAACACGATCAGATCTCGCAGCTTGTTCCCACTGCAGGAATACTGCCACGAAACAGCTGTGAAACAGATAAAGAGGCTGGGCCATGTCCTCCTCCCAAGTGACTGCAAGTGGCCGGCTGCTGGCCAAGCGCCGCCCTCCCTCAGCCCCTCCCTGGCCGGTCTGTGGAGCATCTTACCTTTCCTCAGCAGCTCTCCTCTTTAAAGCGCCAAGGTTTTTATTAGGAACCCCGCTGCGCACTGACCCTGAACTTCAACTCTGCTAAGTGTCTCCAAATGGTCTTAATGAGGATCCCGCCCCCCCGCCCCACCCCTGGGGTGTGAGCCCAGGGCTGGCCTGTGATTCTCCTTGTAGGCGACGTGCAGCGGTCACTGAGTTGTTGCTCAGACCCGCCCTGGGAGGAGAACGGCAATCAGAACTGTGTGTTCCAGGGGCTCGGAACGCTCCTTAGTTCACTGAGCCTGGCTGATGCTTCAGGTGAGAAAGGATTGAAAAGAATAAGTAGTAAAGGGGGATGAGAGCTGGAGACCCAAGCTCTCTGCCTGAGCGAGCAGCCGTGCTTCTGCTCTTCCTATTGTTACAAATCCCTCAAGCCACGTGTATTCCTCCAGTTTAATCTCCCAGCTCCCCAAACAGAGGCCAGGAAATATATGTGCTGCTGAAGCGAGCACAGCAGAGGCCAGGAAAGATGGACTGCTATGGGTTTCAGTTCATCAAAGTAGTGAGACACCCACCCCAGAGGCTACAGTATAAATTAGCAACTGGCCTTGTGTTGGTGGACAGTACATAGCTACTGCAGATAGAAGTAAGTTAGCAACAAGTTCTCCCCAGAGGGCAAAGGAATGTGAGAATAATGTGAGAGGAGACCCCCAAGCACAGAGGAGCAGAGCTAGTTATCAGAGATACGGAAATTACTTACTTTATATTAAATATCCATATTTAGTGAGTGACTACTACGTGCAGGCCCTGTGCTAGGTGGTGAGCAAAGCTGAAGCCGTCGGATGGCCCACGTGTTGGATACCCACTGTCAGGGACCTTGGGGTAGTCCCAGGGGAAGGTTTGGGTGGTTCCCTGGCAACACCAGATACAGGCAAAAGGCAGGGGCATCACACCTACTCCTGGGTATATGGCGGAGAAGCCAAACAAGTTAGCTGGGCTTCAGGTCTCTGCTTCAACACCATTACCTCCCAGAAGCCACTGGGAGCTGACTTCCAGGACGCTAGGCTCCCCTGCTATCCTCAGAATGTAACTGTAGCAGTCATGAGTGTGATTGTGAGGTTAATGGTCTCTTTCCATGAAAACAGGCATGGGGATATCACTTTTTTTTTTTTTTTTTTTTGCGGTACGTGGGCCTCTCACTGTTGTGGCCTCTCCCGTTGCGGAGCACAGGCTCTGGACGCGCGCAGGCTCAGCGGCCATGGCTCACGGACCCAGCCGCTCCGCGGCATGTGGGATCTTCCCGGACCAGGACACGAACCCACGTCCCCTGCATCGGCAGGTGGACTCTCAACCACTGCGCCACCAGGGAAGCCCCGGGGATATCTCTTGATGATGAACACTGTGCTCTCGGCCGTGCACGAGTAGGTTCTCTACAAATATTTAGTGAGCAAATATGCTTCACAGCACTCACCACACAGTAAGGGTATAAATCCTTAGGTAATTATTTCTCAACTACCTCGTTCATTGCTACACCTCCAGTCCCTAGCACACAGGGACCTTGTTTATCTTGTCTCCACCAGCATTGGCCTGCACATGGCGGCACCCAATGTTGGTGGCAGAAATAAATGAATGAATTAACAAACATGAATAGAAGGCCACAGATCTAGAGATGGGTAGGAAAAGGGGGATAAAACTGAGAGCTCAGGAGTCAGATATGCCCAAGAATGGACCAGGTGAGCAAAAAGTGAGAATGTCTAGGACTTCTGTCTGAGTGGATGTGGGATGCCCAGATCCTCCTTCCAGGTGTTGACTGGGTGGTGTGTGTTTTTAAGGGAACAGGGGAGGAGATGATAAACTAAGGCCAAGGGCCTCTTCACTCCAGAGGAAAAGCTAAACCACTCACTTCCTCCTCTGCAAAGTAAAAAGCCCAGATCCTTTTCTTTTGTGAGATGGAGACTTGAACTCCCGAAGGTCTGGGAAGCAGGGAAAACGGTTTGGCACCTGCAAGAACAGGTTCACGTATAAGGCTGGATGCCAGCACTGCTGGCTGGGAGCGTTTAGTGCATCTTGCTGACTAGTTGTGAGGTCAGCTTGGGGTCTAGTAGGTAGAGACCTGAGCTCGAATCAGCAGGGCTGCCTCTGCTACAGGGGATGCCTCTTCTTCCCAGGTGTGAGAGCCAGCAGGCTCAGGGAAGGGTTCTGGAAGGTGAGGGAGCCAGCAATCCACAACAGGGTGACGAGGGGAAGATGTGGGCCTCCTGGAGAGCTACTCGCCATGTCTTTGCTCTCTCTTTGCTGTAATGTCTCTCCTTGGACCACTTGCCAGAGTTGGCTGCTAAGGCAGGGACTCTCCTGGAAGCTGAGAGACTGCAGAAATAGTGTGAAGATTCAGGAAGCATAAACTGAGTTCCAGATGGGAATTTCTGAACAGTCCTCCCTTTCTGGACTGCCTCCTCCTCTCTCCACTACCATTCTAAAACTTGTTTTCGTGGACTATTTTAAATAAAATTCCTTCTTATCCCAAATTCCACTTCCTGCCTTCCTGGGCACCAAAAAAAGGAAGTGGGAGCACTGAATTATTTTAATTTTCTTATTTTATTTATTTATTATTATTATTATTTTTTTTTTTTTGCAGTACGCAGGTCTCTCACTGTTGTGGCCCCTCCCGTTGCGGGGCACAGGCTCCGGACGCGCAGGCTCAGCGGCCATGGCTCACGGGCCCAGCCGCTCCGCGGCATGTGGGATCTTCCCGGACCGGGTCACGAACCCGTGTCCCCTGCATCGGCAGGCGGACTCTCAACCACTGCGCCACCAGGGAAGCCCAGCACTGTATTTTTAAAGCAGCTGCCCAGTCCCCACCCCAATACACACACACACAGATACACACACACACAGACACACACACCCCTCTAAAACACTCTATCCACTTTTAGCAGATAAACAGGGAAAGGAAAATGCAGACTTTTGCAATAACCTAGCTTATTGCCTGGTCAATCCATTTGGTTGGGGACCGATAGATTTTAAAATAGGGCTTCATATTTTAAGCTGGCTGCTCTGTGCTTGACTCAATCTTGCTGCAAAATCAGGTTCTTGTCAAAAGTACTTTGCAGGGCTTCTTGGAGGTTAGAGGTGGCATACCCTGTACACAGCTTATCTAGGGCTAGTTTTTTACTTATCTGTGCTAATTTTACCACTCTTTGAGGGGACACACCAAAATTTTCCCTTTTGTGTGTCTGTGTATATGTCGGATTATTCTTCTATTTAGTACTTCCATCCAATTCATCCAAGAAAGTTTTCTAGATACATTGACTTTACTTATTTTTTAATTCAAGTGTCACAAATTTTGGATATCTGTAAGTTGCCCTGAGTTGATTTAAGCCATTGTCTAATTTGACCTTAATCATAACAACAACAAAAGCGTATTCTATACAAATTTTTTAGTGTTTCACAGACGCAAGTAGTTTATATGATCATTCGAATGAAGTGTTCACAGTCACGTTTTCATTTAAATATTGAGGTGTAAAATTTCCGGGCACGAGTAAAGAGTGGTCCCCAAACTTGTAACTCTTTAAAAGGATCTCATTCTGCTAATAAATACAAGCCAGCATGTGTGTTTACTTTTTGGGGGGCAGTGCACAGGGGTGGGATTGACCCAGACTGTGAGCCAGCAGACGCACGCTGTGGTCCTGAGCTGCCCCTCACCCAGCAGCTGCGTAAGTGTGGGTCAGTCACTTTGTCTTTCTGGCCACTCTTTCCTTCTGTGGTACCCAGGGCAATTGGACTTGATGGTTTCTAACCGCTCCCCTACACCCCCAGTTCTGAAATGTCATGTTTCGATATTAAGGAGGAAACTTAGAATCATCTAGTCCGAGGCCAAACCTGGCCCACTGCTTGATTTTATACATCCCACAAGCTAGGAATGGCTTTTACATTTTTACATGGTTGGTAAAATAGTATTACATGAAAAGCAAAAAGTTACATGCAGTTTTAATGTCAGTGGCCATACATAGTTTTATTGGCACACAGCCATGCTCACTTATTTATGTACTGTCTGCGGCTGCTTTCCCACTACAATGGCAGAGTTGAGTAGTTGCTATAGAGACATCATGGCCCACAAGCCGAAAATACTTATTATCTGGCCCTTTGCAGAAAAAGGTTTCTGGCCCTGATCTAGTCCAACTCTTTGACAGACGAGGAAATTAAAGCTTGGCCAAGTCCTGGTCCAAAAAGACAAAACATTGTTATAGAAAGAAAGCAAATGGCCATTTTGAAGCCTCCAAAGGGACAAAAACGATGAACAATAAACAAAAGGTTAAGGACGTAAAAGGAATTTCTTCCTCAGATGACAAAGGATAAGGCCTTATACAGGAGATGAGGACAAAGAAATTGTGAAACCCTTGGGGCAGGCTGCACTCATTTGTATGGAAGAACTGCTGTTTTCTTAATCTGGAATCAAATTAAGAGGACTTGATGATGCGGGAGGTGGGCAGAGAGCACCAGAAAGGGCTCGAGATTCTCCATGCTGATAAGACTCCAGAAAACTTACATCCAAGCACGCTGCAGGAAATGGAGGTTGACATTAGAAATGCTTTAGGGGCTCTTTTCAAAAGTGTAGGAGGTCTGGAAGGGGTGAGGCAATGCTGCTGTGACGGGAAAGGAAGCCTGGGACAGATTGGAACGTTCAGTCAAATGGAGGCCTAGTGCTGGGAAATTCCAAAGCCCTTTAGATCACAGACTCGACTTAGAACACCCAGCATAGTCCTGAGAGCTTTGGCCCTTACTAGTGACAGGCTCACATCCCACCAGGGTGGTAAATAGGGGCAAAGCGTGGAGCTGGCCACATAATGATTTTAGAAGGTTTAAACAAAGTTCCATGGTAGGGGGTGGGGAGAAGGGTGTCAAGCTCATCATCCTTCGATTCACATAGGAGCATCGCTTGGGAAATTACTGGGGGTGGGCAATAAATATTTCAAGCCCAAGAGAGAAGAAACTGCCCCAAGATCTGTACCACTGGTGATCAACCAGGAACCAAACATTACTCCCGTGGGAAAGGCCCTAAGCCGTTAAAATAGGTAATTGAACTTACCCAACAGATAGGATTTACCCTGGAAATTCAAATTATTGGCAACACCGTGTGTGTTCCCCTGGGTCAGTGAGTTGGAAGGGCAGTCTCTAATTTCACTTGGTGGTTAATGGCATGAGCTTGTGAGTCAGGTTGCCCAGGGTTGCATCCAACATCTACTGCTTGAATTCCTTGGGCAACTTACTGATCCTCTCAAGTCTCATTGCCTTCTTCTGTAATAATAACTTTATTTTGATTTTTAAAATTTATTTATTTTATTTTTGGCTGCGTTGGGTCTTCGTTGCTGCACGCAGGCTTTCTGTAGTTGCGGCGAGCAGGGGCTACTCTTTGTTGCGGAGCATGGGCTCTAGGCACGCCAGCTTCAGTAGTTGTGGCACCCGGGCTTAATTGCTCCACGTCATGTGGGATCTTCCCAGACCAGAGTTCGAACCCATGTCCCCTGCATTGGCAGGTGGATTCTTAACCACTGCGCCACCAGGGAAGTCCGATAATAACAATACTTTTAAAAAGAATGATAGTAATAGTACAGCTATGGGCGGCTGTGAGTATTTAAATGAGATTATTGATAGACAGTGCTTGGGAGAGCTGAGCATTCGTGAGTGTTTATTAAATGCCCCCGCCCATCGTTGGCTGCATTGTCAAGCATATTAACTATATCATTAACTATCCATTAACTATTAACTATTTGAGCGCAAATAGTTCTGGGTTGGACTTCCAGCTTCACCACTGAGTAGCCTTGAAACCATGAGCAAATTACTTCAACTCACTGAGCTTCTGTTTTTTTATTTGTAAAATAGTGATAATAAGACTACTTACCTTAAGGGGCTGCCGTGAGGATTTAGTGAGAAAATATACTTAAATTGCTTGGGAGAGTTTCTGGCACTTAGATATTATCATCATCTTCTTCATTATTATTATTCATTGGTTCCCTAATATCCAAATATATTCTGAAGACAAGCCGAAACAGTAAGCCTGATAAGATGCATACTTGTGGCATAGACACATATAAAGAATTTTCACGTATAAAGAATTTTCACGTAATTTGATCAAATGGTGGTGAAATGGGTTTGGATTGTCATGAAATTCCTCCGATGAACTGGGGAGACCAGGTGCAGGCTGGCGCCCCCCACTGGCCGGCCGGGACCTCCTCCTGCCCCAAAGCCCTCCGTGCTGAGCCCAGGGGCAAGGGTGTGTTTGGCTCCTTTGATTTCCTCCTTGAATCTTTCTTCTTGTCTTCCCACCTCTTTTCTGCCAAATTCCATGGTTCTTGTTTCCTGTCAGGCTTCTCAACATTTGGAACATGTGGCTACAATACCGCCTCGTGTTCCAGGTAAAATTAAACGCCTGACTCATCCTCTATCAGCAAGAAGATAGAAATGATGGCCTCTGGAGAGGAAAGGGCTCTCTAATAGCTGGCCCAATCTCTCTTCTTAGTTTGCTGAGTCCAGACTTCGTTTCCTACCATTAAGAGATTGGTTTGCTTATCTGATATTCTGCAGGTTAAATTACCGGGCATCCACGGTGATGGGGCTTGACAAACCTGCTTTTCCTATTGCTTGCTACCCACACCCTTTCACTTCTGCTAACTCCTTCATAATGAACAGAAGGGAGCCTATCCGCCGATCAGGAATTACAAGAACATGTGTTATAGATATCAGCAGGGTACTGCTTAGCATAAAATGTGATAAGGCCGAGGTGTTGCTTCCGCTCAAGTTCTTAAGAACTGAGGGTCTCTTCTCCCAAATAAGCCGGATTGGAAGCCTTGTCTTTCCTTCCACTTTCCCACGTGCCCATATGGGGGCCGCTGGGGAGTAAATAACACATGTGACTCAAGCTCTTGTGTTCATACGTTCCTTCTTGTGAACCTATGGGGTCCATGGGATCACTTCATCCAGCCTTTTCCTTCTGCTGATAAGGAAGCCATGACATATGGTGACAGCTGGATTCTAGCCGAGCTGAGACCAGAGCCCAGGTCTCCTGACTCTCAGGCTACTACCCTTTCCTCCTTACAGCTCTGCTTGCCATCCCTGCTCGTGGCTGGAGCGAATTCTCCATGGTGCCTTTTCTGATTGTTCTGGGCAGCCAGGACTCATTCGGGAGGAGCCCGACCTGTCTTCTCACCCTGGTGTCCTAGCTATTGTTTGGCCTTCTCTGTGCATGCCATCCTCTGCAGACCTAAAGATTTCCCCCAGTGGCTTGTGGTCAGGACAGATGCTTATTTGGGTGAGGAATTGGGCTGCCTGAATATGACTGGCAGAAGGCTTTACGGTGAGGAAAAAGGAGTCACTGCAGGTTTTTTCAGCTTGGGTAGGGCCCACAGCCCAAGTCCCAGTAGGAAGGCTGACTCTGAACCTGGTCAGAAACCAAGCAAGCCACCAGGCCTGAGGCCTACCGGCCACCCTTCCTCTCCATCAGCCAGAGTCCGGCAAGGCCAGTCTGAGGAGTGACCTGACGCCTTTGACCCATGGTTGTGGTAGGTTGAGTCAAGGGGTGATGATCAGCATTGTGTCCCAGGAAACACTGATATTGGGCCTCAACGATTTGTACAAAGTTGGTGACCAAAGACAGGACGCCTGGGGTCAACGCTGGGAATCAAAGCACAAAAGGCTGTCAGAAAACCAGACAAGAGCTCCTGGAGAATGTTTGTTTGAGCAGGACTGTCCTTTCTAGGCCAAGACAACTTGGCATCTCACTTCCTCTTCCCTACAGTTCTCTGAGGGGGATGTTATTCTCCCCATTGTAAAGGTCAGAAAACTGAGACTTGGAGAAGTTATTTGCCAAAGTCAGGAAGCTAGTAAGTGTCAGAGTCAAGACTAGAACCCAGGTCTTCTGATTCCAAAGCTCTTCTTCTGTCCACGTCACCTTTTAAAGAAGTCCACCTCCATTCACCAGAGAACTCTGATTGCCATGTGTGGTGTGGCATTCGTAATCATGTAATCAAACATGCAGTCCTGGATGGGTGTCCCTGACGGCACTGTCCAACTCAAAATACATTGATTTCCTTTGTCACGGTGGTACTCAAATGGTGCCCTGAGAAGGTCACCTCACAGGGACTTGAGTGGGGACAGAAAAGGAGGATGGGATGGGCACAGGTCACCTGCTGTCTGCACTCAGCCCCAAGTCCTCTCTCCACCATCCCTTCAATCAGAGCTGCTCCATTTCCATGGGTTAGGATCCCGTGTTTGAAAAAGGTTTCAACAACCTCTGTTCTTTCAGATGATCCAGCTTCTGGTTCAACATTTGCACGAGAGGAAACTCACAAATTAGGTGGACTTCAGGGTCTTCCAGAGCTGAGCAAATGAGGATGTCCGGGAAGTGACCATGACACTGTCTTCTGGGTTGAAGAACCCTGCAACACCAACAGAAGTGTGATGTTCCGAAGTGAGCACAGCCACTGGAGTTAACAGCTGCCTTAGAATTTCCTCACATTCATTCGTTCACTTGAGAATATTTAAATTAGAACCATCTACATCTGGTCCAGCAATCTGACTTTCGCAGAGGCCCAAGTAGACACTGTTGTGGGACAAACAGGACAATCTCTCCAAGGTCACCCTCGAAAGACCAGAGAAGAGCACCCTCAAATCCCAGACAGTGATCTGTCAGGCATGAACTTCGCTGAACTTTTTAATAGTGATGTTATTCATGTTTTTGGCTGTCATCACTTCTTGACCGAACAAGCTCAGTAAATTGCTCCCACCTATGCAATTCCTTCCCTGTCCTATATTTATGTCCCTCACTTTCCAGGGGTAACTCTAGGTGTCGTGAGCTGGGAAACAAGCTCAACCTGATGTGCCTGAAGCACCAGTTGAACAAATAATTCTTGAACTGACTGCTCTGACCAATGACATCATTGCAAATGCACACTGGCTCAGGTTTTCAGTCCCTTAAAACCCTTCCTCTCACCACTGTTCTGAAATCTTAGACATGCGAAGTAGTTTTTCTATTCCTTAGACAACTGAGCATCTGGAGTATTTCTGAGCAACCGGAGTAGGGGGTGTTGACTGTTCCCCCCCTTTGACCTGGGTTCCTTCACATATTCTCACCTTTATCAGTCTAGCCAACCCCATGCACATTTAGAGAAATGCAAACCATCTGTTATCTTTCCATATTCTGAGGCCAGAAAATCTCATTTTGACCATCTCTGTACAAGCTGTTGGCAATTCCGGAACCTCTTTGATGCCCTTTAATATCTTCTACTGGAGCGGTACCTCAGTTGACAGACATCATGAAGGAATAAGGGCAGAGTTTTGGATAAAGGAGCCCAGATAACTAAGAGTATAACTCTTTAAGCCCCAAAGAGTTTTAAACTTTGTAAGCATTGCAACCCAAATTTCTCCATATAGGTAAACACAGGCCTGGGGTTAAAAATCTGGTCTCACAGACTGTAACAAATGATATTTCTCTGTGCTGGCTTCATCTGCTGGTTCGAGGCCGTGGTGACCATGAAGATGAGCTGCTTAGACTTCTTTCCATGGGAGTATGGTTGTCTGAAGGCTTCAACGCTGCCCCTCTGTGTCTACTGTCATGTATGTACCATGGCTGTGTTTCCTATGGGCTGCTCCCAGCCAGTGACTGAGCAGGATGGGATTCCTGAGCATGGCACAACATGGGACTCCTCAACCAGGAGATGTTGGCTCAAGGACTCCCCATCAGCCTGGCTGAAACCATCTGAGAACCGGCCTGAAATCTGAGACTCTTCCTACTTCACAGGGGTCAGACATGCACCATGGTGTGAAGGCTTTTCCCACCTTCCCCGACTCCTCCTTTTTTCCCTTCACAGGCATTGCCGTCAATGAATTCCTTGCACATTTAATTTTGACAGGATGTCTGCTTCTTTGAGAACCTGAACTAACACAGGAACCACTGTTCTGCTCTCCTTCAGAGTCCACTCCACCCACTCCCAGATGTTTCCAGGAGGCATCTCACGTGTAGAAGGCTGAGAGGTGCAGGCAACGGTATTTTGAGAGCCTTGAGGAGTTAAGGGAATAAAAATTGGAGTATAAAGATGATTGAAAAAGAGAGCCTCTAGTAAACTTCCAATGCATTGGTTTCAGATCCTGAAGGGCTACACTTGCACAGCGAATACGGAAATAGATGAGTCTTCACATAGAACACAGTTTCCCATCACCTCCAGCCCTGAAATGGGATTAGGTTGATCCTTGATTGTTAGAACTTAAACTATCTCCCAGAAACAAATATAAATTCTCTCTGAGGAAAGATGGCATTCCTTTTCTCTTTTTAAATTTATTAAATTTATTTATTTTTGGCTGCATTGGGTCTTCGTTCCTGCACACAGGCTTTCTCTACTTGCGGCGAGCAGGGGCTACTCTTTGTTGCGGTGCGCAGGTTTCTCACTGTGGTGTCTTCTCTCGTTGTGGAGCACGGGCTCTAGGCCCGTGGGCTTCAGTAGTTGTGGCATGAGGGCTCAGTAGTTGTGGCTCACGGGCTCTAGAGCGCAGGCCCTGTAGTTGTGGCGCATGGGCTTAGTTGCTCCGTGGCATGTGGGATCTTCCCAGACCAGGGCTCGAACCCATATCCCCTGCATTGGCAGGCAGATTCTTAACCACTGCGCCACCAGGGAAGCCCAAGACGGCATTCTTGTAGGACTTAAATTATCCTATAATTTTGCAACTACAATGTCTGAAATTCAACAAAAGATAACCAAGCACACAATGAGACCAGATAACATTACTAAAATCCATGGAAAACATGAGACAATAGAAACAGAGCCAGAGGAGATACAGGAAATGGAGTTGCTGCAGATTTTAAGATAAGTGTTCTGACCATATTCAAAGAGATCAAATACAAGACTGAGAATTTTGTAGAGAAAAATGGGTGGCAGGCATAACATTTGCTCTGGGATAGAGGTAAACAGGTAGACTCCCCTACCTACCTTCGAAGATTCTTCCCTGATACCCCAGGTAGTCAAGACGCTTCTTCCTCCCTCTGGCTCCTATATGGGAATGGTTTTTGTTTTGTTTTGTTAGCTGCCCTTAATCCGCTCCCTATTCTTCAGTCTCCCCCAATTTTCTTTTGGATATAGCCTGGTGGGATTGCTATCAGCTGTCCTCTTCCAGCCAAGGGAACAGCATATGACCCAGGCTAGACCAAGCAGACCCTCGCTCTCCCGTGTGGAAATTGACTCTTGAACTGAATGACCAAGATAAAAAATGGTTGTTTTGTCCAGCAGCTCCTGCCTGGTGATCACCCCTCCCACCCTCCCATCCCCCCACCTCCCCACCCTCAGAGCTGATGGGTGCTACCTATTTTCACCCCTGGTCTCTATGTGGGACTCTCCACATTCTTTCCATAAGTCCCCTTTTTTGCTTAATTGTGCCAGTGTCAGTTTCTGCTGCTTGCAAACAAAGAACCCTGATGTAGCCCCTACTTAATTTTAATCACTTAAAAAGTGTTTATTGAGCACGTACTATGTGTCAGGCACCCCCCCCCCCACCAACTAGACATGGGGGATGACACAGTAAAAAAAAGAATATCTGCCTTCCTGAGGCTCTCAGTAAAATGGGAAAGAAAACATTGAATAAATAGTCCCCCAACAGGCCATAGAGTGACAAGTGTGACAAAGGTCAAATTCAGGATATTAAGCAAGTGTGTCTCTAGGATCTTAATTTAGGTTGGGCCCAAGGAGATAGCATAAAGGATGACACATGTAAGCGGAGACCTAAAGACTGAGTGAAGAACATTCCAGGCAGAAGGGACAACCTCTGTAAAGGAAGACCTGAGGCAGGAAGTAGGGTTGCCTGTCTTGAGCTGACCTTGGCCTTTGCTCCTTTATCTGGTGGGACTTGACCAGACCCATTCCAGCCTCTTCCTGGTCTGCCACCACCTGGGGCAATAGTCTTGGTGCAGGAACTCAGCTCTCTTTCTCCAGGAGCTCCCTGCCCTTTATACTAAGGCTCAAGGCAACAAGTCAAGTTGGTCACCTCCAGTGAATGTTAGCAATGTGAGAGGTGTGGTGAATGCTGAGCTGCGCCTCCCTGACCCCCGCCCCCCCTTCATGACTGAAGGACTCACTCCCCACCCCTGCTGTGAGTGCCGCAGGCAGACAACCTTCAGCTGTCAGTCTCACTTCAAAAGCAGGCAGGTCTGGGGCACCATCCCATGTTCAGAACTCTTAAGACTTCCTTTGAGACTACATTGTCTCAGCTCCTCCCTCTGCCCAATGCTGCTTCCTCCCCTCCACTTCCACAGGCTCTGGTCCCAGGAGTGTTCTGTATAACCCTCCTGAATGCTAATCGTCATCTCAGGGTCTGCTTCCTAGGAACCCACCTTGCAACAGATGGAAGGCACCAGAATCAAGGGTGAGAAGACTGTGTTTGAGCCTGTCCCATCCTTACCGTGTTATCTTGGACCAGCCTCAGTACTTACCACTGCGGTTGGTACCGGGCGCCATGCCTATCACACAGAAGGCAGGTCCACAGTAAGTGTTTGTTGATTCAGACAGTGTATGGAACTTTCTCTGTAAATGTTTTTAAAACCCACACAATTGTCAATCATTATTATTTAGAGTTGGAAAGGGAAAAAAACATAAGACAACTCTAGTGAAAAATGAACTTATATGCGGAATCCAAAAATTTTACAAAGCAATCTACATACGAAACAGACTCACAGACATAGACAACAAACTTCTGATTACCAAAGGGGAAAGGGAGGGAGTTGGGAGGGTTAAATTAGGAGCATGGGATTCACAGACACAAAATACAATACATAAAATAGACCAGCAACAAGGATTTACTGTATAGCACAGAGAGCTATATTCAATATCGTGGAATAACCTATACTGGAAAAAATCTGAAAAAATATATGTATATACAACTGAATCACTTTGCTGTGCACCTGAAACTAATACAGTATTGTAAGTCAACTATACTTCAATTAAAAACAAATGTGAAAGAGAGCACTAGATTAAAAGCTGGAGATCCTGGAGCAGGGAGAGTGGGGAAGAAAAAGCCACAGCTGTCCAGAGGAGACATAATGAAGACGAGAAGGAGATCCAGCACTCAGAAAAATGGAAACTGGGACAGGTCAGAGGCACAGAAACCAAAGGGTGAACAAGTGCACAAAAATGTTAAGTGATGACATAAAGCTTCAGATTCCAGAGCAACGTTCTCATTCTCTCTTCCAGAAATGATCCACTGGTCCACAGCAGTCTACTCAGGAAACAGGGAGGGTGCAGGAACATATCTGTCTCTTTCGCCACTGTGGACCCAGGGCTTAAGAAGCTCTTGGTACCCACTGGCACCTGACAACTAGTTATTGTTGAATAAGTCTTAGGGGATTGAAAATAAAGTTGGTAATTTATTGTCACTAATGAAATAGTATGTTAGAAAAATCTGTCTGCCACACACACACACCTACGTACCCCATTCTATCCATTCGATCTAGCCGAGTTGCTGAGTATAAACAAAGCTGTTTCCTAGTATATCAGAAGCTGTTTTCCCTATGCACCAGCCCTAGAAGGGAACCCTTGAGCCCCTCCTTACACTTATTTAAGGCCTCTGTACCTCTTTTTTTTTTTTTTTTTTTGCGGAACGCGGGCCTCTCACCGTTGCGGCCTCTCCCGTTGCGGAGCACAGGCTCCGGACGCACAGGCTCAGCGGCCATGGCTCACGGGCCCAGCTGCTCTGCGGCATGTGGGATCCTCCTGGACCGGGGCACGAACCCGTGTCCCCTGCATCGGCAGGCGGACTCTCAACCACTGAGCCACCAGGGAAGCCCCATCTCTGTACCTCTTTTGATAATTCTTTAAAGAGTATGTAAATGAACCACTAATAAGATGACGCACTTCTCAATTTAGTCGGGAAAGGGTAAACACATGTTATAGAATATAGATGAGAGATCTGAAGACACATTTTGAAGGGTGTGCTAACAGGATATTGGAGGCCGTAGGATTGTTTCAAAATAAAACAGTCCCCCTTTGAAGTGAGAATACGTAAAAGCAAGTTATGACCTTTAAGGATTTGGACCTTCTATCTGAGTGGAGACTGTGAATCCACGTGCCCAGTTGGATGGGTGATCACAATGTAATCTCCCCTTCCCACTACAACCTAACTGTGGTGGTCTGTCATTTTATTAGACGTGACTGTGACATTGGTGCGTCATTGCACAATGATTTGTCTTATCTCCCCACTGGAATGTGAACTTTTTGAGGGTAAAGACTTTTTCTTTAATCTCTGATTCCCTAGCATATTGCAGATTACCTGTTGCGTGGGAGACATTAAAAGCATATTGAAGGAAGGGAGAAGAGGAAAGGGATGAGGGAAGGAGAGGGGAAGGGGTCCGGTAAGACTCCAGGAACTCATTCAGAGTTGTTGAAACACTTAACTCCTGCTGACCTTCAGGTATTATAGCTTTCTGACTCCTGGAGTCCTGGGACATAGTGAGAAATACTAACAATTGGAAACAGGAAACTGTTTTGTGAGGAGCTCTACCACTTAAAGCATGTGTGTCAATAGAGGAGGCATTTAACCTCCAAGCCTCAGTATCCCCTTCTGTAAATTGGGAATTATTATTTCTCCTTAAAGAAATCTTGAGTAAGTGAAATAATATATGTGACACCATTCAACAATCTATTAAGTGCCACGTAATTGTTACTTGTAAGTATTATTACTTGGGAATCAGAACCATCTTCAACTGAACCCTCTCATCTGTTTTATTTGGCAAAACATTGTACTTTGAGAGAGTATTTTGAAGGAGGGGGAAAGGTCTCATCTTTCCTTCTTATTTTCAGGATTTTGCTAATGCATTTAATAGTTGCATTGGACGGCTGTCGTTTTTAAAAAACCATCTGGGGGCAACAGTGATTCCAAAGATTGACCAGTGATCTCCAGTTGAATCAGAATCACTTAAGAACTTTATAGGCACATCCCTGGTGGCACAGTGGTTAAGAATCTGCCTGCTAATGCAGGGCACAAGGGTTCAAGTCCTGGTCCGGGAGAATTCCACATGCTGTGGAGCAACTAAGCCCGTGCACCACAGCTGCTGAGCCTGCACTCTAGAACCTGCGAGCCACAACTACTGAGCCCGTGCGCCACAACTACTGAAGCTTGCGCGCCTAGAGCCTGTGCTCCGCAACAACTGAAGCCACCGCAATGAGAAGCCCGCGCACCGCAATGAAGAGTAGCCCCCGTTTGCCATAACTAGAGAAAGCCCGTGTGCAGCAGTGAAGACCCAACGCAGCTGAAAATAAATTTATTTTTTTAAAAAAAGAACTTTATAAAATACAGATTCCCAAGTCCCAACCCCAATCAAGTCAATTCAATTGTTCTAGAGTGGGGATGGGAATTCTGTAGTTTGAAAAGCTGCCCAGGTGAGTCTGATGAGCAGCCAGGTCAGGAATTCTGGACAGGCTTCTTTTTTCCATTTAAAACTGTCAGAAGACCTTCAAGGTCAGGCCTGAGAGCTTATGAATATGACCCTTATTGCTGGCTGATTGCCTGGAAAATTCTATGAGGGTTCATGGCATGAGACTTTGTTATTTGAAACTAATAATGTTATAGTAGAAATGCTAGCATGAGCGTGACATTTCCGTAACAAATTCACAGGTAGGCATTTGGACCTAAAATCCAAGCTCTGGGGTTAGAGTGGGAGATAGGGAGCTTAGGAGGGCTTAGAAAAAGCATTTCAGTTGCTTCTGTAGTATTTCCTCAGCTTCAGGAGGAAATGGCATAACACATACTTCCCTCCATTTCCCAAGGATGTTTTGATCTGAAAACTAATGTGAAAAATGAATGGTGCCTTGGACTTCTTGGAAAGACTCATGTGCATTAACATCTGTTTGTTCAGGGACATATTTCTCTCCAGGGTTACTATCCATCACAAATCTTGTAAAAAAAAAAAAATGCTCTGTTCAAATTCTCATACTTGGCTGGTGGGAATGCAAACTGGTATAACCACTTTGCAAAACTATTTAGTAGTACCTAGTAAAACTGAACATTTGCATAACCTGTTTCACTCCTATACGTATACCGAAGAGAAATGCAAACATATGTTTATCAAAAGACATGTATTAGAAAGGTCATAGTCTCCCTGATAATAGCTCGAAACTGTGAACTACCCCAATGACGATCCACAGTAGAACGGATAAGTAAATCATTGTTCACACAACAGAGTCCAATATAGCAAGGAAAATGAATTATTTACAAGTACATGCAAAATTAGATGAATTTCAGATTCATGAGTTTAAATGAAAAAAGCTAGACTTCAATGCAAAGTTAAAATCAACCCCAAGGATTTATAGCCGAAGTATAGTTGATGATGTTCACTAAGGGAAACTGACATTTATTTCCAAAAGGACCCCTTTCTTTTCAAAGATGCCCACACACTGGGAAGAGCCCACGCACTGCAAGCCCTGAACATTCCTTTCCCAGTTGACCATTTTGGTTGACTTTAGAGATGTCTGACCAATAAAGTGCTTGAAACAAGATAAGCCCATAAGGCATATTTTACAAAAGCTTATGAGTTGATAATTCAGCGATGCCTTCCAAAACGAAGGAAAATGTTTCCTCCATGTTCAGAGTAACTTTCTTTTTCACCTCAAAACCCACCTTGAACAGAGCTCAGAAAGAGGTGCTGTTTAACTGGACAGCTGAGACAGGTGTTCAGAAACTACCATGGAAAAAAAAAGTCACATTTCAAAGCATTTGAAAAAAGCCTTGCCATATTTTTGTGTAAATGCTTTTTAAAATTCCTTCTCAAAATGTCTTCTCTTTTTACAAAAATGATGTGTTCATTTTTAAGTCAATTGGTACAGGACACTACAAAGCAAAAGTCAATATATTAAATAAAAATCACCCACGTCACCTCCCCAAGTAACTATTATTAGCATTAAGTGACTATCATTCCAACAAGTCTCTAGGCAGAGGTAGGAATTATTTTGTAAACACGGGTGCAAACTTTAAAAATAAATGACAAAGGAACATTGCTTGGGAAATCTCTGTTCATCTCTGGTGGAGGAGAGAGAGGAACTTGTGCTTTCAGAGGTTGTAAAAGAGCCTCTTTCTGGTCCTTCCCCTGATGAGATGAGTGCTCTGATAACGAAATAGTTGGAATTCTAAGGAAAATAGTGCCTTTTCGATCAAACAGTTGGCCTAACTCAGAGGTGGGAGGAGGGATGGAAAGGAGGGAAACAGCCTCTAGTTCCCCTTGGGGACTTTCTGAAAGAAAGGGCCGAGGTGTAGACCATCACAGAGCAAAGAAGGGAAGAGGAGGTTTGACTCTGAGTTACGGCCAAAGCAATAAACTGCCAGGGGGCCTGAGGGGAACTTCAGATGACTGGGAGAATGAAGACTTGGAGGTTTTGAAAAATGATCCTGAATGCGATCAAAGAAAAGAAACAGAATAAAATAGTGTGTCATTGGTCTGACTGCTTTCACTCAAAATGACTTCAGCTTCTTCTATCATTTTTAAGAGATGTCTTGGGGCTTCCCTGGTGGTGCAGTGGTTGAGAGTCCGCCTGCCGATGCAGGGGACGTGGGTTCGTGCCCCGGTCCGGGAAGGTCCCACATGCCGCGGAGCGGCTGCGCCCGCGAGCCATGCCTGCTGAGCCTGCGCGTCCGGAGCCTGTGCTCCGCAACGGGAGAGGCCACAACAGTGAGAGGCCCGCGTACCGCAAAAAAAAAAAAAAAAAAAGAGAGATGTCTTGGAAGCGCAGATTAAATGTGCTAATTCTTAGACATCATCTGTTTACAAGTAAACTGAGCACAAAAATAAAATTCCGATGTGTTGCATGGATCCTTCTCCAATTGGGTTGAGCAAAATTTTCACAAGATGAGGATCATTTTAACTGAGGGGATGGGGGAGAGTAAGGTGCAAATCCTGCCTTTCCAGCAATCTGAGATGCTGCCCATCGAACCCTGGGGACTGAATTTATCCCCTACTGGCCTAAGCTGTCAAGGACACTCTGAGATTGAGAAGGAAAAAATTCTCTCCTGCCCAGAAGTTTTTCAAGTGTAAGGGTTTACAATTTGCAGCCATTAGAGCAAAAAGAACTTACAACTTCATTTTCATACCAAAATCTCAAGTTGATGTCCAACTTTGGTACTGTTCTCACTGGTTAATGATAGAGCAGACCCAAGCCGCTGAGAGCCCACCGTCCCTGAACATGTATGTGCCCTGCACGGTCCATGAGCTTCACATGTCTTAGCCCAAGTAGCTCATAACTCTCTAAGGCAGGCACTACATTAAGTGCCCTACATACGAACAAATTCTGTTCAGAGAGTGCATTCGTAAGTCCAACAAAGTTAGCCTAGGTACCCAAATAACACAATCGGCTATATAGTACTACTGTAATAGGTTTATAATATTTTTCACATAAATAATACATAAAAAACAAACACAAAAAATAAACATTTTTAATCTTACAGTACAGTACCTTGAAAAGTACAGTAGTACAGTACAACAGCTGGCATAGAGGGGCTGGCATCGAGTGAACAGGCAAGAAGAGTTACTGACTGGAGGAGGGAGAGGAGGTGGGAGATGGTAGAGCTGAAGGATCCTCAGCAAGGGGAGACAGAGGGCAGGCTGCGATCTCCCTGATGTTGATGGAACGCACGTTTGGATCTTCGAAAGCTAGCAACTTGAAGGTTCGTATGTAGGGGACTTGCTGTATTACTATCCCCATTTTACAGGTGAGGAAATGGAGGCAAAGAGAAGTTAGGCTACTTGCCCAAGGTCACAGAGCTAGTGTGTGAGACTCCGAAGTAGACACTGAGCAAAGGGCCTGGTTCCAAAGACCTGACTCGTGAACACTGAGGGCGATTAAAGTTAGGAGAGAGACCACATTTCCTTAGGAGCAATCCAACGTCCCCACTGTAAGCTCTCCCGTTATTTCAAGTGGCTTTGGAGTCACCAAATCCCACAGGACACTCCCCCTCACCCCCCGAGGTTTATTATATCGGGTGTTGGCCTCCTGACCTTGCACCACAGCGTGACCTCAGCTCCTGCGCAGGAAGTGAGAGGTGAACGCGTGCGGGAGTGTATATACCTGTGTGTGTGTGTGTGCATGTGTGCGAGTGTGCGTGAATCACGTATGTGTGTGAATGAGTGCATGTGAGCGTGTGGTATGGATTTATGTAAGTGCAGGGGTTGTGACTGTGTGAGTGCATTTGTGAGTGTGTGGGGGTGATGGATGTAAAGGTGAGTATTTGCACTTGTGAGTGTGTGTGTGAGTGTGAACGAGTGTGTGAGTGAAAGTATTGAGAGTTAATGTGTGTGGTTGTGAGTGTGTCTGAATGCATGTAGATGTGTGTGCATAAATGTGTTTGAGAGGGGGGATGTGAGTGCACGTAAGTGTGCCTGAGTGAATACGTGTGCATGTGTGCCTGTTTGAATGACACAGGTAAGTGTGCTTGTGTGTGTGTGTGAGTTTGTGTGCTGCTCTCAACTTCCTTTACTGGCGGCCAGATCAAGTGACACATGAGCTCTGCCCTCTGACGAGAAAGCTTGAGGAAGTTGTCCAAGGACAGCGCCGGCCACGGAGAGGGAGGAGGTCAGCTCTGGGCCACGCGGACTCTGACGGTGGGAGCATAGCACGCCCACAAGGGCCACCACCGGCCTAGCTTCCTGGACCACTCCCGTGAGCACTCCCTTCCCTGGGGTCTTGTGGGGTTTCCTTCTCTCCTAGTTGAGTGGGGTGAAGAGGGAAGTAAGCGGTCAGGTGCTAGAGAGGGAGCAGCTCAGGCTTCGGAGTCAAACAGACTTCGGCTCAAATTCCTGCTCTGCCTCTGGACACGAAGGGGCTGTGGGCAAGCTCCTTAATGCATCTATCCTTGGCTTCCCGACCTGATAAGGGAGAGCAATGATACCCAGAACAAATGTTTGTGGTGAAGATCAAAGGGGCCGGTGCACCTAAAACAACAGCAACAACAAAAACCAGAAAAAAAAAACCCAACAACTAGGCATAACACTCTGCACAAAGTATATGCCCAACTGATGATATTACTGTTCCAGTGAACCGGTAAGATCACCGTTTCTTTCTTCCAAGTTGCCACTTTGGGTCAAATCCATGGCTCTCACAGTGGAGCCAGGCACTACTGGAGGTTTAGAGAAGCTCTTTGGTTCATCTTAATTATGCATTAGGGCGCTTGGGAAGCCATTTGCAAATGAGGCCCCAGGCTTGGGAAGAGTTAATATACCAAAACGGTGACGACAGGAAATCAGCTCTTTGCTTTGCAAGAGGAAAGTAGAAAAGCTCCTCTTACCCAGCAAACCCAATTCGACACTGAAAATTCTGACTGGGGTGAAATACGGCTCTTTAAAAATGAAACACTACACCTGTAAGTGGCAGTTGATTGCCCAGCTTTTCAAGGACCAGAAAGTGAAATAAAGAAAGGAACTCTCGACAGGGAGGCCACGGCGTCACTGAGGAGAACTGAGTCAGAACAATGGCTGACGAGGCCACCTGCCTTCGAGGCGGGAACTGAGTCAACACAGGCACTGAGCAAACAGTCGGGCTTTAGTGTTCTAAATCAGTTTGAACAGTGGTTAAAGCTTGTGGGCCGAGGAGCCCTGAAAGCCTGCACACATCCTCTATTAAGTCAGCCAGTCTCCTGGGGCCGACGCTGTTTACTCAGTGTCTTTCATTGCAAAATGGCCGCCCCGCTAGGGTCGTTAAGCTGAGCTGCGCGGAGCGGGCCGGAGGAGGCCAGCTCCCCTGCCCGCAGAGAAAGTGTGGGCTGCACATTCTTCACAGAGCGGCGCTTGGGGTTCCATAACACCAATAAAGTGGAAGCCTGAGGTGAAGAGAGCACAATGGAAGGACAAAAGGCATAAAACACACCCTGTCGGGAAGGGGCCTTGGAAATAGCTTTCAAGATTCTTTGCTGCAAGGTGGGGACAGGGCCTGAGAAAAAGAGGATGGATTTCCCAGGTTCCAGGTCGCTCTGAGCCACGCTCAGCCGGCAATGCTCTTCCGTCTGCCATCTGTGGACTTGAGGATGCCTCCACGTCAGCAATTCAGAGGCCTTTAGAATTGGGGCAGATTAGAACTGAAGAACCTCAGGAATGGGCATTATGGTCTCGCACGTGAAAAAGGGCACGACGCCGTGTCAATGAGTGAACAATGTTCACGGCATTCACAAGAGGTGGATTTGTCATCGTGAAAAGCTGGAAATATTTTGGGGGGAGTGGCGGGGCAGGGTGGATCCCATAAGAAACCCTAATTTCACTGCATTTCATGTTTTTCGGGCGCTAAGGAAGTGGAGAGGCGACCAGTGGGGCACCAGAGGACACAGCGCCCATGCAGGTGCAAGGTGCTATTCCACACAGATGGGCTTTGTCCTCAGTGCCTTCCTGTGTCTCATGGTGACCTGACTCCCACCCCAGAACAGTGAGGAGGATTTTCTGGAGCTGAGACCCAAGTAGATCATAAGAAGTAAGAGGGTATCGACACCCGCTCCCAACCTTACCCAGGCCTGGCCTCTTCGAAATCTTCCTATGTTGCAAAATGTCTTCTTCCTCCCTTCTTCCATCAAAATCGCATTCCTTCAGTACAGTGGTTCTCAGCTGGAAGGGATTTTGCACCCCCAGGGGCACTTGTCACTGTCTGGAGACATTCACAGTGATTCCAGACAAGGACCGGAGGGCTACTGGCACCTCCTGCGAGTAGAGGCCGGAGATGCTGCTAAACATCTTACAGGGCACAGGGCAGCTCCCCACATCAAAGAATTATCCAACCCAAAATGTCACCAGGACCGAGACTGAAAACCCTGCTTTCGTGTACTGAAATCACAGCTACATTCTTGAAAAGCATCTATTTGAGCTAATTCACAATATGTTTTTTTTTTTTTTTGCGATACGCGGGCCTCTCACTGCTGTGGCCTCTCCCGTTGCGGAGCACAGGCTCCGGACGCGCAGGCTCAGCGGCCATGGCTCACGGGCCCAGCCGCTCCGCGGCGTGTGGGATCTTCCTGGACCGGGGCACGAACCCGTGTCCCATGCATCGGCAGGCGGACTCTCAACCACTGCGCCACCAGGGAAGCCCCACAATATAGTTTGAATGGCTGATAGTCCATGTATAACCTTCCAGGGTGAGTTGGTTTTTAAGAAAGGTTCTCACTTTTTGGCAAGCTTTTAAATCATATGAAAAAGGAAGTGAAGACTTTTGAGAAGTTATGGGGAAAAATGTTTTGTATGTATGTGTGGAGGAGGCCCTCCTGGCTATTCCTTCCTTCTCATCACGAAGGCACCTAACTGCTTGTCCTGTGGGTAGAAAGACCAGTTCTGTGCACTCGTTCTGGCAAGAGCTGAAATAAGGACCCAGGAGTGCCGCCTCTTCTACCTGCACTCATTGGGAGGCACAGCATTGATTTACATAACATCCTGGTCCAGGTCACCGTGTGATGGGAACGATTCGAAGTAAAAAGCCTGAAGGGATAACAAAGGTTGCCATGAAGAATGTGTACACTAGCCCCTAATGCTTACTCCCACACAGTTCTCAGTCAGCTGGTTGCAAGAAGGCACTAAATGCATCTCTTAGGTCAAGGCTTCTCAATCTTAGCTGCATGTAAGAATCCCCTGAGAAGGCTTAACAAATTCTGATGCCCAGAGTGACCTCAGGCTATTTAATGAAAATCCCTAGAAGTAAAATCCAGGCATTAAGATTTTGAAGTTAAATTTTTATTGAAGTATTACATACATATATAAAGCGCATGTACCTTTAGCAATTCCATTTCTGGAAATACACCCCCCCAAGATTGCAAGCAGGGTCTCAAAGAGATATTTATAAATCCATGTTCATAGCAACATTATTCCCAAGAGCAAAAATGGTGGAAGTAACCCAAATGTCCATCAGTGGATCAATGAATAAACAAACTGTGGTCTATACACACAATGGAACATTACTGAGCCTCAAAAGAAAGGAAATCCTGACATATGCTACAATATGGGTAAAACTTGAGGACGTTATACTAAGTGAAATAAACCAGTCACAAAAATACAAAGACAGGTGTTAACAATCTGACTTATATGAGGTACCCAGAGTAGTCAAATTCGTAGATGTAGACAGTAGAGTAGTGGTTGCCAGGGACTGCAGAGAGGGTCAAGTGAGGAATGATTGCTTGATGGGTATAGAATTTCAGTTTTGTAAGATGAAAAGAGTTCTGGAAATTGGTTGCCCAACAATGTTATGTACTTAATACTACTGACCTATATACTTAAAAATCGTTAGGATAGCAAATTTTATGTTATGTGTATTTCACCACGATTTTTAAAGAGTGTATATATAAAAAAACACAGTTTGATGAATTTTTACAAAGTGAACACAATTGTATAACCAGCACCCATATGAAGAAATGAAATATTACAAGCACCCCATAAGGCCCCTTTATTTCCCCTATATACCCCCTCCCTGTCCTATCCCTACCCCAAGGGTAATGATATTCTAACTTCCAACCCATAGCATAAGTATAATTTTTAATGGAGCTGCAATAGTTTATGAATGTATCATGTTTTATTTAACCATTCCCCAGTCCTTTAATTGAACTTGGAAGATACTTTTTAAAAAATACATGAGGGGCCTTCCCTGGTGGCACAGTGGTTAAGAATCCGCGTGCCAATGCAGGGTACACGGGTTCGAGCCCTGGTCCAGGAAGATCCCACATGCCGCGGAGCAACTAAGCCTGTGCGCCACAACTACTGAGCCTGCGCTCTAGAGACCACGAACCACAACTACTGAAGCCTGTGCACCTAGGCCCGTGCTCCGCAACAAGAGAAGCCTCTGCAATGAGAAGCCCGCGGTGCCGCAACTAGAGAAAGCCCGAGCGCAGCAATGAAGACCCAACACAACCAAGAATAAATAAATAAATTTGTAAAAAAAAAAAAAAAACAAAAATAGGGCTTCCCTGGTGGCGCAGTGGTTGAGAGTCCGCCTGCCGACGCAGGGGACACGGGTTCGTGCCCCGGTCCGGGAAGATCCCACATGCCGCAGAGCAGCTGGGCCCGTGAGCCATGGCCGCTGAGCCTGCGTGACCGGAGGCTGTGCTCCGCAACGGGAGAGGCCACAACAGTGAGAGGCTCGTGTACCGCAAAAAAAAAAAAAGAAAAATACAAAAATAAAAAATACATGAGATGCTTTGAGCATAGATCTTTGTCCACATCTCTGCTCTTTTAAAATAGATTGATTCTTAGACGTGGCATTTCCAAGTCAAATGGTGTGAAAATTTTAAAGACCCTTGTTTCTTACAGGCATCAGTATTTTTAGAGGTTTCCAGGGGATCACGATGTGCAGCCACGGTGGAGAATCACTGCATTAATTTATGGATTGCCCCTGATTAGATCCCTAAGGAATATACCTCAAACCACCACTGATAATTGCACTTGATCCCAGAGGAAATTCTTTACGGATTGAAAGGATACAGAAGTAGCAGTTGGGATGTCTTTATCTGTAAGGAATGCTAGACAGTTGAGCATCACTTTAACAACATTTTTTGTTCTCCCCAAACAAGAAATCCTGGGTCAGTAGATAAACAAAGAATTTGAAGTTAAGAAGAGAAAGAAGCAAACTAAATGTATTCTCTTTCAAATTCTTTTAGAACAACATGTGTATCTAGCCAGGGAGAGGGGGCATGGAGTGGGAATGGGAGAGAATCTAAGTGAATAAATCATAATGTCTTAGGCCGGATACCTGATTAAGTATTTAGAATTTATTATTTCATTTAATTTGAAACACACACAAATGGAACAGTCTGTCTCTATTTCACTTGAGATTCAAGTAAGAGATCTCAATGATGTTTCCAGGATAATACAGTTAGCCAGCAAGGGCCAGGGAACCAACATAATCTCAATCCTGGTGACTTGGGCACTTATCCTTCCCAGGTCACTTTTGAGATACTTTGTCAAATGATCTCAAAGGTTTATTTTAAATTTAGCCATTGACTTGAGTGCCATTTCAATGGTCTGCTGGATGCAGGACAAAAGAATAGATCTGAAACCAATGGAATTAGCTATAGCTTCAGCAGTGAGTCAAGGATTAAGGCCCATTTAACAAAAATTTTGTGACTTAGCCCACTAAAGCAGACTCCGGGCTGTTGGATTCCAAGCTCCCCAGAGTGCCAAGGATGCCTTCTTCCCTGTGGGTGACGGAGGCATAAAATTCAGTTGCCATTTCTTCATGATAAGACAGTCATGGCGGTCATGGTCCTTCTGAGCTCAGAGCCTTTCCAGGAGCATTTCTGTCTTCTCGACACTTCCCAGCCATAGATTCCACCCATTTCAATTTCTTGTCCTATCACACCAACAAAGTCTTTTCTGTGTCCAGCCAGGAAGTGGAGGAACCCCGTAGCTTAATTGAGATGAGCTTACCCAACATGACTCAGAGGGAGCTTCCTTCTCCCAGTCTGTTAACAGCATTTTCACTAATGTTAAAATGCTTAATAAAAAGAGCAAATTAACATTGCCAGGAGAACTCCAGAATTTTCTGACATTTTAGAGTTGACATTCTGAGCCTCCACCTTTCCTCAACAAGGTAGTTAGCATTTAATAAGTTCTGAGATTAGGAGCTTTTTTCTCCAGAGAGCAACATTTGCTGTAGTCTGCAAAGATGGCCACTACCGAAATGTCAGATAAATCTAGAATGTTTTCTCAAAACATCCAGGATACACTTAATTAAATGCTACCTATCTCTCACACTCTTACAACTATTAGCCCAGACTCTTCTCTATGTATATTCACACAGAAATTTTTTAAAATCTCTGTACATTTCTGAAGGGGGAATTTTATGTGACTTTTTTTTTTCAATATTCACAATTTTAAATGTGAATAAAATTGATGTGACCAGCAATGTCAATTTTGGATTTAAAAAAAAATGACAGTTTGGGCTCCCCTGGTGGCGCAGTGGTTGAGAGTCCGCCTGCCGATACAGGGGACACGGGTTCATGCCCCGGTCCGGGAGGATCCCACGTGCCGCGGAGTGGCTGGGCCCGTGAGCCATGGCCGCTGAGCCTGCGCGTCTGGAGCCTGTGCTCCGCAACGGGAGAGGCCACAACAGTGAGAGGCCCGCGTACCGCAAAAAAAAAAAAAAAAAAAAAGACAGTTTAATGAGTCTGGAAACTGGATAGTAGTTTTGAAAGGACAAGAAAGAAATTATTTCATTTCTTCAGAGACAAAACTATTTAAAACTACACATTTCTGGGTATTAATTTGTCAATGTCATTTTGCTAAGTGGATTAAATCCATCATCCTCTCTGTTCGGTTCCAATAACGTCAGCTGGAATGGAAGCAGCACACTTAGATTGCATATCAGTGGAGATAATAATGGCAAGGACAGACTATCCAATAAATATTTAACTCTGAATTTTTCAACATTTATTTAACCAGCAGATATTCATCCATCCAAATCCACCAAGGGTGACAGTGCTTGTATCATCACACGGTTTCCGTTTATACATTCTTCTAGGATGCATAAACACATGCAAAGGCAAAGAGAGAAATAAGGACACAACTTCACAACATGATAAAGACGTAACAAATGCTATATGCAAACCCTTTCTTCTGTATCAGTTTTGATTCAGGGTTTTTCCTACCCTTTTCAAGTAAAATTTAGTTCTTTACCTAATTTTTAATTTCTTCATTGATGTTGAGACACAGAAGAACCAAAAATGATAACTAATATCAAAAGGGATCATACGGTTTTTGTAAAAAACAGGGAGCTATTTTCACTGTGGGGTGCCTGCTGACATCTTTTTTTTTTTTTTTTTTTTTTTTTGCGGTACGCGTGCCTCTCACTGTTGTGGCCTCTCCCGTTGCGGAGCACAGGCTCCGGACGCGCAGGCTCAGCGGCCATGGCTCACGGGCCCAGCCGCTCCGCGGCATGTGGGATCTCTCCGGACCGGGGCACGAACCCATGTCCCCTGCATTAGGCCGGCGGACTCTCAACCACTGCGCCACCAGGGAAGCCCCTGCTGACGTCTTGTTAGTTCTCATGAAGGCCAGGTCTGTTTCTCCCAAAACAGCTGGGTGGGAAATGAAAGGCATATTTAACAGATCCACTTCACCCTTAGCCTGTAAGGGTCAGCCAAGCTGCTGCTTTGTGCTCTCCAGAACAGTCCTGACAGGTTTGTCCTTATGCTGACTTTTTTTCCTGCCGTGTAACCAGCTAAATCATGGCTGAAGGGACGTCAGCCCAGCCTTCCCGAGGTCTGCCCCCCCTCATCTCCTAATAGCCTGTGGCCTTAGCTCTGAAGACTTCAGCCAGTGATGTGCTGGTAAATGTTTAACATCAGGCTCTTCAAAAAGAAAATTCCCTCAGTGTAAATAAACCCATCATGGCCAATTTCAAGCTATCAACGTGAGGTCACTGAACACGGAATTGCGAAGAGATTTGTGTAACTGGCCTGGCATTCTGGCACGATCTGGCTTCAGCACACCTCTCGCTTTAGGCCTGGAGACCAGCTCCCTGAAAACTGTGCCAGGGTTTCATACCTTCTCTTCCTACTGAGTTGGGAGGTGGAGGGGCCAGGCCCACTGCTGACTTAGCCAAGCAGGAAAGTACCTGAGACAGAAGGCGAATCTCACAGGCTGTGGTGCCTTATTCTATAACCTTAATGACTCTTCTGTCCTACTTCTCCCCCAGAGAAAATAAGAAACCAGCATCATGGAAAAAGTAGCCCATGAATATCATTAGCATGTAATTATGCCCACTGTGTTACCATTACTGGAAGTCATTACCTGGAGCATGGTTTGCGGGTTAAATGTGGTAGGAAATTACATTCAAATTCAGACCTGATGGGAATTGGCTTGTCCATTTTTTAAAAAGTGATTCAGTTATATATATACATTCTTCTCAGATTATTTTCCATTATAGGTTAGTACAAGATACTGAATATAGTTCCCTGTGCTATACTGGCTTGTCCATTTTGATCTAAATTAATAAGTAAAAATGATTAAACTGTCACAGAAAAGAAAGAAAAAGATCTAGAGTCCTACCAAGTATCCAGCAAAGCAGAGGAAAAGGTTTTGATTAGCTAGAAGTAGAAAATTTTCTCTTTAAACCTTATCTCAAATCTACAGATGAACTGCAGTGTAGGTTTAGGACACCCTGGACATCATATATTCACGTTTGCAACATGAATCATAGCCAACTAATAAATATACTTTTTTCATCGTGTGTATATATATATATACTTTTTTCTTATATGTATCTTTTACATTAATATGTAAAAGATATATATATATATGCTGCCTAGAACTGTGAATTTTCTCTAAATTGTTTGGAAGAACAAATTGTGAAATAAATCTGTATTGTGCTTTTACAGTGTTGGAGGACTGTGTGGAGAAATGACTTAAAAGTAGTTTGCCTAATTTCTTTTTTTTTTTTTTTAAAAATTGAAGTATAACTGATTTACAATAGTGTATTAGTTTCAGGTGTACAACATAGTGATTCAGTATTTTTGCAGATTATAATAATTACAAGATGATGGCTATAATTCCCTATGCTATACAATCTATCTTTGTTACTTATCTATTTTTTTAGTAGTTTGTATCTCTTAATCCCATACCCCGTCTTGCCGCTCCCCCCTTCCCTCTCTACTTTGGTAACCACAAGTTTGTTTTCTATATCTGTGAGTCTGTTTCTGTTTTGCATATCCATTCATTTGTACTAGTTTTAAAATTCCACATATAAATGATATTATACAGTATTTAGCTTTCTCTAACTTATTTCACTAAGCATAATAATTTCTAGGCCCATCCATGTTGCTGCAAATGGTATTATTTCACCCTTTTTTATTAGTTTGCCTAATTTCTTCTTTTTTTGATATAATCTTTATTTTTTAAATTGAAGTATACTTGATTTACAATATGATGTTAGTTTCAGGGGTACAGCATATATATATATATATATATATATATATATATATATATTAGTTTTCAGATTCTTTTCCCTTACAGGTTACTATAAAATATTGAGTATAGTTCCCTGTGCTACATAGTAGGACCTTGTTGGTTATCTACTTTATATATAGCAGTGTGTATACGTTAATCCCAAACTCCTAATTTATCCCTCCCCCCACCCTTTCTTTGGTACCCATATGTTTGTTTTCTATGTCTTTGAGTCTCTCTCTGTTTTGTAAATAATTTTTTTTTCAGATTCCACATATAAGCAATATCATATGATATTTATCTTTCTCTGTCTGGCTTACTTTACTTAGTATGATAATCTCTAGGTCCATCCATGTTGTTGCAAATGGCATTATTTCATTCTTTTTTATGGCTCAGTAATATTCCATTATATATATATATGTCACATCTTCTTTATCCATTCATCTGTCAATGGACATTTAAGTTGCTTCCATGTCTTGGCTAGTGTAAATAGTGCTGCAATGAACATTGGAGTGCATGTATCTTTGCAAATTATGGTTTTCTTTGGATATATGCCCAAGAGTGGGATTGCAGGATTATATGGTAGCCCTATTTTTAGTTTTTTAAGGAGCCTCCATACTGTTCTCCATAGTGACTCTACCAATTTTCATTCCCACCAACAGTGTAGCTGGGTTCCCTTTTCTCCACACCCTCCAGCATTTATTGTTTGTAGATTTTTTGATGATGGCCCTTCTGACTAGAGTGAGGTGATACCTCACTGTAGTGTTGATTTGCATTTCTCTAATAACTAGCAATGTTGAGCATTTTTTCATGTGCTTGTTGGCCATCTGTATGTCTTCTTTGGAGAAATGTCTGTTTAGATCTTCTGCCCATTTCTGTAATTGGGTTGTTTGTTTTTTTGATATCAAGCTGTATGAACTATTTGTATATTTTGGAAATTAATCCCTTGTTGATCACATCATTTGCAGATATTTTCCCCCATTCTGTAGGTTATCTTTTCATTTGTTTATGGTTTCCTTTGTTGTGCAAAAGTTTTTAAGTTTAATTAGGTCCCCTTTGTTTAGTTTTGTTTTTATTTCCATTACTCTAGGAGACGGATCCAAAAAGATATTGTTGTGATTTATGTCAGAGAGGGTTGTGCCTATGTTTTCCTCTAGGAGTTTTATCGTATCCAGTCTTACCTTTAGGTCTTTAATCCATTTTGAGTTTATTTTTTTATATGGTGTTAAAGAATGTTCTAATTTCATTCTTTTACATGTAGCTGTCCAGTTTTCCCAGCAACACTTATTGAAGAGACTGTCTTTTCTCCATTGTATATTCTTGCCTCCTTTGTTGTAGATTAATTAACCATAGGTGGGTAGGTTTGTTTCTGGGCTTTCTCTCCTGTTCCATTGATCTATATGACTGTTTTTGTGCCAGTACCATTCTCTTTTAATTACTGTAAGTTTGTAGTATAGTCTGAAATCAAGGCACCTGATTCCTCCAGCTTCATTTTTCTTTCTCAAGATTACTTTGGCTCTTTGGAGTCTTTAATGTTTGCACACAAATTTTAAAATAAAAAAATTGAAATTAAAATGACTGACAATATCAAATCTTGGTGAAGACGTGAAGCAATGGGAATGTTCACACACTTCTGGAGAGCATGTAAATTGATAGAATCACTTTGAAAAATATCAGTAGTTTGGCATTATCTACTAACGTTAAATATATGTATGCCTATGACATAGCAAGTCTATTCCGATAGATATTCTAGAGGGAAATCTATGTCCATGTACACCAAAATCCATGAGCAATAATGTTCATAGGCAGTATTATTCACAACAGCCCCAACCGAGGAAGAATCCAGATATTTATCAATAGAAAAATAAATAAACATCGTATAATCATGCAATGAACTTCCACACAGCAAAGAAAATGAACAAACCACAGCTAATATACCATAACATACTTGAATCTCCCAAACATGACATTAATCAAAAGAAGCCAGACACCAAGGAATAATATTGTATTATTCCACTTATATAAAGATTAAAAAAACTGGCAAAACAAATTTATGGTTAAGTTGGGAAAGTGGTTGCTTTTGGAGAGGAGGGAATAGGCAATAGTTGGGATAAAGCATAAAGAGGGTTTTGAGTACTGGCATAGTTTTATTTCTGAACGTGAGTGGTAATTACATGTGTTCACTTTGAGAATTTTGTGTTTTATATATATATATAACTTGTGCATTTCTCTGTATGTGTGTGTACTTAACATTAAAGAGTTTAAATAATAAAGAGATAAGTCATTCATTCATCCGTTGGTTTATTCATTGATTCATTCAGTAAACCTTTGCTGAGGGCTGGCTGCAATATAATTGGAGGACCTAATACTTAGTGGGTTGCAGTGTAATTTTCTTATGGAAAAAGAACGATGTTCTTGTTTTTCTTTTGATCCCATGATGCTTTGCAGAGGGCTAAATAAAAGGCAAGTGTTCCAGAACCATTTATTCACTGAACTTGGTTTAGTCTTCACTCTACCAAAACTTGATGGTAAGTTTAGTCAAGCCATTTTGCCTCTCTGTATCTGGGATAACCTCTGGAGTAGATGATCTTTCCTTCAGCTTTGAAATTCTAATTTATTAATTCAATCAGCTTTAGTAGAGCATATATTCTCTGTGCCAGTTACCTTGCTGAGGATTGGGGTCACAAAAGCAAGCAAACAAAAACATGATCCCGCCCTCTAGAAGTGCAAAACCTTGCCAATAGAAAAGGGACTGTTGTGTTACAGTGAGATGGTGCTTTGGTGCTTTGTCTGTCCAGGATGCTCATGTAGCACATGTGAGGAGCAGCTAACCCAGACTCCCAAAGGAAGGCTGCCCAAAGCTGGGATGCCTAGTTTCACTTAGGCTGTGCAGGAAGTGCTGCTGTGTTGGGTAGAGCGATAGCCAGGCTGGGCCAGCAAGGTTTCCCTGAGGCCTGAAAGCAGGAGGAAGCTTTCACCAGGCAGAAAAGCAGGGGAAAGGGAATCCAGATGAAGACCCAAGTGAACAACATAGAATTTTTTTTTTTTAATGCTTATTTTCCAGCTTACTGTGGGGAACCTAATGGTCTGTGAAATACAATGGTGGGGGGCAGGGTACAGAAGGGAATGGGAGTCCAGCGTGTGGCAGGCCAGGGCAGGAGAAGCCTTGATGGCCATGATACCAAACCATAAGTCAATATTTACCCAGCGGGAAAGAACTCCTTCTTCTCCCCCGGTTACAGATTCTGGGCGTCTGGCTGGCTGAGCCAGGCCGTGTGAAAGCAGGCTCCTAGGAGCGAGTCTGGGATCACCTGGTTGCTGGTGGCCTGACAATCTTGTTGCAAAAAGTAAAACTTCTAAGGGCTCTCCCAAACCCCAAGGGCATACAGGCCCACTGAGAATGTGGGTCATTAGCAATGCAGATGTGAAGTTAGTTGCACTTTGGAAAGCATAATAAACAAAGCTAGGGACCTCACTGGAAGGTCTCCACCAGACATCTTGATTTGTGGAGTTAGAAAGAGAGCAGCCAGCAGTTCTCCCTCGGGCAAAGATCTGTGAATTTTGCTTATCCGACTCTCTCAGAGGCTACCCAAGCCTTTGAAAGACCTGAAGGGTTGCTTTGCATTTGGGCTCAGCAGATGTGGCCATGTGCATACAGGTAAATTTCCATATATAAACATAAAGATCTAGCAGATCTTCAAATTATTGTCAGATTGAAACCTGAAGTCTATTTAGCACCCATCAGCTTAATGAACAAATAAGCATCAAGATTTATACCAGAGAACCAAGGTCTGCAGTTATTTTAATGGTTGGGAATCATCTTAGAAATGGAACTTAGAAAAAAATCCAGAGAAAACAATACAAGCCCCAGTGCTCTGGGTACCCTGCCCTGACTGCTGCATACAGGATGGCTCACCCTGCTTCTCTCTGAGGGAAGGGGCATTCGTTCCCTGGCCCACTGCCTGTCCCGTTCTGCTCAGAGAGGTGCCCTCCATTGTCACTGATGGGGAGGCACTGCTGGTTTGTAAGGGGGGCTGGGGCTGAGCCATTCTGCAGTGTGTGGGCCAGTCCTGCTGGGTGAAGAACTGCCCCTCCTCCTACAAGACTTTTGACTGTTCACTTTAATATGTACAAATCACAACCTGGAATTGCACAGACACATTTAAATTATGAGAAAAGTAACAAGAAAAGAAATGTATATAGATCATCACTAAAATATTGAAATTCCATAGGAAAATAGAAGTCAATTTCTGATTTGGATATAATTTTTCAGAATACCTGTGGGATTAACGGTACTACATTCCTCTTTGGGGCATTGAAGTGCGTGTGTGTGTGTGTGTGTGTGTGTGTGTGTGTGTGTGTGTGTGTGGTGGGTACACTTTAGGTGCTAAAGGAGTTCCGATAGGCCTGAAACTGGTGGGGCTGGTGTGATACACAGAGGCTGGTGAGGCTGCAGTTGGATGTTCATGGTGTGACGTCAACATCCAAGGAAGCTCACTGGGGCCTCAGCCCAGCTTCACAGGTTCACGGGGACCAGGGGCTTTCCTAGTGGAACTCATAGGGCCTTGGTTTGGGGAAATTGTGTGGCATGAGGGTGGCCGCAGAGTGCCTCCTGTGGGCAGATCTTGAGATGCTAAAGGTTTTTCATTTTTCCTGGGGTTTTTTTGGCCGCGATGTGTGGCATGTGGGATCTTAGTTCCCCGACCAGGGATAGAACACGTGCCCTCCTGCAGTGGAAGCACAGAGTCTTAACCACTAGACCACCAGGGAAGTCCCCAGATACTAAAGATCTTTCCAATCTGTTCTTAGCTTGCATGAAGATGGCCTGGATTGGTGGAAGACACTGGGAATGAGGAGAAAGAGGGAGGTGGGGTGAGTCATGGGTGAGTAGATACCACCAATGGATTCATGTGAAAGCCTGGGAAAATCATTCAAAACCAGAAACTTCAGAGCCATCCTTTGAGGCTCTCCCCCACCATCAGTGAGCATCAAGGCATTGAGTGTGTAGTGGGTTGAATGGTGACCCCCAAAATATACACCCATGACCCGGAACCTGTGGATGTGACCTTATTTGGAAAATGGGTTTTACAGATGTAATTAAGTTCAGGTTCTAGAGATGAGGTCACCCTGGATTACCCTGGGGGATCCTAAATCCAGTCACCAGTGTCCTTATAAGAGACAGAAGGAGGAGGATGTGGACACAGAGGAGGAGAAGGTCATATGGAGATGGGGGCAGAGATGAGCCACAAGCCCAGGGATGTGTGGAGTCCCCAGAAATCCAGGAAGAGGCAAAAAAAAGGATTCTCACCTAAGAATTCAAAGGGAGCATGGCCCTGCCGACACCTTGATTTTGGACTTCTGGCCTCCAGAACTTGAGAGAATACAATTCTCTGGTCTTAAGTCACCAAGCTTGTGGGAATCTGTTATATCACAAATTGGGGAGGAACCAGGCACACCCAGGGCTTGTACTGTACGTCGTCAAAGCCGTCAGGTGCTAAATACTTTTCTGGGGGAAGCAAGGAGGGGTCACATGGGGGACGAAGGGTCACAAGGAAGGGACAAGCCCAGCCTGTGTGGGGTGCACTCATCCTGAGGTCAGTGCTGTTCATGAAGCTGGGCTCGATCCCGTGACACTGCTTTGCTGAGCCTCTGCTGGAAGCTGAAGGCATGGGGCCCTGCAACATGGGGCCTCCGCGAGGACCTTGCTGGTGGGCTGGAATGGCAGTGTCCAGGCGCGAGGTAGAGACAGCACTCAGAGTGGGGGGAGAGTGACCAGGGGTGTGGAGGGCAGATTGGCTGTGTGGCCAGGGACCCCCCACTACAGAGGTGGGGTGGGACCCCGACCAGTCTCCGCAGCAAGCGCAGAGAACAGAGTGCTGCGGGCTATCCCCGAACCCTGCACCCAGGGGTGGGATTCAGCCCAACAGCTGTTGCAGAGAGAAACCCGAGGTGTGTCTGTGGTCCTGGGACCCCAACAGCAATGGAGGTCATGACCACACATTTACACTTTGCCTTACCTGGAATAAAAATGTTTGCTGTGTGCCTGGCCTGGGCGAAGCAAGCACTGTGCGTGCCCACCCAAACACTTATTTTTTGCGGTACGCGGGTCTCTCACTGTTGTGGCCTCTCCCGTTGCGGAGCACAGGCTCCGGACGCGCAGGCCCAGCGGGCATGGCTCACGGGCCCAGCCGCTCCGCGGCATGTGGGACCTTCCTGGACCGGGGCACAACCCGTGTCCCCTGCATCGGCAGGCGGACTCCCAACCACTGCGCCACCAGGGAAGCCCCCACCCAAACACTTTAACCCCCATTTTACAGTTGAGGAAACTGAGCCTTAGGCCACTCTGAGTAACCTGGTGATGCTCCTGTAACACATCTCAGCTAGGGTTTGTGCCCAGGTCTGTCTGCCTCCAGAGCCCAAGAGCTCAGAGCGCTTCTCACTGGGCACGGAGTTCATTTTCCCAGTCATTGGAACTGTGCTCTACCAGGTTTTTCAATTTCCCCAGCTGATAGAACTCTCTTCATCTCCATCTCATTATACTTGCCTTATGAACCAAGTGTTACAAACATAACTCACACACAGATCGATGGCTCAGGGGTCTTCTTGTTTTTTTTAACATCTTTATTGGAGTATAATTGCTTTACAATGTTGTGTTAGTTTCTGCTGTATTACAAAGTGAATCAGCTATATGTATATATATATCCCCATATCCCCTCCCTCTTGCGTCTCCCTTCCACCCTCCCTATCCCACCCCTCTAGGTGGTCACAAAGCACCAAGCTGATCTCCCTGTGCTATGCGGCTGCTTCCCACTAGCTATTTTACATTTGGTAGTGTATATGTGTCCATGCCACTCTCTCACTCCATCCCAGCTTCCCCTTCCCCCTCCCCATGTCCTCAAGTCCATTCTCTAGTAGGTCTGCGTCTTTATTCCCATCCTGCCCCTAGGTTCTTCATGACCATTTTTTTGTTTTTTAGATTCCATATATATATGGGTCAGCATACGGTATTTGTTTTTCTCTTTCTGACTTATTTCACTCTGTATGACAGACTCTAGGTCCATCTTTAAAAGCAGGCTGAACTCTGTGACAAGTGATGCCCCCGGGGGCTCTCTGTCCCTGCACTGTAATCCCAAGCCTTCAAGTTCTTATTTTCTGTTCTTTTCACGTTTCTGTTCCCAGTCTTACTACCCTGATTTCTGAACTTAAGTCCATCTTTGTACTTATCTCTAACAATTTTCCCCTCTTCCAAACAGCTGTTTTTCAATCTGTATATACCAGAAAATGAAATAGCCTGATTAGAATTATGCCCAAAATGATAACAGCCCCTAAGTAAAAAGCTCCACGTCTCTTTCAGGCATAAGTTACACAAATGTGTCGCTGTACATCAACTCTGCAACCATTTTTTGTTGTAAATGCCCTTTTCCCCCTCACCTTATTTCACTTTTTGAATGGGGTCTTAAGAGCTGAAATTATTGGATTGGGGATCTCTATAGTGAGAAGTTGCTGTAATATCTATCGTCACTAGAAGAACCTACCCTTCCATTAGGTGACTCTGAACCCTGGGACTAGCACCTGCTTTCAGAAGGCAAGAAGTTGCCATCAGTGTGCAGTGGCTCTTCTGCAGGAGGTTAAGAATACTGGTCCCATTCCTCAGACAACAGGCCGTTCCTGATGTCTGAACACTGCTCCAAAGGAACGGCCTGAAATATCTGTGTTGTTTTTTTCCTGTGAAGAGACAGGATTCAAGCGATAAAATTGTAGCCCATTATTTTATTTTAAAATAGAACTATTCGGTGCTTTGTGACCACCTAGAGGGCTGGAATAGGGAGGGTGGAGGGAGGCCCAAGAGCGAGGGGATATAGGGATATATGTATACATATAGCTGATTCACTTTGTTATACAGCAGAAACTAACACAACATTGTAAAGCAGTTATACTCCAATAAAGATGTTTTTAAAAAAATAAAATCTTCTCACAAAAACAGAAAATAAAATAAAATAGAAGTATTGATATGGAAATAAAACCACCATTTACCTCTTCGGCTAAGAACGTTAAATGTCCCTTGTGACACAATATTGCCACCTGCTGGCCAAAACATCACAGCGCAATTGGGTGCATAAAATAGTTTGTGCAGAATGTGTATTAGCTACTACCTTTAAACTAAATACAGATTACGGCAATTTGCGTTCCAAACCAAAATAACCACGACAGTTTGCAACATCACCCAGCCAGGCGCCAACTTCAGATTACATTTCCTTTATTGAGTTCTTCAGAAAGATACATACTTCCATTTAAAATAAAAAACCACACAGTTGTCTTTTATTTTTTAATTTGCTTTAGCCTCTACAGTTAATAAATAAGAATTGTAGAAAGAAAATAATAATGGATTTTTTTAATCCACTGATAAACACAGCTAGAGACAGCATGAGAGAGACCTGGTGTCACAATCCCTCCTCCCATTAGCTGTGTGAATCTGAGCCTCAGTTTCTTCACCTGTACAATGGAAATAAGAATACCTATGGTAAAGTCCTGCAAAATAAATAGATTTCAGATGGTGCATAGCACAAGTAATTTAGCACATGTTGATTTAGTCTCCTTTCATGAAAAGAACAATCATTCTGTTAACTAAATATACACCCATCCGCCAACTTTTCTCTAGAACTATCATCATCTCTTTGTCAGCAATTATTAGAGCTCTTCACCTATTTTCCAGTCTATGTTTATGGATTTTTTTCTCTGAGTTCTTTAGGTATGGTTTCTGAGGTTCAATGCTTGGGTACTTGCAATTCCATACCTTTTTATCCCAAAGCTTTTCTCATTACCAAATATTTTGATAGTTTATTTCGGTTTTTTTAATTGAAGTAGATTTACAAAATCATATTCATTTCAGGGGTACCGCACAGTGATTGAATTTTTTTTTTTTTTGCGGTACGCGGGCCTCTCACTGTTGTGGCCTCTCCCGTTGCGGAGCACAGGCTCCAGACGAGCAGGCTCAGCGGCCATGGCTCACAGGCCTAGCTGCTCCGCGGCATGTGGGATCTTCCCGGACCGGGGCACGAACCCACGTCCCCTGCATTGGCAGGCGGACTCTCAACCACTGCGCCACCAGGGAAGCCCGCGATTGAATATTTTTACAGATTAGACTCCATTATAGGTTATTACAAGCTAATGGCTATAATTATCTATACAATGCACATACAATGCTACACAATGTATCCTTGTGGTTCATCTATTTAATACATAGTAGTTTGTATCTCTTAATCCCATACCCCTAATTTAACTCTTCCCCGCTTCTTTCTCCCCTTTGGTAACCACTAGTTTGTTTTCTATATCTGTGAATCTGTTTTTGTTTTGCATGTACATTGATAGTTTATTGTGAAACGCAGTTGGCTCTTTTCCTTTTCTCAGAACCTTTACTGGATCTTCTCTTCCCTAAGGTAAAATTCCATTTGATGCCCTATATCTCCCAGTACCTTGCAGTTAGGTGGGGTCACTTGACTAGTTCTGGCCGTGAAATGTAGGTAAAAGTGTTGCGCGTCACTTCCCCACACCCACATGCAAACCCTCATGTGTTCCTTTCTCTTGCTGTGGTTACCTAGGAGCACATGTGCCCAGATGGTGCAGCTACAAGATGATGGCATCTCCTTCAGCCTGAGTCCCTGAGTGACGGTGTGGAGCAGAGTCCCTCACTAACCCACACTGGATATGTTCCAACCCACACATGAGTTAGAAATAAACTATAGTTGTGTTAAACCACTGAGATTTTTTGCAATTGTTGGTTATTGTAGCATAGTCTAGCCCGTACATCCTGTAACACAGGATGACGCTCTTGCAAACTGATTGAGGAAGTACCAGGAGCACAGTGAGATTCTTCATTTCACTGTGGAACAAACTCAGTCTGTGACCAAGCAAACTTGCCCCATGACCTTTCATAAGCATAAAATTTAGGATTATAAAATAAACTTGAACCAGTGTTTAAGGAATGGGTCTGAAGGGCAGCTCCTGTAGACCTGAAGTTGGGTCACATGTTATGTCTGCAAAGTCTCCTTCCTCTTTGCTCTTGGAAACTACCCCCATTTCCACCACACACCACCACCCTCACTCTTTCCTCCTGGCTTCTCAGAGTCCCAGCCACAGGCTCACTATCTGCCCCAGGTATACAGAGGAGCTAAGGAAACTCTTCCTGTGAAGAAGAGGAGAAGGGAGACTGGGGAACAACTGGCCATCTGCCAGTCTTGCCACATTCTCTTCCATGTTTCAGTGTCTGTCTGTACAGACGTACAATTTCTTAGCCACTTTTGCATTCCCAGAATCTAGCCCGGTGCCCAGCACACAGTAGGTGCTCAGTAAATGCCTACAATATAAATGACCTTTATGTCAGAGAGTCATAGAGGAGAAACTCTTTAGTGTAAACTCTGTGAGTATAAAAATAAAATGACTTTTATCTGAGTAGTACATTGAGGATACTCATCACCTGCACTGTAACCCAGAGACTTCTAAGTCCAGACGACTTCTCATTTAAGGGTGGAGGCCTTTACATTCAAACAATAGACAAGAGGTAGAAAGTGAAAAAACGAATGGGGCTACAGTTGAGCTTAATCTCACCTTCCTGAGTTCTGATCTCACCCTCTTTGCTTACCCAAGAAGGCAGCTACAATCCCCAAGGCCTTAGAAGGAAGCGTGTCTTTCCTTTGCCACCAGAGAGCACTGGGCACAATTGTCTGCCTGTCCCAAGCAAAGGTGGCACCAGCAGGAGAAAGGAGAGGGGCGTGGGGATGAGGTGAATTCCGGACTTGAGATGTTCAGGAACGTCGTGTCAAAGAAAACACCACTGGTTTTATAACAAAGAGCTTGGGTTACCTTTCAAGCAGATGTGTAACACCCACATGGAATTCAGGCTTCTCCCAGGAGGTTTTAGAGCCAGCACTAAAAGCAGGTCTTAGAAAAGCTTCCTCGGGGCCCCACTCAGCTCCCTCGCTCTGGCTCTCATGGCGTCCTCTCCTTTGCTCCTCACAGAGCTCACAGTCTGGTGGGAAGATCAACAGTTACAGTCCAGAGTGTTGGGCAACATCTGGAGTACGGCCAAGGCATCCAGGACGTGCACAGGAGCTGGGTGCAGAGTGGCTGGGAGGCTCCATGGAGCAACTCCAGGTTCTGGAGGGCCAATGAGAGTTAGGTAGCCAGGACATGAAAAGGGAAGGGGTCCTAGACTTGAGAACAAGTGTAGAGCAGCGGGCAGGAGAGAGCACAACATACAGACCTGGGGCACTCCTGGTGGTTCAGTGAGGCCCATGAGGGAGACAGCATGCGGGGCAGGGAACAGGCTGGCCATGCCATGGGGTTCGGATCTCATCTACTGGGCATAGGGAGCCGCTGACAAGTTTTAAGAGAAAGAGTCCCATCGTTGGGTTATGTCACGGAAAAATTCCTATGGGGGATAGAAAAGGGAAGGCTGGGGAAAGAAGATGAATGTAGTTGTCCAAGAGAGGCAGCTAAGGCCTAGGCTTCATTCCCACTGCCAGCAGGTAGGAATGGAGTGGGGAGGACAAACTTGGGGGCTGAGGGGAAACCTGATGGACTTTGAACAATGATGGGCGTCGGGGGAGGGAGAGGGGAGAAGGAGGCTAGGGGACTTCTCAGGCTTCTGACATGAGCCGTGAACCTTGAGGGTGCCATTCCACCTGTGAGGAGAAGGATTGGGGAACACGGACACTTTGAAAGTGATGAGTCTGACTTTGTCACGTGGAATTTAAAGTACCTGAGGGCTGTCCAAGTGGAGGTGCTCAGTAGCGGCTGGCGCTGTAGTCTGCAGCTCAGGAGAGACCTGTGCTGGCGAGGGACAGCTGACATCGGTCTGACATCTGTCTAAGGTTCCCAGGAAGCAGGCCCTGGGAGGAGGGTTCACACATGAGTGGTTCACCACAGCAGTGCTCCCAGAGGGAGAGTGGGAATAGGAAAGGGAAGGGTGACAAGCAAGTGCATGGGTTGCCCAGGGCTGCCACAACAAAGTACTACCATCTGTGTAGTGGGTGGCTTGAGCAACAGAAATGTATTGTCTCACAAGTCTGGAGGCTAGGAGGCCAAGATCAAGGTCCAGGCAGGTTGGGTGCATGCCTCTCTCTTAGCTTCTGGGGGTTTGCTGGCAGTCTTTGGTGTTCCTTGGCTTATAGACGCATGGCCCCAATCTCTGCCTTAACGTTCACATGGCATTCTGTGTGTGTGTGTGTCTTTCTGTCCAAATATCGACTTTTTATAAGGATACCAGTCATATTGGATCAGGGCTCGCCTGACTCTAAAATAACCTCATCTTAGTTAATTACACCTATAATGACCCTATTTCCAAATAAAGACACATTCTGAGGTACCAGAGGTTAGGACTTCAACACGTGAATTTTGCAGGGACACGATTCATCCCACTACACCAAACAAGGGCAAAAGGATCTGCAAGGCTGCTTCAGCCCCACCCCCCGGGGGAGCCATCAATGTTGAGGCTCACCCCAGAGCTGTCCCAGTCTGAGCTGGGCTCCCATGCTCCTGCACTGACAGTCTAATGGCCTTGGGGCCGTGGAGGAGGGGACGGACATTCCTAGGAACTTCTAGTGCTCTGTGTATCTTTCTGTGGTTAAAAACACACCAAAATAATTTTTAATTTTTTATTATTATTATTTTACCGGTACGCGGGCCTCTCACTGTTGTGACCTCTCCCGCTGCGGAGCACAGGCTCCGGACGCGCAGGCTCAGCGGCCATGGCTCACGGGCCCAGCCGCTCCGCGGCATGTGGGATCTCTCCGGACCAGGGCACGAACCCGTGTCCCCTGCATCGGCGGGCGGACTCTTAACAACTGTGCCACCAGGGAAGCCCCAAAACAATTTTTTAAAGAGGCCCAAGGAGATGGAGGAAAAGCATGGCATTGCCTATTACAACGGTCATCAGGATAGAAGGTCATCAGTTTGCCAAAATAAAGGCTGAAAGCCAAAGACCCACATTCCAGAAGTGGGAAGAACAAGGGGGACCCAGAAGGAGAAGGAGATGTGTGGTGGAGGAGCTAAGAATTCAGGGGACGACACCAAGCACTCTAGTTTTTAGATCCCAACCCAAACATCAAGACAGCTGGCTGACCAAACATGGCTGGGAACAAAGGGATATTTTAAAAATCAGGAGTAAATAATCTGAAATTATCTACGGTCATCATTTCTGGGCTTCACATGTACTGGGAACTTGGACGATCGAACCTGAGAACCAAGATGAAGAAGCCGAAGGCTCCGGTTCCAGTCGGTGATGTCACCTCACAGCGGTGGGCGATGTGGGGACACTCACACTGTCCGAGGGTTGGATTCCAGCTACTGGGGAGTTTGAATGCTAAGCAGTACTGAGCACTCTGGTGATGGCTGCAGCTTGAGTCACATTAAAAGAATAATCAAATAAAAGCAAAAAGCTCTGATTTGAAAAACATCATCTGAGACAAGAAGTCTGATGTCTGGACACACTCATTGCATCCCCATGCCTGACCAGCAGACTTCCAATCAAACCACAATGAATAACAAAATATTTGTTTCTCTGTCTTTTTGAAAACTCTTCAAAGATAGGACCATCCAGGAGAACAAAGTTGCAAGAACAAATATGTTGTTTTTACATATTTCTTTTAAGAGGAGATGTGCTTCTCAGAATGGTTCTCTAAATAAATAATTATCCAAGGGGCACCATCCTTACCCAAACCATGTGGTCTGAAACAGGGAAGGGGTCCAGGGAAAGTCAGGAAGCTGCTGCCCCAAGTAGGGGTATTGGGTTCTGGACTTGCAGAAATGATGTGAGCATTTGTGGCTCATTATGACCAAGTCTAGACCTTCCCTTAGAGACGAATTGGAAGGGCATATGGGTCCAGAGGTGCAGCTCAAAAGACAACTCAAGTAGTGGTAGAGGTCCTTCACAGCTCTTGTACCTCATAAGAAATTTAAAAAGCTAAACTATTGCCAGCAGTTACTATTTAAGGATTCACTTGTTAAGTTGCTAAGGAAGTTACAGAAACAGATGGACCATACTACTCAGGAGATGAAATCTTAAGAGTTCCTGGGGGTTATGGGGCCCCACTTCCATCCCTCCCTCATTCCATCTGGACTTTGATGTGGGCTGTAGCAAAAATACCACCACTTTCCTGCAGAACTGCAGACTTTTAAAATATGATAATGTCACGTAGCTACACTGATGATGACACATCTCAGTGTCTTAGATGTCAGATCTGTCTGAGAACCTTGCCTTTCAATTTCTTTTATGGTGCCAGGCAAGTAAACATTTATTAAATGAATAGAAGAAAACGTGAATTAGTAAACAAGCCATTGACATCTATGGCGCATCTATATACACCAAACTCTGGGGTGGATAGTTTCACCAGCAATTTAATTTAATCTTCATAATATTCCTGAACTGATTATCAGAGCTGTATCTTCAAGGAACTTAGGCTCTAGTTTGAATATAAAGCATAATGGAAAAAAGTTAAACGTAAAAATAATAGATAGTGGTATTGGTGTAAAGATAAGCATATAGATCAACAGAACAGACTAGAGAGCTCAGAAATGGCCCTACACATATATGGCCAATCGATTTTTGACAAAGAAGCCAAGGAAATGTAATAGGAAAAGAATAATCTTTTCAACAAATGGTGCTGGAACAGTTGGTTATGTAAGAAAACGAATCTTAACCCTTATTGCATACTGTATATAAAGATTAATGCTGAGTGAATCATAGACCAAAGGGAAAGAACTAAACATATAAAACTTTTAGAAGAAAACACATGAAAATATCTTAGTGACTTGGGTTGGGGAAAGATTTCTTGAATAGGACACAAGAAGCATGAGCTACAAAAGAAAAAATTAATAAACTGGAGACTTCATCAAAATTAACAAGGACTGGGGCTTCCCTCGTGGTGCAGTGGTTAAGAATCTGCCTGCCAATGCAGGGGACACGGGTTTGAGCCCTGGTCCGGGAAGATCCCACATGCCGCAGAGCAACTAAGCCCATGAACCACAACTACTGAGCCTGCACTCTAGAGCCCACAAGCCACAGCTACTGAGCCCGCATGCCACAGCTACTGAGCCCGCATGCCACAACTACTGAGCCTGCTCTCTAGAGCCTGTGAGCCACAACTACTGAAGCCCACAAGCCACAGCTACTGAGCCTGTGTGCCACAACTACTGAAGCCTGCGCACCTAGAGCCCATGCTCCGCAACAAGAGAAGCCACCGCAATGAGAAGCCCGCACACCCCAATGAAGAGTAGCCCCCACTAGCCGCAAGTAGAGAAAGCCCGTGCACAGCAACAAAAACCCAACGCAGCCAAAAATAAATAAATAAATTTATTAAAAAAAAAATTAACAAGGACTAAGGGCCATGAGGAAATTTGGGGGGATGATTAAAATGTTTAATACCTTTACTGTGGTGGTGGTTACACAATTATAAACATAATGTAAAACTCTTCAAATTGAATACTTAAAATTGGTGAATGTTTATTGCATGTAAATTACACCTAAATAAAACTGACCTGACCCAAAAATGGAGCATGTATCATCCTCAATTCACAGACGAGGAAACTGAGGCTTATAATAGGTAAGGAACACACCTAAGTCACAGAACTAGCAAGCAGTGGAGGCAGGATTCAAACCCAGGTGTCCTTTTGAGTCCACAACTCATCTTCCTTCTTTTGCATTGTTTCCTTCCTTGCTGTTCATTCTATAACTAATTATTAAAGGCTCATATTAAAAGAATCTAATAACTAGCAGAATAAGACATGTCCCACGAGGGTCCCTTGCCCAAGGACGTATGGGGTAGTCTTCCACATCGAATTCTTACGTTGAAGCCCTGCCCTCCTGCCTCTAGGACGTGTGTTTCTCCAAGGCTGTCCTTATTCCAGAATCCTCAAATCCAAGTCTTTGCTTCCCTTATCTCCAGACTCAGATTCGCCCCATCTCACCTTCAGCACTTTCGCCTGGTATTTATCAGCTCTACATTATTTTATGCTTATTTATCTTGCACCCCTCGTGGGCCTTGTCACCTACAGGTCTAAGGAGTCCCTAACTAATCCATCAGCTTCATGGAACACTATTATTGAGCTTGTGTGCCCCGCAAAGCACCCGCGACAGCATCTTTTACTCACTATGAGCTCCAGGTTGGATTCGAATCTTCGCATCGCGATATAGTTCAGGTGCGCACCGTTTATCAGGTGCCCGCTGTCTCCTGTTATGCCGGGTGTTATAAACACAGATGAGGTCCTTGGGCTGGCAGTGCAGCGGGGAGACAGGTGTATAGAGATGTAATTACCCACCAGCACAGTGGACGCAGCGATAGAAAGAGGAGTGAAGCCCAGGTTGTCACGGTGGAGGCGCACCCACTCTCTGGAGGCGGGGCAGGTGGGGGTCGTGATGGAGGGTGGTGGGAACAGCCCTGCCCAACAGTCCTTACAGGGAAGATGACCTCTGCTGGGTTTGAACGACCGAGAGGAGATGTAAAATCCTGGGAAAACATGTGCGAAGGCATTGAAGCGTGAAGGAGCGCCAGGGAAGCAGAGTTCGGTAACGTCGGGTGTGGACTGTAAAGAGAGCGGCCCGACCTGAGGTCTAGGAGGTAGCAGGAGTCTGGCAAGAGAGGGCTTTGTGGCAAGAATCAAAGCCCCAGGCCACCTGGGAGCCAGGCATGATGTTAACAAAAGAGGCTGACTTTGACCCAAGGACAGGAAGTAAAATAATGAAAAGAGCATCTACGGGGCTTTGACTCTGCCTGAGGCCCTGTTTTAATCACATGTACTCAGTCACTTATCAGGTAGTAGTACCATTATTATGGCCATTTTATAGATGAGGCAACCGAAGCCTAGAGGGCGTAATTAATATGCCCACAATATGTTTTTTAGGATGTGAAAGCCCAACTTTAACCACTTGGCTACTCTTACCTCAGAAATATCGAAAAGACTTCAGTTTTTTAAATGCCTCCAAATAGTACCAGGCCTATTAGAGGGAGCAAATACAGTGTAGGTGGAAATCTCAAATAAGGGAGAAAAACCACCCTCAAAATACCTAAGGAGGCTATTCCTCCTAGAAAAATAGAGGCTTGTAGACCTCTCAGTCCCTAGGAGAGCAGGTTTATTATCTGCATAAGATTATAATTTACAAACATAACAAAGTAGAAATCTGTTTCTGATGCTTTCATGCAATGCTGACTAGGTTACGCCTCCTGAGCTGGGTTTCAGGCGAGCTTGGTGGATGGCGCATCTTCCCGTGTCCCAGCTGCTGTGTCTGCTGAAGAAGGCTCCAGCAGTCTCTCCTGTGCTTGTTCCGAGATATGCCAGGACACAGAGGGGACCCCTGGGAGTCCCAACACCCAGCAGAATAAAATGTAGACTCAGAACGTATGTGGGTCATACCATTCCTTTTGACCATTGGCATCTTTTTTAAAAAATTTATTTATTTACTTTTGGCTGCACTGGGTCTTCGTTGCTGCCCGCGGGCTTGCTCTAGTTGCGGCGAGCAGGGGCTGCTCTTCGTTGAGGTGCACGGGCTTCTCATTGTGGTGGCTTCTCTTGTTGCGGAGCACGGGGTGACCCCAGAACAGAACCCTACAAAGTGGACGCCCCCGTGGTGTAACTAGGCCCTCGCATTTCAGTCCTGTTTCTACCTAATCAAGGCCTGCTCTTCGTTTGAAGTTTCTATTAAATCAATTTTCTCCTCTCTGTGTTGAATAATCTCAGTTGTCCCAGGTATTATTTCTGGCCTTGTCCAATATTTTCAAGTTGAAACAGAAAACACCATTCTTGTAAGGGTCTAAGAGAAACTTCTAAATATATTAAATTGTGTGTGTGTGTGTGTGTGTGTGTGTGTGTGTGTCTGAGAGAGAGAGACAGAGACAGAGATTATGGAGGTTTCATTCTAAAGATCAGGTTACAGTATGAAAAGAAAATCAGTCTAAAGTTTAATGAACATAAGGTAAGCATCTGGAAACCCACGTAAATACTTGGAATAACTCTTCTAACAGCTGGGTCCTCTGTCATTTCAGCTCTAGAAAATTGATCAAAGACCACAAATTAGCCTTCATGTATCTCCCACTGAGTTCAAGCTCAGTATTTTTTACTTTTTAGAGTTATCTGAAGATTTTTAAGTTTGACTTTTCTGGCACAGACCCAGAGATTCTTCACTGCCTGGATCTAGTCCTAAAAGAGTAGTGGGGACTGGCTTTGCGTTTGTGCCTTAGGTAAAAATCTCAATCACTATCAACATGTACATAAACACACACACACACACACACACACACACACACACACACACACACACACTCACTCACATCCACGACAGTTTGCACCCAAACTAGTGAATGTGTCCGAGATGAGGCTTGCCTGCTGCTCTATTCCAAGAAGAGCTGCTTTGAAGTGACCGTCCAGGCTTAGAAGAATAAACTCAGTGCTATGTTTTCTCCAGCAGATGGCGCTGTGCACCGCGCTCTGTAGAGCGATCGAAAGGTACTCAATATTTTTGAGGGACTCTACCAACCCCCAAACAGGAGGGTTTGACCCCCAAAGCCTGGAGTTAGGACCAGTCTCCACTCTGATTCATTCTCCTCTGCAACCTAACAGACACTATTCATCTACCACAAGCCTGTGAGTGGATCCTAAATGTATAAAACTGCTCCCAACTAATGAATTCGTTCTTTGAGCGACGGTTCAGTGGTGCCTTCCATGTGCCAGGTACAATTCTTGGAGCTGGGGATAGAGAGCTGAGCAAAACAGATGATTAAATGAAGTCCAATAAAAACACAAACAGCTCTATCATGTGATGGCTGTCATCAACAGGTGCTCTGAAGAAAAATTAAGCAGGCTCTTTTAGTGGGCAGGTCTGAGAGAGCCTCTCTGGGGAGGCGACAGGTGAGCAGAGCCCTGAATGATTCCAAGTAGGTGGCTCCAGCCTCAGGTGCACCTTGAAATCACCTGGGACGCTTTAACCAGACTGGTGCCCGGGCCCAGCCCCGAGCATGCTGCCTTAACTGGTCAGGGGTGGGGTCCAGGCACTGAGAGTTTTAAGTCTCTCAGGTTATCCTTGTGCACACCCAGGGTTGAGAACCATTAACTCTAAACACCTGAGCAGGAAATCACACACCTTGGTAGGGAATTATCCCGAAGCTAAATGAAAAGAGACCCGTTTTTTGCTGCTGCCTGATGTAGGGCTGGCTGCAGCACAGAGGCCCTCTCCCAGCTGCTCCCTGGAACCCAGGCGAGCTGGACAGCAGAGCTCACTCAGCAAGCCAGAATACGCCTCGTGCTCTGCCAGTCGTCTGGGCTGCTGAATCATCTCGCTTTTCTGAAGATCAGGGGAAACGTGGCCAGTGCCCTGTCCTGCCCCAGCATGGGTTCCCTCGAGCGGCCTGCCTGGGAGCAGGGGGCTGTCCTACCATCTCTGTGTCTTAGCGTAGGGAGCACCCTTTGTCTCCCCAGGTGGCCCCCCTGAGCTGCTTCTCCGACACCCCCATCTCTTCTGACCTTGTACCTGAACTGCCTGCCTCTCCCCCTTCTCTTCTGGAACTCATCAAGAATCTTTAGAGGAGAGGGGTCTTAGATCCTGGAGCTGATGAGTGGGCACAGCTGTGCTCTGGGAACCTGATGGATTCCAGCCCTCAGCTGCTGACCCCAATTCTGCCTTCTTCAGGACACAGGGGTCCCATCTCCCCTGGTGCCCGACAGAGAGCTGGTGACAGATGCTGCTTGGCCGCCCCGTGAGCATTTCCTTGTTTCTCTTTCAGACAAGCTGGAGATTGTCTTTCCCTCCTTTGAAATGCTGACCGGGAGCAGCTCGCCACCTCCACCTTCCTCAGACTTGTGCTCCAGGTAAGATCTTTGCTCTCAGGCACTGAGATGTTCAAGGAGGCCAGTCTGAGGATCCAGGCTTGGGATGGACATGCTAGGAGAAGAGACCCTCTGTAATGGGATCTCCATTGGTCTCGTCCTGGGACCCAAGGTCACAGTTCTCTCTCTTTACTTTTAATCATGGAAAATTCAAAACATACCCAAAAGTAGAAAGAATAGTAAAGTGAAGGCCCATGGACCCCATCACCCAGCTGTGACAGGTTGCCAATCTTATATCGTCTCTTGTTATTAATTCCAGGAGGCAGGGGTGGGGAATTTAAAGCATGCTTCAGACAACCTATAATTTTACTCATAAATATGTCAGAGGGACATCTTTTTTATTTTTAATTTATTTATCTTTGGCTGCATTGGATCTTCGTTGCTGCGCACAGGCTTTCTCTAGTTGCGGCGAGTGGGGGCTACTCTTCATTGCAGTGTGTGGGCTTCTCATTGCAGTGGCTTCTCTTGTTGCGGAGCATGGGCTCTAGGCACATGGGCTTCAGCAGCTGTGGCACGTGGGCTCAGTAGTTGTGGCTCGCAGTCTCTAGAACACAGGCTCAGTAGTTGTGGGGCATGGGCTTAGTTGCTCCACGGCATGTGAGATCTTCCTCGACCAGGGATCAAACTTGTGTCCCCTACACTGGCAGGTGGATTCTTAACCACTGCACCACCAGGGAAGTCCCAGAGGGACATCTTTAACTGATAGGACTTTTAAACAGAACCACCAAGTCTTTTTTTTTTTTTTTGGCTACACAGCATGGCTTGCAGAATCTTAGTTCCCCGACCAGGGATTGAACCCCGGTCCCGGCAGTGAAAGAGCTGAGTCATAACCACTGGACCGTCAGGGAATTCCCAACCACCAAGTCTTTATCACCTAATACCATGTTAGCTCATACTCATATTTCTGTGTTGTCTCAAAAGTCAGTTCTCTTAAACTGAGTTCAGATTGTTACTTGATACACATCTTATTGATTTTCCATTTAACCCACTTCAATTCCCCAACCCTTCTTGTTGGGTGAGGGGCAGGGAGTTAGGTGGGAATGTTTCCCTTTGACATTGAACTGAGAGGTTTAGTGGAAGGCGTGTGGGTCTCAGGCTCAGCCTCAATCCCAGATCTCCTCCTTTGTGACTTAGTCTGGGATCTGATGAGTCTTCCCTTCCCAGCCTCTCCTAGGGGAAGAGAAGTTTGCTTGTTAGGAGCCTCAAAACTCACGGAGACAGGTCTGTGAAAACACTTGCCAAAAGTAAACAAACATTATTACACAAACCTCCAGTATTTCCCTGTAAAAAATTTATTAGTTGACCTTGGTGTGAAGTCAGCTGAACCACCCAGATCATTCTGAAGAAATGTATTCAATGTTTTTTTTTAAATAAATTTATTACTTACTTTTGGCTGCATTGGGTCTTTGTTTCTTTGCCCCTTGGAGGGAGGGGGGCCTGGGGAGACTACTTTACATTGCGCTTGTGCGGGCTTCTCATTGCGGTGGCTTCTCTTGCTGCGGAGCACGGTAGTTGTGGCTCCTGGGCTCTAGGGCGCTGGCTCAGTAGTTGTGGCGCACGGACTTAGTTGTTCCGCTGCATGTGGAATCTTCCCCGACTAGGGCTCGAACCCGTGTCCCCTGCACTGGCAGGCGGATTCTCAACCACTGCGCCACCAGGGAAGCCCTGTATTCAATGTTTAATGGCCTTGTTCTTAAAAGAGAAACAACCCCCGCCCCCCCATACACACACACATTAAACCACTCTCTTAAGTTCAGAAGTTGAAATAAAAACAAAATCCACTGTTCTTCCCTCCCTTGTCATTCGAAGATGGTCTTTAGCTCTTGGTTAGTGTTGATTCTTTTCCCTGAAAGCTGTTCACTTGGAAAGAGGAGAGAAAAAGGAGAGCAAAAATCAAACAGTGTGTTAACAGGGATTTAGTCAGAGGCGGGCTGCTGAATTGTAATTTACCTCTGGGCAGAAAGAGATTTTACTCTATTATTTATTAGGTCAAGCCCTTTGTTGACATAAAGCCTGGGAGGTGTTGTAGGTAATTTCTTAGCAATGCTTTAGGGGCGCATATTAGTTTCCTATTGCTATTGTAATGAATTACCACGAACTTAGTGGCTTAAAACAACACGGATTTATTGCCTTACATTTCTAGAGATCAGAAGTCCAAAATGAGTCTCACAGGACCGAAATCAAGAGGTTGGCAGGGCTGGTTCCTTCTGCAGGCTCCAGCGGAGATTTCGTTCCTGGCCTCCTCCGGCTTCTAATGCCCACGTTCCTTGGCTTGTGGCTCCTTCCTCATCATGCAGACCTCTTGCCCCTGTCATCACATCTCCTCCTGTCCACTCTGATCTCCTGCCTCCCTGTTAGGGGACCTCCAGATAATCCCAATTAACCTCATCTCAACATCTTTAACCTAAACACATCTGCAAGTCTCTGTCGCCATGTGTGCTGACATTCATGGGTTCAGGGAACTAGGATTCAGACTTTCTCAGAGGCCATTATTCACCCACCACAGGGAAGGAACAAGCTTTTGGAAATCCAGGCCTCACAAAACACCTCAGAACTGTCTCTTCTTTTAAAGTCCTCCTGGGGATGGTCAATGGACACTTATATACACTGTGCTCTGGGGAAATCCAGAGCTGGTCATTTGTGGGAGGGTAGGAATTTGTGGGCCCCAAAGCAGACAACAATGTATTCTTTTCTCCCCTGTGAGCGGAAATTCCCCAAAATGGTGAGCATTCATTCCTAGACATGTATTCAGTTATCAACATCAAATAGTATCCCTTTTGGAGCTCCCTGGTTTCTGTGGGGTCCTGGAGACGTTGGATACATTTGCCATCCCCCTTTAATCTGGGCAGGCTCTCCGACTGCTTTGACCAGGCCCAGGCCTTAGGAGTCAGGCACTGAAAAAGAATATATATAAAAAACTGAATCACTCTGCTGCCCACTGTAAATCAACACTGTAAATCAACTACTGTATATTTCAATTAAAAAAAAAACACTGTAGGGCTTCCCTGGTGGCGCAGTGGTTGAGAGTCCGCCTGCCGATGCAGGGGACACGGGTTCGTGCCCCGGTCCAGGAAGATCCCACATGCCGCGGAGCGGCTGGGCCCGTGAGCCATGGCCGCTGAGCCTGCGCGACCGGAGCCTGTGCTCCGCAACGGGAGAGGCCAAAACAGTGAGAGGCCCGCGTACCGCAAAGAAAAAAAAAAAACAAAAAAAACACTGTAAATCAACTACTGAATATTTCAATTAAAAAAAAAAAAGAGGCGATGTTCACATCCTGTCTCTCTGAACACTGGCTCTGGGGGCCCTGATCTTCCCCACATGAAGTCCAACTACCTTGCTGGACCCCATGGAGAGCATCGGAGAGTCCTGGGAGGAGAAGAGAAGCCTACCTGAGCACAGCCAGGGAGCTGTCCCTACCAAGGCACCAGGTATGCGGAGCAAGCTGCCTTGGACCCTCCAGACCAGCACAGTGGGCAACCGAATACCACTGAATGACGCAGTCCATGCCACGGGCAGCAGAGGAATCACCCAATGAAGTCCTCCCTGAATTCCTGCTCCACGAAGCTGTGAGATGGAAGAAATTGATTGCAGTGTTAAGTTTCAGGGTAGCCTGTGATGCTCAGTAGATAATTTGGTGACCACCACATATACTGTGCACCAGTCACTTTCCATCGGGTCTGAGGGTAGAAATTTAGGGGGTATCCATCCACACGTCCCAATCCAGTCATCAGATATCGTGGATTTGGACTTCCCCTCTCTCCATAGTGATGAACGGATGAGGCGACTCATCTCTGAAGTGGGGACAAGGGAAATGAGGGCTCACAGAGTTGTTTGTGGCAGCACGTGCAACAAGAAGAGCTTTGTAATCTGAGAAAGCCTATTCCAATGTCATAGTTTGTAGTGGTAGTTATAGTAACAGTACTACAGGAGAAATCAAACGGAGGACAGTCATTCCCTGCCTGTTTTAATATTGTCTCCAAGTGTGGGTGTTGATCACCAGGTTTGAAGTAATCTGATTTTGCATCATAACTCATTTTCAGCATTTAAGAGGGGAAAAAAGGACGAGGGAAAAAAAAAAACAAATTACTTTTTTCCTCCCCGAGAGTTTGGGATGTCACGTGGTCCTTGCTAATGCATTATGTAATTGTGGATTATGTAATTTGTGGAACAGTGTATGCTCTTCCTGTCCTGAGCTGACCCTCCTCTCTCTTGCCTTCTGTGAGCCATGCACAGTTTTACATGTGCTCTTCCACAGCAGTGGAATAAAAATGTGTTTTGTAGACTTCACTTAAGCCTGTGACTACTTATTTAAAATCAGTTGCCCTTCAGAAAGTATGATCAAGCCTAATACGAATAATGATTAAAGAGCTGGCGTGGAAGAAGTCTGCCTCTCTAGGGAAGATAGTTCATTTGATCAAGGAACAGAAAACAGGCAGCCCGTGCAATGCTGCAATGCCGCCTTTGAAGACATTTTGCGTTTAGTCTGTCCACGGTGAGGCCTGTAAGAGATCAGAAGCTGGAATTCAAGGGCTGTCAGGAACCAGACAGGTGTAGCCTCTGGGACCCGAGGCCTTTGGTTACAAGACCTGGGAGTCTGTTCTCAATCACTGAGACAGAATATAGACAAATGCACATGGTATCCTCTTGCAGAGTAAGATTCCTGGGCTGAGCGTACAACTTTGAGTTTTAAAAACTGGTTTGGCATTTCCATACATTTTTAGCCACATGGAAGGACTTTGCTCGTGGTTGACTAGCCTACTCTGACTGAAAACAGATGAAACCTGGGCATTTGAAAACAATACAAGTCAGGCCTGTCACTGCTCCATCCCCCGTGGGACCACCACTGCCACGTTTGCAGAGGTGGAGGAGGTCAGTGCCACCGGGGCATTAGCTGTTCTGTGTCTGAGGTCTTCTCACTTGTGGGAGTTGATGTAAGAGTGGGTAACAGGCTCTTCCAAGGTCAGGGCACCATCTTCCCAAGAAGGGCCCTTGGTTGTGAGAAGAATCGGATGCACCTTGGGCCCGATATCGAAGAACTGAAGCCAGAGCGGGAGCTCCAAGCCAGTCCCATGGCCTGGAGAGAAAGGGAAATTGCCAGTACTGTGAACCCCGGCTGTGATCTTTGTTAGTTTAGGCTGAGAAAGGAACGGAAGGGTTCCCTTCTCCCAACGAAGTTGAAATTTCTCAAGACCAAATTGACCGGTACCCAGTGATTACAGCCCTGAAATGTTCAAGCCACAGAACACAGGAGGCAGCAGTGAAGGGCCCCAGAGGGTGACACAGGTGTAAACCTACAAACCAGCACTGAGCCAGGGAGGGCAGAGGGCGGTGGGGATGGGACTCACCCGAGGGGCCCAACAGAAGCCTAGGGATGCAGGACAGCACAAACATCACAAGGGAGGGACTGGGGACAAGCGGGCTTGGCTTGGTCACTTGGGTGGCCTTTGGTAAGCCCTCCAACCTAAGATAGGGTTCCCTCATTGAGAGAATGGGGATGTCATCGTCTCCCTCTCAGGGTTGTCTGGTGAGTCCCTGCGGAGGATGCCTGTTGAAAGTCACGGTAACATGGCGCCGGGGGTGGGGGAGGGGCTGAGCCTCATAAGAAACAGTGGGGCTGAAGTCAGTCAGTACAAGTCACCCGGCATGGGAGTGAGGAGGGGGTTGTGCGCAAAGCTTAGGGCCTCCATCAGGATTGCTCTGGGACCCAAGGAGGGGCTGGCGAGAGTGGTCCTGGTCTCTGCAGCATCATTGGTCTTCTGAGCTGTGCCACAAGGCAGGCAGGGTTTGGGACACCAGGTCATAGTTGGGCTGACACCCACTCTAGGCTGTGTTCACCCTCAGTTCTTAACCAGTGCTTGTGCACATCCAGCGATTCCGGATTCCAGGTTGTGCCACCTTCCCATTCTTCACGTCCCCATCGGGCAAGATTTCGCCCATTAAGACCAATCCCATTTGATCAAAGTTGGACTTTAATTGAATATTTAGAAAGAAGATTAAGTAGCAGGTCTTTATTTCCCATTTCTTTTTGCAGCTGTTATTCTAAGTCACCAGTCCCCAAAATAAACTTGCTTTTTCGCTTTGAACCAAAAATTTCTCTTGCAGACAAATGATGCACAAACGGTGACCTTTCTGAATTGGCAGAATTCTTTGGGTACATTATTTATGAGCACACAGGTGCTGCATCTAGTTATAAGACAGATGTCAGGAAGGCCAGAGAAGAAAATGCTAAAGGAGATTTCTGTTCGTGAGTGTGGTGTCTCTGAAACCCTCCTCTCCATTTGCCTCGTGTCTCATCAAATGTGTGTGTGTGTGTGTGTGTGTGAGGCATCAGGAGTAGGATTTCAGAACATGTTGTGAATCCTATATTTCAGCCTTACATTTTGCTGCATAATGGCCCTGCGTGTTAGGATAAACAAGTAAATAACTTGGCTTCACTTTTATTGTTTTGAGGAAGTCGAGTTTTTTCAGGAAGACAACGGCAATAATGCCCTTTTCCAAATGCTTTGCAACTGCTCACTCGTGAGATAATCACGGCAACCTTGTGAAGTAGCAAGAGTTAGGAATGGCGCCAACATGGACATTTGTGGCAACGAAGTCACAGAGGTGTCTAGGGCTCGGGCAGATGTCAACAGTGGATAGTGACACAGGACGGTTACAGCCCAGGTCTTCTGTTTTCCTAACTCTTACTGGTGAAATTTTTAAAAATAACAATTTTAAAACTTTTCCTAGAAAAGTAATGCATACTCATGGAAAAAAAATTAGAAAGTGGAGAAAATTAGGGAACAAAAATCACCCTTAGTTTTACCACTCAAACACAATTATTTTTAACATCGTGATACTGTTTTGCAGGTCAAAAGGGAAATTTTTAAAATAATTTTATAAGCTTTATTTATAATTACCAAAAATTAGAAACAACGAAGATGTCCTTCAATAGGTGAATGGCTAAACAAACTGTGGTACTTCCATACAATGGAATATTATTTAACAATAAAAAGAAATGATCTATCAAGTTACAAAAAAGACATGGGGGAACCTTAAATGCATATTGCTAAGTGAAAGAAGCCAATCTAAAAAAGCAACATACTTTTCATATAATTCATCCCAATTATATGACATTCTGGAAAAGGTAAGACTATGGAGACAGTAAAAAGCAGTGTAAGTATTCTGCAACGGTGGATACAGGACATTATACATTTAGCAAAGCCCATGGATTTATACAATACAAAGAGTCAACACTAATGTAAACCATGAAATTTAGTTAATAATAATGTATCAATATTTGTTCATCAGCTGTAACAAATGTAACATATCATTGCAATATATTAGTAACAGGATAAACTGAGGGCAGGAGGAAAGGGAATGTATGGGAACTCTCCGTATTTTTCTGTTCAAGTTTTCTTTAAATCAAAAACTGCTCTAAGAAATAAAGTCTACTAATTTCTTTAAAACTTCACATACATTTTTAAAAAGGAAATGGACAATAATGATATTTATTTAAACACGCATGACTGGAAAAGAGTGAGGTTTGGGAAAAGATTATTTTGGTTTTAGATATGTAGAGTTTAAAGTACCTGCGGAATACCTAAAGGATATGTCAAAGAATAGATGAATATACAGGTCTTGAGCTCAGAGGAGAAGTCTAACCTGGAGATACAAATGTTAATCATTTGCAAAATAGGCAGTAATTCATGTTAAAAGCAACAGTGGACTCTCCCAGATGAGATTATGCTAAAGCATTGGATGCTTCAGCTTCCATCCATGCTTTGGCGCTGGCTCCTAAAAACATTTGGACAAGAAAGGAAATAAATGAGAATGGTTGTGTTTTGTATTAGAGTTTTTGTTTGTTTATTTGCTTGCTTTGTTTCTTGTTTGATTTTGTAATAAGTGGATGCTGGAGAAATTTTGGAAGTAAGGATCTCAGAGAACAGGCTGAAAAATAAAGAGCAGATAGTGGGGACCGGAAATGTCTTTCTTGGGTTAAGTAAAAGTCACAGAAGACAGAGAAACAGGGTGATAAAGACCAGTAAGAGAAATTGTTGCCCTCCCTTGTGATAAAATTAAATAGAATGTTGGTGATTTATTTAAAACCAGAGTGGGCTGGGGCTTCCCGGGTGGCGCAGTGGTTAAGAGTCCGCCTGCTAATGCGGGGGACACGGGTTTGAGCCCTGGTCCGGGAAGATCCCACATGCCAGGGAGCAACTAAGCCCGTGTGCTACAACTGAGCCTGTGCTCTAGAGCCCGAGAGCCACAACTACTAAAGCCCTCGAGCCTAGAGCCCGTGCTCCGCAACCAGAGAAGCCACTGCAATGAGAAGCCCGCGCAACCCAATGAAGACCCCAAAAAAACAAAAAATTGAGAGTTCTATAAGCCAGTGGGGAGTTAGACTCAGTGATAGGGGAAAGGGAAGCAAGAAGGTTAACTGGTATAGATTTCAGTGGATATTCCTATGCTAGGATTTATTACGTATATGAAGGCTAGCCCTGAAATAGATGTGCTATATGCTCCTTTGAGGATATATTCAGTTGGACTTCTGAGGGGAAAAAAAGTCAGTGCACATAAGGGGATCTTTGGAAATTTGGGAAGATGGGCAGCCCGGAAACACAAACAGGTTGCACCTCCTAGTTTGACATATCAGTTTAAGAGGGCTTACATAATCACTTCAAGGTGAGGTGAGCTAAGCTTAAAGTCTCTGATTTCCAGGAATTCTCAAGTCTCTAGATGCAGCCTATAGCACTTATATCCCCCCAAAAGGGAAATTTTTGACCCAGAAAATAAATGACTTCTCTAAGCTCATGCTGTAGGGATACTTGCACTTAGCAATCTTGCGTTAGTTGAACTGTCACACAGATCCTAGTTTGCACTGGGGGAGACAGGTGGCTGCTCGCACAGTATGAACTGAGTGGCACCAAACGAGAGCCATTTGTGCCCACTCTCTTCTTCCAGGGCCATCATGAAGTCACTTTCTAGGCTAAGTAATCGTATCTCCAGGAGGCAGATCCCTATTAGCTGCAATTAGGTCTCCTGGGGTGAGTAACCCATGAGCACCTATTAACAGTCATGAGCTTCTCAGATTAACTGGCTCAGAACAAGGCTCTGGTGGAAAGAGATATAGGATGGGTAATTGTTAAAAACAGTGTTGGGGTCTTTCCAGAACAGGGGTGGGTAGTCTCTCTGGTAGACGTGGGAAGGATGGTCAAGGCTCATTCAGCTGCTGCTGCCATTACTTCTACTGCGGCCACAGTCGTATGATGGGGCAGACCGTATTTTCCAAAGATGGAGATACCTATCTCATCCCACGTGCTCTTCTCATGATGTGACTGATGCCCCGCCCACTGAGAAGCGGGGTCTGTTTTTTTCTCCCCTGGAATCTGGGCACCAGCCTGAGTCTGCTCTGGCCCCTGGAGAACGGTGGAAGTGATGCTATGGGCCTTCGGAGCCTACAGCATAAGGAGGTTACAACTTCCACCCGACGCTCACATGTCTCTCTCTCCGCCTCCCTTCCCCACCACCTTCTCAATGCTCAACTTTGGAACCCAGCCTCCATGCAGTGAGGAAGCACAAACTAGTTTAAGCAGGGAAACCACATGGAGAGGAACGGAGGCCCTTAGCCAAGAGCCAGCCTCCACCACCACACGTGTGAAAGAACAAGCCTTCAGAAGGTCCCAGCCCCTGGCCTTCAAGGCTTCCAGCTGAGGCTCAGACCCTGTGGAGTGGACACAGGCAAGCCATCCTCACTCCGCCCTGACCGGCTTCCTGACCCACAGAACCCGTGAGCATGACACGTGGCTGTTTTATACCACTAAGTTTAGGGGATAATTGTTACGCAGACCTAGTACTGGAACATGTGCACCCAATGGCATTTAATGAAGAAAGACATCTAACCAAGAAAGTCATATGTCCACTTTGTAAAAACATATCACCAGCCTTGACTCTCAAGCTATAAACCCTGCAACCTAAGAGCCATGATAAATACTCTGCCCAAGCTCAGCTCCTTGTCTTTACTTGACTAATTTCTCCCTCCATTCCCCCAAGTCAGAGGTGTTTTAGCTAAGGTTATGCAGGGACCACATGAGCACCGCAAACTCTTACTGTGGAATGTACCCTTCATCTCTCCTCTTCCAGCCTCTCATGAGTTGGGAGAGGGGTGGAGGTTTGCAGGCATAAGACATGAAGGCGTTTATGAAGGATAACACAGCAGAGGTTAGGTGAATAGTCTCTAGACACAAACTCCCAAGAGTGTGTGCTGGCTGTCACAGCTAATATTTTTAACTCAGCAAAAAGTAGTACATGTTCAAGATTTTAAAAATCCATACCATGCAGAGAGAGAAGCAAACATCTCTCATCTGCTCTTCCCATGCCCAGCAGTGAGAACTGTTAACACGGGAAGGACAGTGTTGGCACAAACTCCGGAACTAGACTGTCTGCTGTTGAATCCTAGCTTTGTGGCTTTGGCCCCAGTTCCCTCATCTGTGAAATGGGGATAACTAACCTAAGAAGTGTGTTGTGAGAGTTAATGAGTTAATATATGAAAAACATTTAGAACAGTGCCTGACACATACAAAGTCTCAATATGGATTGGCCGTCACTACTGCTACTACTGTCATCATCGTCATTATTTACGAATAGTGCTTCCTGTAGCCTCAATGGGCTCAGGAAATAGAAAGTGTTGGAAGGAACCCAGAATTAGGGAGGAGGCTCCCAGACCAGAGGGTTCACATCTGGGCACAGTGGCCACTGGGAATGTAATGAACACCCTCGACTCCATCCCACTGTAGACCCTTCAAGGGTATCTGGGTCCCCAGTGCCTCTGCCGGGAGTCACAAATCACATTTTCTAGCGTCTTGTAGAGTAAGAGGGTCAAATATGGCTAAAATGTTGATATGAGAAAGAAAATAAGCAATAAATGGCCTATTCCTGACAGCTTAGGAATGCTGACAGGTTTTGAGAAGGAAATGTGACCTTTTCCAGAATCACTCCCTTCAGTTTTCATCTCTGGAATTCTGGGAGGCTGTCATTAAACACACAACCTAGTTCCTCCTGCTTGTAGCCAGGCGATGGTTGCAGGTGAGGGTTGCACATGTAGGTGCTGGCTAAACATTATGGAATGAATATGCCTGTGACCTGTTTCCACCACCCGGCCATAGCAAGAGAGGGGCAGAGTCTTCAATTTGGTCTAGATAGAGCAGCTCTCGAGGGGCAGCCAGCCTGTGCCCACTGATGGGTGAATAATCTGATCGCATGAGTGGAGCATGGTTAGAGACCCAGAAATGTTCTTTTTTGTACCAGTTTGGGCGCTTTTGATTACAAACAACAGAAACACTAGACTAAAATTAGCTTAAGAAGGAAAATTGATTATCTCACCTAACCAGGGGCAGACAGCAAGGGGCCCAGGATTGTTAGCTCTGAGACTCATGATGACATCAAGATCCAGGACATTTTTCATCAAGGAAAACTTTCCCAGAGTGCACGCCCCTGCCCCAGATTTTATCTTACATCTTATTGGCCAGAGTTATGTCACATGACTGTGCCTAACCCAATGCAAGTTATGTCGCATGACCACGCAAGGGGAGTGGAATTACCATGATTGTTTTAGACCAATCAGCATTCACATGAAAAGTAGTCCAAAGCCGGGTGGGCCTGGGAGTACAGGGAAGAAAAGCCTGCGGCCATTAAGCAATTGATGGCTTTCCTCTGTTATTCCAAAAAGCTCCCTTCAGTGATATTCAGTGCAATTTAACAAGATAATATTTAATAGGATTAAGTGATGAGGATGGATTTAAAAAAAAGCAAGAATACACAAAAGGAAGCTCAAAATACAATCAAGTATAAAAAATGCATAGCGTGACAGCCTCTGTGGCTTGCGAAGTTAGGCCACCAACGTGGGTTTAGTAGTCAGTGCGAGGAGATCTTGCCAGAAGATGCAAATGGTAGCTTGTGGGCCAAACGTGGCCGATGCGTCTATTCCATTTCGGCCTTTCCAGGATCGTTTGTTTATTTTTCAGTTGGTTGCTTGCCAACCTTAAAAAAATTGAGAGATTTTAAGTTGTTCAAAAGTATTTCTCGCTCCTCATTAAAAAAATCAGAAGATGCCTCAGCACTGGGCCTACCTTCCCACCTGGCAGCAGTCAGCTGGAGCTGACGTAGCCGTCCCCTCTGAAGCACACACGTGCGCACCACTTCTCCCTGTGGCTTCTCATCTGTTACCTGCGTTGTCCCATGGGCATTTGAGTCTGCGACCCTGGAGTTAGTTTACAGGGTCCCCAGGATAGAAGCCAACGAGTTCCTCAGGATAATATGGGTGTCCCGATCCTAAGCCTGGACCTCACAAAGTGACCATTGTGGGGTGTAGTGGACCCTCCCCACCCCCCATCTCATCCTCACTGAAGACCCTGGAAAACCCTCACGGACTCATTTCTTATTAAGGCTTTCTACACAAACCGGGGGGCAAAGATGGAAGGAATGGGCACGTGGGCAGATGGAGAGAGAGGTGGCAGAGACACCTACCACTTAGGGATAACCTCTCAAGAGAATGTTTCCAAAGGTGCCTCCTATTTGAAGAGGGCTGGAGTTTAGTGCAGAAGAAGAATCTCTCCCAACAGTTGTGGGGTTAAAAAGAATAGGAACAGGTTTGGAATTAAGACTAGATTTGGAGAATGATTCTCGCTCTGCGAATAATTTTACAACCTGTGACTAGTTTAACCTCTGATGTTTCACTCCGCAGTTAAAGAGGTCCTGGATTGAAAGAGAAGCTTTGTACCTTCTGATTCAGCCTTTCATGGCAGCTCTATGTCTTCCAGTCCAGAAACTCCACTGACTCCAACGAGGGATTTAGAAATCCAGACAAGAATTTTTCAGTCACGTTACTTTAAATGCGAAGCTCTTTCCCCAGAAACAGGTAAAGAGGTGCCGAGCAGATGTGCACACAGATGGGGCTTATCTGACTTCCTGTCCATCTACGCCCACACACTGCAGGGTCTCCGGAAAGGTTAGGTAATGACAGTGACTCAGGAAGCCAAGAATGTGAATTATGTGACATGCAGCCCAGATCCAGCGCCTGCATGGTTAGTGTTCAACCCACCACAGCAAGCCCGGGAATAAGAGGCCATCTTGCTTTAAAAGAAGGGATACTGCCACCCTTGTGCTCATGAAATAACATACGTTCAGTTTGCTGGAGACGGACAAGAGAGAGACAGAGAGAGATTAGACCCAACCAACAACCTTGCTTTTGACTCTGTATCACGCACAGCACACACCCTGCATTCCCATTTATTCACAAATCACCACCTACCTGGTATTCCTCACAACGGCAAAGGCCTGCAGTGGAACCAGATGGAAATCCATTTACCAAGATGTTACTAAAGCAATTGGAAATTCATGATCACGTTATATGCATCACTGAGCTCTTTAACTGCAGAAAAGCAAGCACAGGAGCTGTCCCCATGGGGTGGCAAGTGGGGACAGCGGCTGTCCACCTAGACCTTGAGGAAGGGAGAGCCAGGGGCTGAACTGCTGCTGGGACCCAGCAGTTCAAGGAGAGGAAAGAGCAGAGGAACTCAAAGACGGGCTGATGTTGGCACGGCCAAGGTCAGGTCTCACTCGGGCCCCGGGGTTGACCACGAGAGAACTCTGACCCTCTCCACACACCCTCCTTGGGCTGTGCAGGGCTCTTTGGTGTATGTCTTTGAGACTCATTTTGATAAGATTTTGCCAGAGTAGAGATCCTTGAGGAGAAGTGTAAGGAATAAGCAGAGTGACGAAGAGCTAGGGCTGTGGAGGGAGACAGCCTGGCTCTGCAACTTGGCTTTGCCCTGTGTGACCCTGGACCACCTATTTAACAGCTCTTTGCCTCAGTTTCTCTATCTGTGAAATGGGTGCGATAATAGCCCCTTAGAGGAATAACAAAGTATTGCTATAAAGACAAAATGAGATTGTACAGGTAAATCTAGACCCAGTGCTGGACACAAAGTGCTCAGATAATGTTTGTTTCTTCCCAGTCCAGATTCCTCATCCCTGAAGTGGACTTGAGTACGCACAAAATATGGCTGAAATATAAATGTAAAATACAAAATTTATCCCTGATTATAGTCAGTAAAAACAAGAAGTCAAATGAGAGAATATCCCCAACATATCTTCATAGAACACTACATAAATTTCGGAGTCCACTAAAGTGATTTCAAAGAGGCCTGGTATTTTTCAGCAGAAAGGATAAAAAATCAAGTCAGAAAGCATTTGTTACATGCTTCCCATGTGACTATCACTAGAGGGAAAAAAAGATATGATAATAATTACATATTAGTACCTTTTACATACCAACTACTGCCTACAGATTATTTTTATTCCTTACAATCCTTCAAGCTCGATATTATCTCCATTGTAAAAGTGAGGAAATTCTGACACAGGTTAAGCAACTTGGCCAAGGTCACACAATAAATGGTTGAGCTGGGATTGGAACTTGGATCTGCCTGATGACAATGGTGGAGATGTCTGTATTTGCTGAGTGCCGGGAATGTGCTGACCTGGGTATTATTATGATGTCTATTTCGCAGATGGGAAAAGATCAAGTAATGAGCTCAAAGTCTCACAGTCACACAGAGGAAGACACAAGCATCCACTCCAGGTCTGGTTGACCCCAAAGACCAAGCTCTTATCTGTCACCATCCTGCATCCTTTGTCTGAACAACAGCAAGACACATGACTGGTCACAACACAAAACTGCATAATGACGAGGGCCCTCAGTCCGTACGGACAGCCTGACTTAACCCTTCATGCAGAAGAGACTGTGATTTCTTTCTCTACACTACAAATTGTTATAAGCCAACATTCTCTCCTAGGAAAATGTGTTCAATGTTCCTCCAAAGGACATGGCTCTCAACCTCTCATGACAACCTAATAAACTCAAGGTCATGGGAAACAGTGTATCTAAGAACATGTGGCTAAAAAAAGAACAAGGGGTATTAAATTAACTTGGATTTGGAAGGATTTTACCAAGAGAACACTGGAGTAATTCTTTTTAAATTTAATTTTATTTTTGGCTGTGTTGGGTCTTTGTTGCTGTGCATGGGGTTTCTCTAGCTGTGGTGAGCAGGGGCTACTCTTCGTTGCAGTGTGCAGGCTTCTCATTGTAGTGGCTTCTCTTGTTGCAGAGCACAGGCTCTAGACGCATGGGCTTCAGTAGTTGTGGCACTTGGGCTCAGTAGTTGTGGCTTGCGAGCTCTAGAGCACAGGCTCAGTAGTTGTGGCACATGGGCTTAGTTGCTCCGCGGCATGTGGGATCTTCCCAAACTAAGGATCAAACCCATGTCCCCTGCATTGGCAGGCAGATTCTTAACCACTGCGCCATCAGGGAAGTCCTGACATAATTTTTTAAAAATATTTATTTATTTATTTGGCTGTGTTGGGTCTTAGTTGTGGCACAAGGGCTCTTCATTGGAGTGTGCAGACTTCTTTAGTTGTGGCGTGCAGGCTTCTTTAGTTGTGGTATGCAGGCTTCTGTTTGTGGTGCACGGGCTCCAGACCACGCAGGCTCAGTAGTTGCAGCACACGGGCTTAGTTGCCCCGCAGCATGTGGGATCTTAGTTCCCCAACCAGGGATCGAACCCGCATCCCCTGTGTCGGAAGGCGGATTCTTAACCACTGGACCACCAGGGAAGTCCCTGGAGTAATTTTTTTTTTGCGGTATGCGGGCCTCTCACTGTTGTGGCCTCTCCCGTTGTGGAGCACAGGTTCCAGACGCGCAGGCTCAGTGGCCATGGCTCACCGGCCCAGCCGCTCCGCGGCCTGTGGTATCTTCCCAGACCGGGGCATGAGCCCATGTCCCCTGCATCAGCAGGCAGACTCTCAACCACTGTGCCACCAGGGAAGCCCCCTGGAGTAATTTTATTTGAACTTATTATAGGACCTGCCGGCATCCTAGGTGACACAAGTCTTATAATTCGTGCAGGTAAGTCTATGATTTGTGCGTCCTGCCAGTGAGATTCACTTATGAACAGCATCTGCGTTAAGCGAATCATGGTCCTCCAACCTCACAACGTTCTGCCAGAGAAACAGGTGAAAGGGATTGTCAAAAGCCAGCATTCTCACCCTACCCCGTTTCCTTATTAACCCTCAACCTTTGGTTTTTAACAAATCAAAACACGTTTGAATCCTATGAAGGGTGGACAAGAAAGAGGAAAGATTGTCCTCTAGACACATGCCGATACAATAGTCACAGAGCAGATGTGGCTACTCACATATAAATTAGTTCAGATTAAACAAAATTAAAAATGCAGCGTGTCAATCACACGAGCCACATTTCCAGAGCTCCATAGCCACCTATGGCTAGTGGCTAGAGAGATGCTTAGTAGAGACCTAGGACGCTTCCATCATTGCAGGATGTTCTATTAGACAGCCTCACGCAGCACACCTGCGCCCCCCTTCCCAGCCCCTGACCCTGCAGAACAGTCTTCTCCTGAATGAGCCCCAGTCCTACTGTCCCCGCCTCTAGCTCATGCCCAGCCTCCCCTGCCTCCTTCAGCCCCTTTTCAAAAAGTCCCTTGGCTCGTCCTTCATCCGGTATTTTAATCTAATGGGTGAATAGATCAATATCCTTTACCCCTCTCCTTCAGAAAGCAGAGTCCTTTTTAGAGACCTAGGTGTTGTGCTACGTCCTGACCTGGCTTGGGAGTCAGGAGACCTGGGCTTGACACACCTCAAAAACGAGATGTTAACTTTTTTTTTTAATAGGATTTACTCTTTTTTTTTTTCTTAATTAATTTATTTATTTAGGGCCGTGTTGGGTCTTCATTTCTGTGCGAGGGCTTTCTCTGGTTGTGGCACGTGGGGGCCACTCTTCATCGTGGTGCGCGGGCCTCTCACCATCGCGGCCTCTCTTGTTGCGGAGCACAGGCTCCAGATGCGCAGGCTCAGTAGTTGTGGCTCACGGGCCTAGTCGCTCCGCAGCATGTGGGATATTCCCAGACCAGGGCTCGAACCCGTGTCCCCTGCATTAGCAGACAGATTCTCAACCACTGTGCCACCAGGGAAGCCAAAAACGAGATGTTAACTTGATTGTTGATTTTCACCTTAGACAATGGGGTATCAGAATCGTGGGGTAAAGGGGGTTCAGGATTTCCTCCAACTATGTGGTCCAGACTATTCTTGATCACCTTTATTAAAATGTGTCTGTCCTATGGTACCTCTGCCTTCTGGATGGCAGAAAGCACACCCGACAGGTACCAGCACCGCCCCCCCCCCGAGAGTCCAAGTGTGACCTCCTCGTCCCACCCCAGGTGAAGTCACTGCTGTAGAAGATTTTCCTGCTGATGGAAGTGTGTCTCGTCCCCTTAGAGTGCTGGGTGGAAAAAAGACTGTGACTCACCCACTGGTCCAGATGACAGCTAAGATCCATGGCAGTGCTTACGTTCTGCGAGACTATGATTTCTACAAAACGCTGGTATGCACAGTTCAGTCACCTCCCTATGATTTTTTTTTTTTAATATTCCAACCCCTTTATTTTTAGAGTATCTGCACCACTCCCAGAAAATTAAGTTTACAGCAGTTTCTGGGTACCATGATTTTTGGGGGAGAAAAACAAAGCTCCCAGGGTGATACCTATTATCCCCATATTCAACTTCCCCTTCTCCTTCTCTCCCCCCTCCTCTTCCTTGTTCTCCTTTGTTCTATCCTCTTGGACAGATACTTCCCTATGATTTATACTGCCAAGCAAAGGAAAAGATAATTAGCCTTAAAAACGGGGAAAGGGTGGGGGGACTGGGGTGGAGGAGATATGGTGGTGGGTCCTGTCAGGAGTCACAGAAATGTTTTGCATAATAGAGTCATCTGGAACTGCCCTGGGTTGCCTGGGGAAGGAGACGGTGGTCATTTTCCCAGCCTCTGTGGAGCGATGTCTTCAGACTCACGCGATAACCGATAACCCAAAGCTCCTCTCATACCAGGAGCTCCGCTCAGACAGGTCTCTGCAGAGGAGGCTGTGCGTTTACCTAACTCCCTTCACAGCACTGCTGAAACCTTCTCTCCTGGTCTCCAGTGCTGTGGGGTAAGTCAACATAAGCATTTATCAAGAGTCCACTGAGCCTAGAATGGGGGCCAGATGAGGAGCCGGGGAAGAGGGGGCAAAGCCCAAATACGCTTCAGGCCCTGGTATCAGGAGGCTCTCTGTCCAGCCTCCTCCCCCGATACCACTCTTCAGGGGAGAAAGAAAGCAAGGGGACGAACAGAAAGCAAGGTCCCGTGCTCATTTATTCACCCGCAAAGATTTCTCAGGTACAGGCCTGATGAGCACACCCGGAGGCTGACAGTTTACCGAGAGGAGTGAGGGCCAGGGCTGTTGTCCCCTGCTCTCCTCTAAGCCATTTCTAGTTCACCCGGGCCTGACAGTCCATTCTGGTCCAGCGGCCCAGGCAATGACCCTGGAAACTCAGCATCCAGGCTCCCATTCCCATAAAAAGATAAACACACCAGTTTCATGCTTCTTCCTGAATTATATTTTACAAAATTTCTAACACAACAGGGATTTTTCTATTACCATAGTAACCCTTGTGTGTGAACAGCAGACTCCAGAGAGAAGCGGGTAAAAATGTAGCAGAAAACCAAGCTTCAGAACGGTGCAAGGAGAGAGGGGCAGGCGGGCTGGGCTGGCTGGCCACAGGCCTGACCCTGCCAGGAGGGCCTGATCCGGGCCCTGAGGATGCGGTTGTCTGTGATTTCTTTTGCAGCTGTATTTGCTTGTAAGTTACAGTACCTGGAGGCCCAAGAACAGTGACATTGCCCTGGTTTTCACTTGGCTGACGTGAGGACTTTCTACCTCTTTCTTTCCTTTGTTCTTTCTGTTTCAGGAGATCTAGGGGAAGATACATTTGTTTTCAGATGATGTCATTCTATGGCATAGTTTGAAAGAGACAGGATGCAAACAAAGGTGAATACGATATAGGGATGAAATCAAAGAGTCGGAAAGGAAAGCTGCAATGTCCCAAGACTGAGAGCATCCTGTCCTCTTCACCAGTGTGAACAGTCCTTTGGTCCCTGTCCTTTCCAGGTTACAAGGCCACGGGTACAAAAAGCCTCCATTCAGTCTTCAAAAACAACAAGAGCAACAAACAAACAGGCAGAAGCCCCAGTTGCCGAGTCAGGCATGCTCTTCCCCGTGAAACGTTCTGCGTCCACAGGAAAGGAAACAGCCTGCAGACTGAGTTAGGGAAAATGGATAAAGACAATAGCATAGCTGCATCACGCAGGTAAAGTGCTGTCCACAGGGCCTGGATCTTGGGTTTGCTACTTCAAAATGCAGTGGAGAGACTTCCCCAGTGGTCCAGTGGTTAAGACTCTGCACTCCCAATCCAGGGAGCACCGGTTTGATCCCTGGTCAGAAAACTAAGAACCCGCGTGCTGCACAGCGTGGCCGATAAATAAATAAAATGCAGTGGAAGTTTTGTTCCTGTTCCTTTGATGCAAGTGTACCTGCATCAAAGAGTCAGTTGGCTTGCTTCCTCCAGGTCACAGTTTATAAAATACGTTCTGATTCCTGAGACTGGAATCACTGAACTTCTGGAGGATGTTGCCTTAAAGTAATTGTGTTTAACTCTGTGTGTATGTGTGTGTCTTGCTCACATACACATAAACTTTTCCAAGTACTTGAATCTCTAAGTGATACAGATGGTGACACTTGCATGTGTTTTAAACTCCTACACGCATTCTTCTAGACATCAGGGCAGGTAAAACACAAAGGACTTAATTTTCAGCATTAACAAACCAGAGAGCACAGGGGATGCGCCATGTCTCACCTCCTCCGGGCCTTTGCACGTGCTGCTCCTTCTTCCTGGAGCCCCTTTCTGCACTCTTTTCTTCTGCTGCCTCCTGTGCGTCCATCAGTGTATCTCTGAGCCTCCTCTCCTACCAGAAGCTTCTCTGACACGACCAGGCTTGGTTAGGAGCTTCACCTAAAAGAAGGTTTCTTAGGAGATGTGACATTTCCTGCTTGCAACTTGACTAAGCTGCCACTGGGGCATGGAGGTAACTCTGCTAGAATTTGGCAGACAGTTCAGAGCAGGAAAGTATCAGCTGCAAAAGCAATGTAACAAGAGATGTCCCTTATCAAACAAATACTGAGGGCTAGGCGATTTAGTATCTCATTTAAATTCCCTCAGAGGCAGGTATTCATGTGCCCACCTTACAGATAAGAAAACTGAGGCTCAAAGAGGGTAAAAAAAAACTTCCCTAAATGGGGATGTAATGTACAGCACGGGGACTATAGTTAATACTGTTAAATTGTATATTTGACAGTTGCTAAGAGAGTAGGTCTTAAAAGTTCTCATCAAAAAAAAAAAAAATCGTTACTCTGTATGCGATGGATGTTAACAAAACTTATCACGGTGATCATTTTGCAACATATACAAACACTGAATCACTATGTTGAAACTAATATAATGTTATATGTCAATTATACCTCAATAAAAAGAAAAAGATCACTACTCAATTATATTTAACTTGTAGCAGTGTAACAGTGAATGAAATAAAGTTGTACCATTTAAAAAAATACTTCCCTAAGTCAAACAACTATCAAACAGGAAAGCAGGGGTTTAGACACAGAAGCTGGGCCAACGTCTGTGGTCTTTATCACTGTGCTAAGTTGCTTCCCTTATATGTTCACCAGGCTTTCCGTGGTGCTCTCTTGGTCGACGAGTGTAGACAAAGATTCTAAAACAAATTGATATGGCCATTTTGTGCCAGTAGCTTCCTGTCTCATTTGAAAGCTTTGGTCAAAAGCCTGGCCGCAACCAATCAAGAGCTAAATCCTGAAGAAGCGATGCCAGGCGTCATTGGCCGGTGCGGAGGCCTGGGCGATTGGCCCAAGGAAGGGGTGTGCTTTGCTTGGGGGGTCACTCAGCATTTCTGTTTCATGCTCCATTGATTTCTAGCCAGAATGCATGCAAGTCCTGAAAGCTGGAAGCTCTGCCTCAGGTTTAACCCCCACACAATCTCTTCTTTCTGATTCTTGAGGTTTAAAATTAATCTTCTCTTACTCAAAGTTGTGCTTCTAATGAAGATGCCTGAAGGCTAATTTGAAAATGTCAGTCCCCATCAGTCACGAAGAGAGAGGCCAAGGGGGGCTGTCTGATGCACCAGACGAGTATGGCTTCGCAAGCCGGGGTAGTCTCCTGTTTAATGCAAGGATGTATGTCATTCCAAGACGTGCCTTTGTTGTTCCTCACCGCACCCCCTCCACACGCCCCCTGGTGAGGTGATAGCCAGAGGCAAGATGAACAGACTGACCTCCTCTGCTTGCTACCTGGGGGACTCATTTTGAGTCTCAGGTTCTTCGTCTGTAAAATGGGGCACCAATGCTCCCCTCATAAAGATGTTGAGGGGATTCAATAAAATCATGTACCTATATAAAGCATTTAACAGCAGTACCTAGAACGCAGTAAATACTATGGTGCGGAAAATAAATCTGGTAGACTTCAGATTAGCCAGTGAGGGAGGTTCAGGTCTATTTGTTTTTTGTTTTTTGGGTGTTTTTATAAATTTATTTATTTATTTTGGCTGCGTTGGGTTTTCGTTGAGGTGCGCGGGCTTCTCATTGCAGTGGCTTCTCTTGTTGCAGAGCATGGGCTCTAGGCACGCAGGCTTCAGTAGTTGTGGCATGCAGGTTCAGTAGTTGTGGCTCGCGGGCTCTAGAGTGCAGGCTCAGTTGTTGTGGTGCATGGGCTTAGTTGCGCTGCGGCAGGTGGGATCTTCCCGGACCAGAGCTCGAACCCATGTTCCCTGCATTGGCAGGCAGATTCTTAACCACTGAGCCACCAGGGAAGTCCCAGATTCAGGTCTATCTGAAATCCTTTGATTCACTTAAAATTCCCTTTTGACAATAAAACTCCTATCCTAGAATATGACTCACATGTTTCTAGAGGCAGGAAGTACATAGAGATTAAGTCCCAAAAGAGTGCAGAGAACAGGGGAAAGAAGAGGTAGGGAGGACAATGGGTTTAGAGGAGTCAGAATTCCCCAGCCCCGTCTGACCCCCTTCTCTTCTGTGAGTGGAACCTGGGAATGTGTTGGGATAGTCATTCTGGGATTACTTTGGTTACATGCAACTCCATCTTAGCAGATAGGCAAGACAGATTTGTCCTGCTGGCCTCAGAGAGGGAAGCATGCTGCCATGTTGAGGACTGCGTATGGGGCCTGTTGCCTAGGACCTGAGACAGGCCACTAGGAGCTTAGAGCCACCCTAGCTGAGAGCCTCAAGAAGGCAGAAACCTCAGTCCTACAACCCCAAGAACTGAATTCTGCCAACAAACTGAACGAGCTTGGGAGAGTATCCCCAGCTCCAGATGAGATCACAGCCCCAGCTGACTGTCTTGATCTCAGCCTGGTGAGCCCTGAGCCCAGAGCCTGGCTACATGGTGTCCAGACTCCTAACCCACAGAAACTCCCAGATGATAAGTGGGTGTTGTTTTAAACTGCTAAGTTTATGGTAGTTTGTTGTGCAGCCTAGAAACTACTTCAGTGAGAAAGGGCAGAGATTAGAATTTCTTCTTGCCCCTCTCCTGCTTCCCCTACGTACACAGACGGTACTTAGAGAAGCCTAGGAGGAGCTGCCGAGGTTAAGAGTCTTCCAGCTTCGAGCACACAGGCTCTCCACACCTCTGGCTCCACCCGGGACTAAAGCCTCTTCATAGGTAACCCCAGACCACACCATCTACCTGATGGGTCTGGGAGACCTGGAGGGCATACGTGGCGGGGGAACAGGGTATGGAATTATTCAGAGCAAAAAAATCTACCACCTTCCAGTATCTCATATAACCTCTCTCTTTAACAATATAAACAAACATTTGGCAGACGTCCCAAGGCCTTGAAAAGAAATGGGCAAGTTGTCATCTATGAGGAGAGGCCAGTTGGGAGTGGAGGTGGTGATAAGAAGTGGACTCAAGAACTGAGTCACGGAGTTGACTGAGAAGACATGGGGCTGGCTGGCTGAAGATGGAGAGACGGCAGGATATGAGGCACAACTCATGCCCCCTTTTTTTTTCATGCTAAAACATCATTTTACTGGTTGGGGTACAAGACCAAAATTTTGAAACCATCAACCTAAAAGAAAGTGAAACTCATTTTCTTCATTTAAATGCAAATTTTAGTACTCAAAGTTTTAGGAGATAAAAAAATAAAGCCAAATGCTTTTCCCATTAACTAGTAAAATCCAAAATAAAAGCTACTGCAATAGCTAATAATACATGTGAAAAAAGAGAAAGTTAACAGGGAGACAGCATTGGAATGGAACGAGAATAGCATCTTTCAGCTAAAGATGCAGTGACACTTTACACCCATCCATGCACACCCATGCACATAGGTAGCGGTTATATAATCCCCTTGAACAGTTCAGGGGAAAAAGAATGTACCAAAATGCACAGCTTCTCGGCATTTTGACTGGCCTTTAGTATTTGGTCTCTTCGAGAAAGGCAACTAGTTTGATAGTTGACCCCACAATATTTAGGAAATGAAGCCATATGTGAGCTTAGAGGATCATTTCGTCATAGTGGAGGCACAACTCCAGGATGGAAGAGCAGTGGGCACCTGGAAACTACGGCACATCTCCTTTACCGACCAGAAGTTTCTTGGGTCCACGTGGGTTTAGGCTGGGCTTTTCCAAGGGAATAGCCTACACATTGTCTAGTCTATGCAGTTCAGAGAGAGTCACAGTGGGACTAAGCCATAGGCAGTGGGAGGACAGTCCCACTATCTAAGCAAGGATAGTCTGGCTCTGGACCTTTCAAATCGGTCCTCTCCCCCCTTCCTGCCCCCGGCTTCCTTTCGTAGTAGAAAAGTTTTATAGATTCTTGTCAAGTCCCTCTCTTTCCTCCCCATCTCCAGCTAGTAGATGAAGGTTAAAGGGAGCCCCCTCCAGGGGTATATGCACATCGGCCGGAGCATACGGAAAGGCTTAAGGTCTTCAGGACCCAAAGGAAGAACATGACTATGGGTGGGTCTTCAGGCCCCATGATGTAGAGGAGAGGACACTGTCTGGAGATGGTCAGCCTCCAGGGGCTGCCCCCTAGCCCAGCGGCCACCCGTCTGCCTGTTTGTTAGGGCCAGATGTCTCCAGATTAGAGACTGTTAGAGCAGCATGGGACCCTCTATCTCTACACCCTGATCTTAGAGTAAAGGAACCCAGCCTGCAGAGGTTAAAGTAGTCTGTCCGAGGCTCCTCAGCACGATAGAAGCAGGGCCTGGGCTAGAATCCAGCCCTCCGAACTCTTAGCAGGACATAGTCACAATTGTGGGTGGATGAGGCCAGAACTCGGGAAGGGTCACGAGGGGAAAGGGAAGGCAGACACAGCCTCCTGCGAGGTTGGCTGCGGTGGGAGCCTGCGGGAAGGCCCTGCACGAAGGGAGAGCAGAGGGCCGGAGGGGACAGGCCAACAGGACTGTGAGAAGCACCCCTCGCTGCCCCCACCTTAAGCTCTGCTGATTGGGTGAGGCAGCCTCCTCCTGGGCCTCCCTGCCTCCAACCTCTAATGCAGCTCCATGTTGCTGCCAGAGGGATTTTTCTAAAATAAAAAGCAGATCACGTCATTCCCCTATAATCCCTTCGGCGATTCCCCACTGCCCACAAGTCTGAGCAGCCCAGCAGGATCTGCAAGGCTCTGACCCCATGACTCAGGAATCCTTGGGACACTTCAAGAACATCTGACTTACAGAGACTTAAGCAAGCAAAGACCTTTCGTCATCTTACATACGAGCGGTCTAGACGTAGGCGATCAGAGCTGGAGCAGTAGCTCACCCTCATCAAGTCTCATTCTCTCTCCAGCTTCCCACTTCCCTCCTTGCAGGTGGGTTTACTGTCTCAAGGCTGCAGGCTGTTTGCTGCAACTCCACATCACGTCTGTGTTAGAGGAACACAGGACAAGAATACAGGAATATGAGTTCCTCACCAGCAGCCACGGCGGTCACCTTCATTAAGAGAGCAAAGCACGTTTCCGCTGCAAACCCTAGCCAGATACAAGCTTACGTGACATTGGCCAGAACTGTGTCATCTGGTCACTCCAACCTGCAAAGGACATGGCGAAGATGGGGATCTAGCTTTCCCAGCCATGACAAGCTGCCAGGGGAGGAGGAGGTGGGAAGGACTCGTGGCTCATTCTGGCAACATTGAAGCCACACTGGCTTCAAAGTCATGGGAGGCCACTTGCTTGCTGGCCCAGTGTGCTGGACTTGACCCAGGGATCCCGGAACTCCCTGCCCTTCTGTGGGGTTTCAGCTTGGACTCCACTCCGCATCTTGCCAGCCTGGCACAACCCTGCTCCTCCCTCACAGCTCAGCTCAGTGCCTACTCTGTGCCCACCCAGACCCCTCCCTGGTGTCCTGTGCAAGCTGTCCCCCAGCACGTGAGGCTCTCGTTAGACTGTGGGCTCTTCTGGGGCAGGTATGGTGTCTCAGTCTTATTTCTCAGCTTTCAGGCCTAAAATCTTAGTCATACCTCCTCTTTTTTTTCCCACGTCCCATATCCGATCCATAGCGAATCCCGTGAGCTCTATTTTCAAAACCTACCCAGACTTAGGGCGCTTCTCACCACCGCCACCCCCTCCTCCGTCACCTCTCCCTTGTGTCACTGCAGTGGCCCAGCTTCTGCCCTTCAGGGAGGGCCCTGTTCCCCCTCCCCAACCAGTCGAGTGTCACCACAGCAAATCTGTCCCTCCTTTGCCCTGAACCCCCAAGTGGCCCCCATTTCACTCAGAGGTGAAGTTAAAGTTCTTATAAGACCTATGTGACCTACCCCCACCCTTTATTTCTCTGATCTCATCTCCTACGACTGCCCCCCTCACAAACGCAGCCCTTGCCACGTTACTGACTCCTTTCTGATCTCGCCAAGCACCTTCTGCCTCAGGGTCTTTGAGTGGCTTTTCCTCTGTCTAGACAGCTCTGCCCCAGATGTCTACATGGCATGCTCCCCCCCCTCCCACAGGTCTTCATTTAAGTCATTACAGTGCGGCCTTCCCGATGCCCCATCCCTCTTCCAGCTGTGTTTCTCTTCAGGCAGTTCTCTAACGTAGTATACATTTATGTGTGTAATTTGTTCCTCTGTCTCCACCACCTTCCCTGTAGATTATAAACTCCATGAAGGTTGTTCGGTTTTCTGCTGTATAATTGGCGCCTAGAACACATAAGAGTGGTTTAACAAAGATTGATAACTGATTGATTGAATGAATGGATCCTTGCCTCCCCCGCACAATGCCTGGCCCGTAGGAAAAACCAGTAAATGTGTTGAACTCACAAATGACTGGCTGGACTGGAGAGAATGTTGTGCTCTGCAGAGGCTCTGGAGGGAAGCTGGCATTAGGACTGTGTGTCGGGAGCCAGGTGTCACAGCCTTGGGGACAGAGTGTGGGGCAGGAGAGGGCTGGGCCGGGGAAGAGGAGAGCCGTGACATTCAAGCCGTTCATTCCATCCAGGATTAATTTCAATTAACCTCCCAAAAGGCAACTCAATTCTGTTTTCTCTTTCATCCTTCAAGTTCTATTAGCAAAAGCTGCTGCCCACGGCATGAATCTTGATTTAGAGGCTAGGAGGAGGGTTGTTTCTGTGCAGATGGAGGGAAAACACAAGAATAGGCAGCCCCGCTGACTTTGCTGGGTGGGCAGCCAAACAGAGGCCCAGTGATGCTGGTGTAGAGCCTTTGGTGTGGCCAAGAGATAAAGCGAGGAGGAGAAAAGGGAAAAAGGAAGATGTTGCTGCAGTGCCCAAACCTGGCCACTTCTGTAACACAAACTGTGTCTGGGACCCATTTTAACTGCAGCTGGTTGTGTGTTATCAGAGTCAATTCCGGGCAAATCTGGTGGCTGTTTTTAGAATCCGATTCCACCTGGATACATTTGGTACCAGGTTTCTCTCTGGTGCGTAGTTACTAAAGTCTCATCACCCCAGACCTGGAAAAGACCACGTGTCTCACCTGTTCACATTCGGAACAGGTAACACCAGTCAGATGCAAGGGAGGTGCGACTATCTCTGTAAAATGTAGCCGTGTGCACCTTGCGAGTTCTGAATACGTATGCAAATGAGCTTCACACAGGGCATCTCCAAAGTGGAAGAAAATTAAGTTCCTGGACACGTGGCCATGAACGACACTGGACATGGCAGTTGGTAATTTACAATTTTAAAGGTCAAGCAAGAACAAACGTGTATGTAAAGGTGGGAAAGCACTGTAGAGCTTTAGCGTCCATGACATTCGTTATGTTTCTGAGTTTTCATTTTGTTTTTTTAAAAAACATTTTTTTATAGTCACCTGCAGAGAGAATGCAAATCTCACTTTTTTTTTTTCAATTGGCCACGCAGCACAGCATGCGGGATCCCAGTTCTCTGACCAGAGACTGAACCCGTGCCCCCTGCAGTGGAAGCACGGAGTCTTAACCACTGGACCACCAGGGAAGTCCCGCAAAACTTATTTTAAAAAATTATCATGTGACTCTGTTTACTTACATTCCCTTTAAAGCTGTAAAACACTTATTAAAGCTTAAGAATGGCTTCTTGGGGCTTCCCTGGTGGCGCAGTTGTTGAGAGTCCGCCTGCCGATGCAGGGGACGCGGGTTCGTGCCCCGGTCCGGGAAGATCCCACATGCTGCAGAGCGGCTGGGCCCGTGAGCCATGGCCGCTGAGCCTGCGCGTCTGGAGCCTGTGCTCCGCAACGGGAGGGGCCACAACAGTGAGAGGCCCGCATACAGCCAAAAAAAAAAAAAAAAAAAAAAAAATCTTAAGAATGGCTTTTTGCAAAATAGTCTAGGTTAAGAAAAACAGGAAGCTTAATTTTGTTGATGTTGTAAAATAGGCAGCTTAAAAGTGTTTAGTGTTATATTGGAGGATGAATTCTTCCAAGAGCTGCATAAAATGAGAGAACTCAAATAATGAAGCCTATTTTCATATTTATATAATTATAGTTTTATAAGCAATATAGAAATGTCATAAAATTATACTGCAATTAGGTTTTTATTCATTTTAAAACCTATAAGAAATATGTGACTGCCGGTGTTTCTGGAGCAGAGCTTAATCAGGTTAATAATAAAATCTCACTATTTCTAATTGTCATAAAATAAAGTTGTTGGCCCATTGCCATCACCAGCCTTCCTTCTAAGGAGAGCTCTGGTGCCAAAGAATTTACAACCTCATTCTTAGAAATTCCGGACACTTACCTGACTTAGATGTTTATTAAATCCTTCCGAAACTTCCTCGAGAGGAAACCAGAAAAAAAAAAAAAAAAAAAAAAACTGAAAACTAGGATAAAATTTCATTTAAAAGCCTTGACAATGTATCATGACATAAATCAAAGATCACATTTTTGTTTCAAGTTTGAATGGTCAACTTTACTAATTTCCTAATCTGAATTTTTAAAAAGGTATAATTAACAATCAGAATTCTACAGTTCTCTTAAATATTAATTCTGCCAGGTTTCTTTGAAGAAGCCTAGTAAGTAACCAATTTCTACTGAACTCAATTTCAATATTCACAAAAGGATACCTAGAAGTCGCTCACAAATCACTTTAATCTCCCTCAGAGAATTTAAAAACTAAGTTAAGTATGGCTATATACCACATAGCATCATAAATACAGCCAACATTGTCCCAAACTTTCTGAGATAATCCTGATCGAAGTCATTTTATTTTTTCTACTGAGTGCAATTGTTTAAATGCATAGCTCAGTGAGATTTCAATTTTATGAGCTTTCTTTTTCATAAAACCAAATTCAGAGAAATTAGCAAGAATCCTTGGTGAGACCACATGTCTTATTTTTTGAGTCTGGAAATATAATCACTGTGGCTATAAACTATTTATTGAGAACTATACTACTAGAGCTGATGGAATCATTTTAATTTCTTCCAGTTTCTCTGAAAGAAAAATTCTACCCCAGGTAGGAGGGATATGCCAAGTCTCCTTTGCAACTGGATGGCAAATATGGCTTTGGCAGGACCACATTCCCAGGTTATGGGATCTCCCGGAGAGAGGAGATCCCAGGCCTCAGGACCCGGGGCTCCAAGCTAACAAGAGGGCTGCCCTGTTTGCCCACTTGCCAAATGAGCCTGAGAATACCTTCCTCCCCCTTGAATTTTTGCAAGATCATATGTGATGCCTGTGAAACTGCTCTGCTGTGAACTGAACAGGGAGCCAGGTGCCCTGGACCCGAGGGCCTGAGAACCTGTGCCCGGCTGAGAAAGCTGTGCAGCTGAGCTGGGCCGAGAGGCCACAGGCAGAGCGGAGCCGGGGCCCAGGCTCTACTCCTGGGCTGCAGGAGAGAGCTGGGAGGACGGCTCAGGGCCAAGCACCAGAGGACTGTGGGTTGAGGGCCTGCCGCTTCTGCTCAGATGCCAGTATCTGGAGTGAGCTGTGTGTCCCTTGAACTACAAGCTTGACCTTGGCTATCTTGGGGGAGATGGTCTGTGGGACCCCAGAAACAGCACCCAGGACTATGAGCTATACCGCACTAAGATGCCCCCATCTCTTCTTCTTTTGTAAGTTAACGTTACTGAATAAAAAGTAATAAAAACATTCATCCTCTCTCTCCATCCACCCTCTCCTCAGTTCTCCTCCCTGCCTTTAAGAACACACTTTCCTTACTCCTAGGGAGAAAGCTCTCTCTGTTGACTGAGGAAGATCACATGAAACACTGCAAAATGTTCCTGGTTATAACCCTGAGCTCTAGTTTTACAAATGAAAGGGAATCTCATGATCAGACTCAGATTTGCTGTGTCACCTGTATATACCTGTATACACTTAAATCTTCCTCTCATCGAGCCAACCGTAGACCCATATGTCCATGTAGTAGGTAGCAGTTGTCTGAACACAGTGTAACCTTGGATACCAGGAAACCCAACTTTCTCAATCTTGTTGCCAAGGCAACGGGACAGTGTGGGTGTGGGGAGCCCAGCGTATCTATCTACATGCTGTGCTGCCAGTAGGAAGTAAATGGGATGGAGGGATAGGGATGCCCATCTCTCCAAGGCCTCCTCTGAAAGCTACAGGGACAGCACAATACCCTGTGTCACCAATGGCCAGGGAACTTCTAAGGGGGACCCTATTACACACTCCTAGAGGGTGCAAGGCAGACAGGGGAGGCTGGGGAGGCACAGATTATGAGCAGAAGTGGGATGAAAGGGAGGGATGCTCGTGAGCTGGGGAGTCTGGGGTAGGGGGAGACAGGAGCTACCTCGCGAGATGAAGGCTGGATCCAGAATATTCCTGGCACAGAACAAGAGCATCCAGGACATCGTCCCAGCAACAAAATTCACACCAGCCATTATGTGTATCAGCCTGGCTAATCCTGTAATGAACCCCCAGAAGTGTGGTTGAAAGATAAAGCTGAAGGTTTTAGAATATTCTAAAGATCAGATAGAAGGAGACAACTGTATTAAAATGAGAAAGTACCTGCCTCTACTCTCACTACTAGTTTGACCAGAGATCCTGTTTACTCTGTTTCCATCAGATTTGACCTGCAGAGCCCAAAGCCCTCTTCAGGCGTAGAAAGGCAACAGCCCTTGCTCTCCTTCAGGGCCGGGAGTATAGAATCATTCTCACGTGCCCTCAAGCCAGGCAGTGCCTCTGGGGCCAGACCTTCGTGGCCGTGAACCATCTGTCTCCACGCTATCATTTATGATTGTTATTATATTGTTAAGACATAACTTTTTGAAGGTATAGGGAACTTCACAAAGACACAGAGGCAATGGGCCATGAAAATAAGCATTAATGAAAAATGCATAAAATTTTGGATGGAGAGGACGGTCAGCCAAGGAGCAGATAGGAATGCTTGTATAGGAAAAACCTAAGCTGAAGATAGTTGCTAAAATTCACCCCAACATTTAGATCTGTGCTTTGTAGCCACCAAGTCTAAGCCAGCAACTCAGTGGTGTTCTAATGATCTTACAGACACTAGAGATGGCAGTCACTGCGCCTTATGCCTACTGGCCCTGCAAAGGACGCTGCCTGTGTCCAGGGCCCTTGTTGCCCTCTTGGGCCCACTGTCACTTATGCCCATAGCCTGAAAAATGAAGGCAATCCTTCCATAAACTGGCCATCCATTCATGTAGCAATTATCTTTTGAGGACCAACCACATGTCAAGCTCTGTGACAAATATTGGGGATACAGTGGTGAACAAGAGCTTCAAGTCTCTTTCCTTTGGACATTTATAGTCAAAAGAGAGGAAAACCCTAAACAAATAATTCCCCTTTGGCCTAGCAGGATCAGATGAACTGGACCAATCAGATTCTTCTCTCAGAACCTGGGGATTAGACACTGACTAGGGAGCCAGAGAGATGTAGACCCGGAGCTGAGAAGGTGCCACTATTGTAAAGTTGAAAAATCCTAAGTCAAACCATCATAAATCTGGGACCACCTGTACACTAAACGCCTTAGTCCATTTGGGCTGCTATAACAAAATACTACAGACTAGGTGGTTTATAAGCAACAGAAATTTACTTCTCACAGTTCTGGAGGCTGGAAGTTCAAGATCATGGTGCCAGCATGGTTGTATTTGGCAAAGGAAAGCCCTCTCTTGAGTTGCAGACTGCCTATTTCTTACTGTGTCCTCACATGGTGGAAGAAGCTAGGGATCTCTCTGAAGACTCTTATAAAAGCACTAATCCCATTCAGGAGAGCTCTGCCCTTATGACTTAAGCAGCTCCCAAAAGCCCCACCTCCTAATACCATCATCTTTGGAAGCTAGGATTTCAATATATGAATTTTGCGGGGACACAAACATTCAGACTGTAGCACTAAATGACCTCTCAAGCCTGACGTGGTGAAGGTCTCTCATTTGTGCCCCCCAGCAGCCATGCACCTTCTGTGGGTAATTTAATAGAGCACCGATTTTCCCTGGGAAATCAGCTCCTTCCCCAAGCTCATCCTGTGCTCTGGTTGGAATGGTGGATCATATAACCTAGACCTAAGCCGGTCAGAGCATCCCATTCCCTAGGCCCAGGGACTGGACCCAATTAGAGCCCATGAGATTCACCACTGCAAGGACTTCTGGGTGTGAGACCACTCTATCTACCGGACTTGGGACTGGAGGAGCGCGAGGAAGAACTGCAGCCATCTTGCCATGCTACGGAGCTCGAGTATGAAGTCAACACACAGGGCAGTAGAGCCAAAAGATGGAAGGAGTACCTGGGCCTTTGATCACCTTGTTTGAGGTCCTCTCAAAGCTGTACCTGAAACCAGACTCGTCTAAACTTTTCAGTTAGGTGACCCCATAAATTCTATTTTTGTCCAAGCCAGGCTTTGTTTATACATTTCATTTTGTTTGTTGCCAGAAGCAAGTGAAATGGTCCTGAACAAAATGATATACCTTATCTGAGATTGGGATGAGACACACAGGTGGGGATAATCTCAGTGGCTAAGTACATAGCCTGACCGAAACGTGGAGGGGCTTGGGGGAGAGGTACAAGCTACTTGGATTCAGCAGTGAAAAGTCTAAACAAGGCAAAAATGAAGAACTCATAGCTTTCTTTTTCGTTTTCCATGTGGTTAAACATGTTGTGATGTTTGTATACTGTTTCAGAAATACATAATTGGGCCTTTATTTAATAATTTATGACACTGGCTTAATTTCTTTGCACAGTTCCACCGTATTTCCAAAAAGGTAAAGAGAGGAATGTACCCCACACACATACACACACCTCTCTGCCCCCTCCTCCATGCTGTGTTGACATGACATAGACTCTCTTTAGGCACACTTTATTTTCCCTTTCCACAACAAGAACCAGAAAAGCTCTCTACGTTTGTGCTGCTTTGTCCCCAGAAATTGCTGCCCCCATTTGACTGGCTGGTCCATCAATAACCACTGTCCTCTCCTCTCTCTTAAGGATCCTCCTGGCAACAGAAGGACAGATTCTCTGGCTGTCCCCATGTATGTCATTTTCAGCTTTACTTCCACTTTTCATTTGATAGAACCATCAGTAAATGTGGTTTCATCTTCCTTGGGTTGATAGCTGTTTTCCAAAGTGGATTTAGAAGAACACGAATCCTATGACATGTTTCTCACAAACAGAGCTTGCATTCTAATTTGGAAAATATTGCATGCCACGACGCCCCTTAGACATGTGCAGTATCATTTCACAGCTCTGAGAGGTCCTACAATTTAAATTTTGTTGAGCCCGCCTTTTCTTATATTTTACTAGCGAGGGATTCTTTTTAATGTTGTGTTAACCCCTAATATTCTTCAGAACAGGTATTTCATAGGGCATGCTTTGAGAAATGCTGATTTAAAATAGAGTAGAACATGATCAAAGAACTATAAGCAAATCTTTTGCCTATTATGGTTATAAGAACGGGACTTCAAATAATTTGAAGCAGATTAGAAATGTTCTTTTACCTTCTGCTTTGATGAAAGCAGGTGCTTTTTATGTGCAAATGATATGAATTAATCATTTTCTTTTTTTGTTTTTTTTTTTGCATTTTTTTTCATCATTTTCATTCTTTATCTTAAATCCTGCAGCTCCAAGTGTTCTTCATGCAATAACAGTGCAAGAGGCCAAGTAAGAAGGGGAACAGGGGTAATAGCTAAAAATATGCAGCTGAGGTAGGGCACAGTGGTTAAATCTACAACGAAGGCAGGGAGACTGCTAACAGGGGTGCTGTGGTCTCCTCCATTATTGCTTTCCTCTCCCCAAAGGTCAGAGCAATATGGAACCAAGGGGATGGGGAGGCATAGCTCTTGGAGTTTTCAAGATGGCGGTCACAATGGACATCTTTTCTCTTCTTGTTCTCAGTGTGAAGCCACTCAGAATGCCTATGTTTTGAGCACTGCATGTGCCAGGTAGAGTGCAAAGAGATTTCTTATGGGGCTAAGAGTTTCATATACATTATCTCACATAATCCCCACAAAAGCCCTGAGAAGGACATTCATCACCATTTTGCCGATGAGGAAACAAGTCAGAAGCTGGTCTAAGGCCATAAATGTAGTAAAGTGGCAGAGTCCCTGTCTCCCTTTCCCAGGAAGCTACAAGGTCTCACGTCGTCCTGGCAGTGTCCAGCCAGCTCACTCCACTTTGCCCCACAGAGCTGACATGGGAGTGGGGCAGGTGTGTCCAAGGCCTCAGGCCCCAGTCTGATAAGACTTATTTGTGTTAACTGAGAGCCATAGCTTGGGACTTGTGTACCTGAGCCCCTGGGAGGCTGGAAACCAGTTTGTGCGCAGTTTGCAAAGCAAACTAATAGGTGCTAAGAGAGAAATGTATTTGCCTCTGGTATATTTAACTCACATTTTCATTTTGTAGTAGCATAAAAATGAATTTCGGGACTTCCTTGGTGGCGAAGTGGATAAGACTCCGCACGCCCGAAGCAGGGGGACCAGGTTCGATCCCTGGTCAGGGAACTAGATCCCACGTGCATGCCGCGACTGAGTTCGCATGCCACAACTAAGGAGCCAGTGAGCCGCAACTAAGGAGCCCGCCTGCAGCAATTAAGACCCAGTGCAACCAAATAAATAAATAAATAAAAAATTTTAAAAATGAATTACTTTTATAATGAGGTGAAGCTCTTTTATTTTAATAAAAATACAAGGGGACAAGAGAGGAAAACTGATCTTTACTGGGCTAACAACTGTGTATTAATTGACCGCTGTTAAGAATAAATTAGGAACCTTAAAACCTTTTAAGATTTTATATGAACTAAGGAATTTTGCTGGGGATGAGATGAAAGAGGTTCTGGATCATCCAGCCTTGTCTTTAGTGAGGGATGCTCAGGATGAGTTAGGGGTGTGTCTACCGGTGGAAAAGAAAATTGAGGGGAATCTTGGGAAAGTATTATCTCCCAGCCTGCTTATTTCTTCGCTTTCAACTGCCGTCATAGAGCCGGGGTTGAGTCATCCTAGAAAGGACACAAACTTAGCTTGTTATCCATCTGTTTAACTTGCCTGTTATCTAACTTTGCCAGGTAGTATTGTTAGCTGTGTGTATGTCTGACACGCCCACTATTCCATACTTGCACATAAGCAGTGATAAGTGAGGGTCTGCAATCAGACTGACCTGGGTTCCAATGCTGGCTTTGCATTTGACCTTGGATAAATTGCTTCACTTCTATAAGCCTGTTTTCTCATCTGTAAAAGTGGGGATAATAATTATCCTTTTCTCAAAGGCCTGTGAAGTTTAAAAAGCATAATGCATAGTTCCTAGTGCAGTATCTGGAATATTGGAAGCACTCAATAAATGAGAGTTTCCCTTCTTAAGAGAAAAGCTCTGTTTTATAATGAATAAAAATTTAATAACTATTTGTAAAGTATGTTATGCCTATTATCTTGATCCTAATACAGAGCCTTGCAATTAGGAGGCAGCTTGCTGGGGAGAAACTGGCATTCTTTTACCTTATGGTGGAAGAGTAATTGATAAATCTTTCTGGAAGGCAATAAGGTAAAGGGATCAAAGATATAACCTCTGACCCCGTAGGACATGCACAGAAAGACGGATATGCAAAAAGTTAATTCATAATCTTGTTAATAATACTGAACTTTCAGAAACAACCCCAATGTCTTACAAAGTTGGTCAGTAAGTTCTGATACATCCATACAGCATACACAAGGAACTTCTTAGCTGCAACTGACCGTATCATCGTTCATAATGGCTTAAGTTAAAAAGGTGATTTATTGGCTTAATCAGGAGGGGCAGGCCCAGCTCAGATGTCACTTCTCTGTAAAGCCTTCTCGACCCACCAGACAGAAGGAATTGCTGCTCTCTGTGCTGCCAGATTATGAACTTTATGTATCTTTTTATCTACATTGCTGAGAAAAGTGCCAAATCCAAGCTGGTAGTTTAGCAAATGAATGAATGAATCCGTCCATTGATCAATGATTTTATGTGATGGGTCAGAGGGAAGCAGTGTGGTTTGTGGAAAGAGATTTGGAGGGGAGGAGTCTCAGTACTCTCTGCACTGCTTACTAGCTCTGCTACCTTAGGGAAGTCACTCAGCCAACCTGGGTCTCAGGTTCCTCACATAAAATCATGGTCATAGTAAACACCTGAACCAATAACTGCAGAGGACCAAAGAAGTCATTTATTTAATACTTGAACATATGTTTTTCTAATTATCAATGTAAGGAAATTAAATATCTTTTGATGCCCCCTACGGAACTGGAAGGTTTTAACCTACTTGTACTCTTCATAGTCCTCCTTGACCCATTTGCAGCTCTATATGAATATAAGCTGGGATTGTAAATATTTCCTAAAGTAACATTCTTTCATTGATTCATTCCACAAACACTCATCCTTTATGTCAGGCACTATTCAAGTTCTGAGACCCCAAAATGACCGCAATATGCAAAGAAATAATAGCAAGCCTATGTGGAAAGCGCTGTCAAAGAGGTGTGGTTAAGAAGACTGTTATGAGGACTTCCCTGGTGGCTCAGTGGTTAAGAATCCGTCTTTCAATGAAGGGGACACGAGTTCGATCCGTGGTCCGGGAAGATCTCACATGCCATGGAGCCACTATGCCTATGTGCCACGACTACTGAGCCCGTGCTCTAGAGCCTGCGAACCACAACTACCGAGCCTACGTGTCACAACTACTGAAGCCCGCGCGCCTAGAGCCCGTGCTCTGCAACAAGAGAAGCCACCGCGATGAGAAGCCCGCGCACCGCAGCAAAGAGTAGCCCCCGCTCGCCGCAACTAGAGAAAGCCCACGTGCAGCAACGAAGACCCAACGCAGCCATTAAATAAATAAATAAATAAATAAATAAATAAATAAAGAGGACTGCTATGGAAACACAGAAGGACGAGCTACAACTCTAGGGCAGATGGAGGAGGGTCAGTCCTGCCCAAGAACCGCTCCTCTATGAAGCCTGAAGGCTGCTGAAGATGATGTGGGTCTTTTTTACAGTGGGCAAGACCTTGCAGGGATGATGCCTTCTGATTTCACCACGCAGCGGTAATGACAGCTGAGAAGAAGTCCCTTTGATGGAGCAATCAGACCTCTGGTTCCCACGAGGTTGGAATGAAAAGACTGATCCTTTGCACTGGGGAAGCCCCTTGGGGCTCTGGGATATCGTGAAAGATGACCTGGAGAGAGAAAGTGTGGACTTCCTGCTAATGGAGGCATGAGGGACTTCAGGGGTGCACCTTGGGACACAGCTCTAGGGAGTCCTCGTCCCCAGCCCGGTAGAGAAAGAGACCGTGGTTACACTAGGAAACCTTGTCCCATGGGTGGGAACTGGCACTCCCAATTCCCAAAGCTCTATCTCAGGGTCGAGTCTCAGGGAGGGGTGAAGGCCGAGTCAGCTGGCCGGTATGTACTCCAGTTCCATCCTGTCTAGCCTGGATGTCCGTTTTCTTCCAGCTTCTTCAGCTTCCAAGGTCCCAGACTCCTGAAGCCCCAAGGTTATCTGTCTTGGTGGCCACCAAGTGGACATTCTAGCTCCCACCATCCTGCCGGTTAAACTAGGGAAGTAGATAGGTTTCAAATATTTGACACCTGGCCTCAAATGCCCCATTCCGATTGCCCCCAGGGCACATCCTCTTTTCTGGTTTCCTCATTGTCCTAAATCCACACCTAATTCTTTACTTAAGCTGCTAACACCTTCCGCTCTGTCATTCTGTTCAGAATGTTAAGAACTTCCAAGTGCCCCCCTCACCCCACCCCCGGTGCTGGGGCCTATGAATGAAGGTTGGAGGAGCTGCATTTTGAGCTGAATCCCTCATCTGCCCACTCTCTCCTTTCCCTGTAACCAAGATCCATCCGCCATTAATCCCACAGCGTCTCACCATGAACGGGACTAATGGGATAAGCAGAGATACATCTTAGGCCATTATTGCTTTCATCTCATCTGGGGATTCTCCATCATCTCCTGCTGAATGCTCTGAGAACGCAGCCTGTGCAGAAATAAAACCGGCAAACACTGCACAGGAGCATTTGGTGGGCGCTCAGGAAGTATTTCCCCAAGATGCTCATGATGGCAACTCAGCTCTATGAAGATTGTCAGCAAAAACATTTAAGATTCCTGCCATGTCTTTCGAACATTTAAAATCTAGGGACTTCCCTGGTGGTCCAGTGGGTAAGACGCTGCTCTCCTAATACAGGGGGCCCGGGTTCGATCCCTGGTCGGGAAACTAAATCCCACATGCATGCCACAACTAAGAGTCCGCATGCCACAATGAAGATCCTGCATGCCGCAACTAAGACCCGGGCAGCCTAAATAAATACTTTAAAAAAAAATCAACTGTCTTTAAAACAAAAACAAAACCAACAAAAACATTTAAAATCCATATACTGAAATTTTGTTAAATAATAAAAAGATAAAGAAAGTGCACATTCTCTAAAATTGCAGCTTCAGAGTGTGTCTTAGTTACCGGAAGAGAACTGAAGCAGGAGGGAGAAAAGATCTTGGTTTCATTCACCTTCTCGCCCCCTCTTCCCACAGGTTTCACATTTTTCAAACCACCTGCCATTTGTTTCTGAATTTTCCTTCTACTGTATTTAGTTTTTTCTTCCGCCACTTCCTTTTTTGTAAGATTTCAGTTCACCGTCAAAATGGGGAGGTGGCCAAGTTGTAAGATCACCACAGGCTGCCGATGCCATGCTCAGCGGGGGTGTCTCTGTGCCGTCCACGGAGCGTTCAAGTGTTCCCGTGGGCTACCACCAGAGCCAGCCTGGGGAGGCATGTGTCTCTACATTTCCTTCTCCAGTGCACCAAAGTACTGTCAGTGGAAGGTAGATGGAGCTGTAATTATAGCTAATCATTTGCTATTTAAAAGGTATCTTTTTGGTATCTTCTATCTTTTAGAAGAAAATGAAGGAAGACGACAGCTGGGTCAGATTTGTGCTTCAGGACGATGGTCCTGGAAGCTATGTGAAAAACAGATTTGACGTGTGTGCAACCCCAGGCAATTAGAGGCTGTGAACTGGGAGATAGTGGTTGATCGTTATCATAATGACATCCAATGAACCACGCCTCCCTGTGTTCACACCCTTTTGTGATATGACATCACCACTCCTCCAATCAAGAGGCTGAGTCTGTTTCTTCACACCTTTAGTCTGCCCTAGCCTTGTGACATGATTTTATCAGTAGAATGCTGCAGATGTGACCTTAGGTGATTTTCAAGTCTGTCCCTTAAGAGGCAATGCAGTTTTCATGTTCTTTGTCTTGGAACTCTGAGACCACCACACTGCAGAGAAGTCAGTGTAGCCAGCTGGAGGGTGGGAAGCCATGTGGAGAGCTGGGGCTCACTAGTCAGGTGGCCATCCCAGCAGCTCTCTGACTACAACGATATAAGCGAGCCCAAGCAAGACCAGCTTAAGGCCCACCCATCGGAAAGAATACATGAGTGTTATTTGAAACCACTAAGTTTTGGGGAGGTTTGTTATGTAGCACAGATAACTGATACAGAGAGCATGTGCTCTGAACGAGGGTGTTTGTGGTATTTATTCATTCAACAAACATTTCTGAGCACCTATTATGTGGCAGACTCTATTCTAGGCACTGGGGATACTGCAGTGAGCAAATCAGATAAAGATTCCTGCCTACGTGGAGCTTATATTCCGGTAGGGGAGTGGACTGGACAGAGGGAATGGATTTGAGAAGTATTTAGGAGATTTATTTGGGAGGGCCTCGTAATTGTTTGGAGATGGGAGGGCGGGAGAGAGGAGTAAAGAACGGGTGCTTAGGCCTCCAGTGTGGGAGATCAGGGCAGTGGTGGGGTCATCCAGAGAGAGGCTAACCAGACTGAGAGTTGTTCAGTTTTGGACACATGGGCACCTATGAAACAACAAGGCGGCAGACGTAAGGAGACATCTGAAGCTCACGAGGGGTGTCAAGATAAATATTCTGGAGTCATTATGTCTTGCACTATTTAGCAAATATTTATTGAATGACATTCAATAAATTCATTCTGAGGGACCAGGAAATATAGTGACAAACAAGACATAGTTGAATGGAGGATACAAAAAACATTCACTGTGGCAAGTTGTTTAGCAGGGCTCTGTCTGACACAGACTTGGAGAATACAGAAACTGGATAGACTGTGGTTGAAACCATGACACTGAATACGGTTATCTTTGGAGTGTACAAAGGGAGAAGGTAGATGGGCCAAGGACAAAATCCTAGGAAACGATCACATTCAGTGGGGTGTTTAACAATAAGGGGATAAGCCTACAAGAAAGGGTAGGAGATACTGGGATGAGGGGGGCAAGGAGAAAAGAGGGAGCCTGGGGAAAGGGAGACAAAGTGGGTTGTCTTTGCCCTTGACCAAGGATTATAGGGGCAAGAGGTTGGCTTAGGAAGTACCTAGCTAACCACATTCAAGTTGTTTTGGAGTTAAAACAGTCTAAGCTGTTTCAGGTAATGTCTGACTTGGCCTGAGATGTGTGGCAGACTCCCAGAAGCTCTGCTGCCGGCGTTGAAGGCTGCTCTGGGCAAAGACTGCCTCCAAGAGTGTCCGGAAGGGATAAGCATTCTGTAAGCCCCTGAGGGGCCCTGTGTCCTGCTGCTACCGAAAACGTGGAGTGCTTTGTCTGGGTACTTTGTTTTCTCACGCTCAGCCCTCAATTACCTCTAAGCTGGTTGACTTATACTAATTTTGCCCTTATTCTTTGTTTCTTGAAGAGTATCACAGAGTCATCCCACTTGGGACCCGGCATTTCATGAAGCTCCCCCTAGCTAGAGGCTATCATTCCACATAGGAAGATGCTTATATAGCCCGATGTAAGTAGACACAGAGCCAAACCCACAGCCAGCTCTCATTATGTATCCTGAAGAGGAGGCAGTGGTTCCAAAAATTCTGTTAGGTGTTGAATTATATCTCCCCCATTAAGATATGTGTTGGAGTCCTAACCCCCAATACCTCGGAATCTGACCTGATTTGGATATGCGGTCTCTACAGAGGTGATCAAGCTAAAATGAAGCCATTAGGGTGGGCCCTAATCCAATATGACTGATGTCCTTATAAAAAGGGAAAATGTGGACATAGAGACAGAGCACTTAGGGAGAACGTCATGTGGAGACTGGAGTATGCTGCCACAAGTCAAGAACTACCAGAAGCCCGGAGAGAGGTCGGCCCAGGTCCTTTCCTAACGCCTTCAGGGGGAGCACGGCCTTGCAGACATCTTCATCTCAGGCTTCTATAGCCTCCAACCATGAGACAATGAATTTCTGTTCACTCAGTTTGTGATACCTTGTTATGGCAGCCCTAGCGAACCAATACAAATTCCATATTTGAATATTCCAGCATCATTTGACTGGATCTTTGAGATGTATCAGAATTTTCTTTTTTTTCTTTTTTTGGCTGCGCCGGGTCTTAGTTGCAGCACTCGGGATCTAGTTCCCTGAGCAGGGATCGAACCCCAGGTCCCCTGCCTTGGGAGCTCGGAGTCTTAACCACTGGACCACCAGGGAAGTCTTGAGATGTACCAGAATTTTTATTCATTGTGTTCAACTGGATCAGGAATTATGATGAATTCAGAAGATCACTCAAAATTTTGCCCCTGTGTTATCTATGTGTTTGCTGAATAAACAATATAAAAGAGAAAGCATACATCACTAAAGAGAACAAATTGTTTTCAAACTCTCATTTGGTTTAGAAGTACTATTTACATACAACTGAGGTACTAGTTAGAAGTGGTTTCTTATTCACTTATTGAGGTGAACCACCAGGGAACTCTCCTGTTTCCCATGCTGGATCTCTGTTGGCTAGTCAGTGGTTCAGATGTCTCTCTAACCTAGATTGACTAGTTAGAACAGATGAGATTTTTTTTTTTTTTTTTTTTTGCGGTACGCGGGCCTCTCACTGCTGTGGCCTCTCCCGTTGAGGAGCACAGGCTCCGGACACGCAGGCTCAGCGGCCATGGCTCACGGGCCCAGCCGCTCCGCGGCATGTGGGATCCTCCCGGACCGGGGCACGAACCCGCGTCCCCTGCATCTGCAGGCGGACTCTCAACCACTGCGCCACCAGGGAAGCCCCCAGATGAGATTTTTAATACTAATTCTACTGAGTATTTTCTGCTTTGTCTCTCTATCCTACTCTGAGCCATGGGAGGCTGACCCCACATAGGCGGTAAGAATAGGTTCATTTCTAGTTGGGTCCAGCCAAAAGGAGGTGCTGGCAGGAACTGAGGGAGGGAGAGAAGAGAGTGGAGGAGGAGTATTTATTCCCCAGGGTCTGAGGCTCCCTCCCTTCAGATCACGTGGACTAACTGTGTTCTTCTAAGAGGGCCACAGCTGCCATGGGGGTGGCCTCCCCACGCAGGCCCCCCTTTCTGGGTTCTGTGAGCCACTCCCGCCCGACCCCTTTGGTGGTTACACTGTCAGGACCCTCGCTGTACTGCAATGTCCCTAGTCCTTAACCCTTAAACCCTGCCAATACCTTTGTAAGCACCTGAAGACCCTTTACTAAACCCTGTTCAGATGACCCCGTTTGCATGTGCTGTCTGGCTCCTGCCAGGGCCCCCTCTGACGGATAAACTGATGCGGTGCATCAGTGCCTCCCATATGCCTGAGGCTGTGCTAAGAACTTCACATGCATTTGCTCATTTAATCCTAATGACAACCCTGTGACTTAAGTAGCATTGCTTTAGAGTCTCCACTCTAGAGATGGGAAAAAGCAGGCTGCTAGGTTAACGAATTAACTGGCCTGGCTTCACCCAGCCAGCAGGGACCTGAGCTGGCCTGCACACCCAGGTCCCTCTTACTTTAGGTACCCCGCTCTCACAACTCTGGTGTTTGGCCTGTCTAAAAGGCATCTTCGCACAGAGCAGACTCACCTTCACAGTGGGTTTTACTCAGACTAATATTAAAATGTTCTTGAGGACTTCCCCGGTGACGCAGTGCTTAAGAGTCCGCCTGCCAATGCAGGGGACACGGGTTCGATCCCTGGTTCGGGAAGATCCCACACGCTGTGGAGCAACTAAGCCTGTGCACCACAACTACCGAGCCTGCGCTCTAGACCCTGCAAGCCACAATTACTGAGCCCACGTGCCACAACTACTGAAGCCTGTGCGCCCCGTGCTCTGCAACAAGAGAAGCCACCGCAATGAGAGGCCCGTGTACCGCAACGAAGAGTAGCCCCCCCTCGACGCAACCGAAGAAAGCCCATGTGTAGCAACAAAGACCCAACGCAGCCAAAAAAAAAAAAAAAAAAGTTCTTGGGACTTCCTTGGCAGTCCAGTGATTAAGACTCTGCGCCTCCACTGCAGGGGGCGTGGGTTCGATCCACGGTTGGGGAACTAAGATCCCGCATGCCCCTCGGTGCCGCCAAAAAAAAAAAAAATGTTCTTGCGTCCACTGAGCAACAGTGACAGAAACCCGGAGAAGACTCCAGAATCCACTGGGGCACAGGAGATACCACATTGGGATTAGATATTTGCCGTGAAGATATATGGAAGATATTTTCAACCGTGGATAACCAAAACACACTTTTTGTAAAAACAAGAAGTTGACTGTCTAAGTCAAGACGCCGCCTCGGGGGTGTGAGGTGGGAGAGAGTGAGTGTCTGGGAGGATGCAGTTCAGTGAGGTGCAGGGATTCCTTTGCAGCCAGGTAGCAGCTTGTGGGAGAGTGTGCCCTCTGCTACCTGTGCCTTCTGAATTTAACACATTAATGGTTCTTCATAAATACTGATGCCTCGGATAGCCTCATGAATATTTACTTCCCCTTGTCATCATCCTTCACCCAGGGTTTAAGGAGTGAGCCATCAATTTGGCGCTGTCAGCGATTTTATGGGCAAGATTCCTTAGTGAGAGGCAATCGCATGGGCTCCCTCTAACCAGTATCCTGAAATCCTTAAAGCGTCACTATCTGTTCAGGGGATTTTAATAATATTATCATATTTTTCATTTTGTTTGACTCTTCTTTACATCTTCAAGTTAAGAAATCTCCCTAACCTGACCCTGGTGGCTTTTGCTGTGACCGGGTTGCAAAGTCTGAATCCCCAGAGGTTACCTGGCTGTTAAAGCAGAACCATTCAGGCTCCGCAGCAGAAAAAAAAAATTCAAAGGACAAATCCAGGCATTATTTTCAGCCCCTGGGTCTGTGGGTGGGCAGAAGGACAAAAGCCGCACATGCCCTAGCCCCATCCCTCTCCTGTTCTCCATGCCGGGGCTAACATCCTGAAACAGAAGCCAAGTGTCCTTTTTGAAACAGTTGCTACAACAGGCTTTCACAATCCGCGATCCCACTGATTGTGACTTGCGCTCCAAATCCCGTTTGTCTAAATACAAAGAAGCCTTCTTCCATGAGCAACTGCTCTTTGCCATTTCATGTTCTTACTGTTGAAATGAGTGATAGTAACACATGATGTTAGTCTTATAAGACTAACAGTTCTATCTCAGGATAACTGGTTCTCTCTAACAAATTTAAACTTTCAGAGGAATACAAATAACAACTGTATGGGGAAAATACCTCAGAGGGTTACGAGCCTTCGGGGCTGAAAGGAGCTGAAACTCCTGTTTTCATAGGACACAGGAGGTGAAGTGATTTGCCCCAAATCACACAGCTGTGTTTCATGGCAAAATGGAAACTAGGGCACTTGAGTTCAAGTCCAGGACTCTTTTTACATTCACCAAATAGTGAGATACATGGGGAACCCATTTAAAGCATCACCAGAAGTCCCAGGGTTAGCTCTCATATTTTTTTTTTTTATTTTGCCATGCCGCATGGCATGCAGGATCCTAGTTCCCTAACCAGGGATCAAACCAGCGCCCCCTGCATTGGAAGCGCAGAGTCTTAACCACTGGACGTCCAGGAAAGTCCCAGCTCTTTTATTGGTGCAGTTCATTCATAATCTAACTCTGACCATCCGATTAATCTACATATCTATCAAAGAGTTTAGCCAGAAAAAGAACTAAGTTTCAGGAGTGTGTTGGATGATTTAACAAAACATACAAATTTCAATAATGCAAAATATACAAATAATGCAATATGAACTACACTTTTGTGGCCCCAGATATTTTGTCCCCATTGCTGTTAATGTTTGGATGGGATATACAGCTCACGAGGGCAGGGATTATATTGGTCTCTTCCATGTCTTCCTGGTGTCAGACAGAGTGCCTCTGATATAATTAGCACTCAAGACATATTTGTTGTGTAGGGGAATATTGACACAAAATTTAGAAATGAATAGGTTATATTATACAAAAGATATTAGGGTATTCGTGGGATTACATCACTATTCTCAGGCTTTTTTTTTTCACCTTCAAATGCCTTTATAGCTCATTGCTGACCTTAGGAAAGACTTTCTTCTGACTTTAACTATTACTGCTTTTATTCTCTGTTATAAATTCCATAAGGTTAAGGACTTGTTCTGTCTTATCACCTCTGTACCTCCATAAGTGAGCCCAAGGCTTGGCACAGAGTAAGCACTGCAGAAATATTAGCTGTTGTGTTTCTGTTTTACGACCCAGTGTGAGCATTTGCCAACTCGCCATTTTGTCATTGGCAACAAGATTTGCAGCTCTTACCTTAGAACACTGCCTAGTTTCAAGACGCTGTAGCTAGTTTCACTCTTATATGGCAATGACTAATAAAGTGTCAGTGAGAGTACCAGAGTGCTCAGCTATGGGACGTAGGAAACAAGAGTTCCACAAGCACTCAAAAAAATCAATAAACCTCCGTCTCAGTAACAGAAGAACAAATAACTTTGGCAGCCCTCTCACCAACTCTACTTTTTTATCTAAGCTGAAAGTGTTTTCTAAAGTATTTGTTCTTTTGAGAGCTGACAGATGGCAATGCCTTAAAAGCCTTTTTAATACTAGTAACACACTGAATGATCCTAACCAAATTCCAAATGGCATCAAGTTGACTAGGCTTGGAAGCTTGGATGCTCAAGCAAGTACATGCCAATTGCCTGTCAATTACATTCTGAAACAGGAGGCACAGATGTGAATGGAAAAAGCACTCCAGATACAGCGATGACATGGAGGAAAGTACAGTGATAGGAAGGAACAAAGATTGCCTGGGTGACATGACATAGACCGGTATAGGGCTTCCCTGGTGGCACAGTTGTTAAGAATCCGCCTGCCAGTGCGGGGGACATGGGTTCCAGCCCACATGCCGTGGAGCAACTAAGCCCATGCCCCACAACTACTGGGCCTGTGCCCTAGAGCCCGTGAGCCTCAACTACTGAGCCCACATGCCACAACTACTGAAGCCCGTGTGCCTAGAGCCCAGGCTCCGCAACAAGAGAAGCCACTGCGATGAGAAGCCCGTGCACCACAACAAAGAGTAACCCCTGCTCGCTGCAACTAGAGAAAGCTCGCGTGCAGCAATGAAGACCCAATGCAGCCATAAATAAATAAATTAATTAATAATAAAAAAAGAAATAGACCAGTATAAATAAAACAGTTCTAAACAAGAGAGAAGGTGGGATATATGGATTGGGCTCAAGAATTCCTACTCAAAGGCCTTAAATCCCATGTGATTTAGCTAGCTATTGCTGCGTAACAACCACCATAAAACTCAGTGGCTTAAAACAACAAGCATTTATTATTGCCCATGGTAATAGTTGTGCTGAGAAGTGCTTTTTGTCTTGGCCGGGCTCACTCACAGCGGGTTGGGGGAGGCAGCTCTGCTGATCTTGGCTGATCACTCTCACATGTTTGGTAACTGGCTGGCTATCAGCTTGTATAGGAAAGAGTTAACCCTGTAGGCCTGATGCTCTTTAGAAGGACCTGCTCACAGAGCTGCCCCCTTGGCTGGGAACTCGGTTTTTGAAAAGTTCCCTGTGTTATTAACTGCATTAGTTTTCTATTGCCGATGTAACAAATCACCAAAAATGTAGTGGCTTAAAACAACACACATTTATTATCTTACAGTTCTGGAGATCAGAAGTCTAAAATAGGTCAGCAGGACTGTGTTCTTTCTGGAAGCTTTAGAGAATAATCCATTTCCTTGCCTTTTCAAGCTTCAAAAGCCATCTGCATTCCTTAGCTCATGACCGTTTCTCCTCCCTTTTCAAAACAGCCTCGAATCTCTTTCTCACCTTTGCTTCTGTCATCACCATTCTTTGACTCTGATCCTAGATAATCCAGGAAAATCTTCCTATCTCAAGATCCTTAACTGTATCACATCTATGTCCCTTTTGCCATGTGTGGTACCAGAATAACAGGTTCTGGGCATTAGGATATAAACATATTCAGGTGCTTTAGGTTCATTAACTGATGATGGAACAAATGACGGGTTAACAAGCAGGAAATCCTAGAGATACAGTTAGAAAGCTATGGGCGATTGTTCAGGACTCCATAATCAGTGATTGGAGTACCAGAGAGAAAAACAAGTTATCTATTTGTAACTGATAAAAGACTGTGTTAACCAAGACCAGTTCGGTAGAGCCTGTGGTATTAGAAAGAGGGAGTCTTACAAGAAGAGGGGGTCCCAAGGAGAGGAAACGGCATGCACAAATCCCTGGGGTTGGGGTGAATGTGGTCCTCTGTAAGTGCAGTCAAAGTCCAGTGTGACTGAAGTGTAGAGAAGGAGGGGAAAGGTGAGCCTAATGTGGCAAGGAAGGTAAACAGATGTCAGTCCACACAGCAGCATTTTTCTGGCCACAATAAGGAGTCTAGATTTCATTCTAAGCATAACTAGAAGTCGCTGAAAGGTTTTACGTTTTCAAAATGATAACTGTAGTGTTGAGAGGCAAGGGTGGAAGTGAGAAAACTAGAGCCTTGCTACCCATTGTGGCCCGCAGACCAGCAGCACAAATTGACTTAGGAGTTTGTTGGGAAGGCAGAATATTGGCCCCTCCCCAAGCCTGGAATCAGAATCTGCATTCTAACAGTATCCCAAGTGATTCACTTGCACATTAAAGTTTGAGTGGAGCTAACTTGGAAGACCACTGTAGGTAGCTTGGCCTAACATAGTGGCTGGGAGATGGAAAAGTAGAGGGGATATCTTAAAGATAGTCATAGGCATGCAGAATTTGCTTCAGAATTAAAAGTTGGAATAAGGAGAACAATGTTCAAAACACAGAGAACCATTAGTTAGATGCAGACATGGAACGTTAGTCTTCTGTATTAGAGATGTTTTCAGGAAGAAGTCCAGTACCCTGGAGAGCTCCCAGAAACCAAGGGTTTTATAAAGATGAAAGTCTAAGGGTCTATAGAGAGAGCCTTTTAGACTCAAAACCTTGAAGTCATCCTTGACTGTATTTTCTTGGTGAAGCTCTGATGATAACTGGATTAAGTTCTCTAATTCCTGGGAATCAGCTTCAATACCCAAAGAACTTTCTGTTCCACATGATAGAACAGCCATGGTGTCTGCTCTGTCTTGCATATTCCAGTGAAACTATAACCCTGAAGGAGGCCAAAAGGCTGAGATGAGGTGGAGGTGAGAGGGAAGCACCTTTTTTGATATCATTTACCCTCAAGGACCCCCTCTCTCCTGGAACAGGAGTGGAGTTTGTCTTAGGTTCAGGGATTTAACTCCAAAATAGAAACCATTAGAGCACTAAGTATAGTGATAACTCTGGAAATGGAAAAGGGCCAAATCTGTGGGAGACTATGAAGGAAAAAATTTGCGGAACTTGGTGAGGGGTAGGGAGAAGGTGAGTGTAAAGTACCAGAACCCTTGACTACTGCCAGGGTCCTCCTATTGCTCTCATCTGTCCAGCTTAGAATTGTGTGTAGCAAATATAGAAAATTCCATTAAGATCCCACTGATCCAATGAGATACCAACCATGTTACTTCCACTAAAATGATTAAAATGAAAGACAAGTATAAGTGAGGATGTGGAATAACTGTAACTTCATACATTGTTGGTAGGAATATAAAATTGTACTACCATGATGTGAAAAGGTCTGACAGTTTCTTCTGAAGTTAAAACAGACACTTACTGTGTGACCCAGCAATTGCGCTCCTAGGTAAAAGATACTTCCTCAAAAAGACTTTTACGGAAATCTTTATAGCAGCTTTATTCATAATAGCCAAAAACTAGAAACAACTCAAATGTCCTTTGACAAGAGAAGAGATACACAAATTATGGTGCATTTGCATAATGGAATATTACTCAGCAATAAAAAATAACAAAAGTTTGATATGCACAAAAAACAGAATAAATCTCAAAACATTATGGATAAACAAATTGTGGTATGTTTATATAGTGAAATATCAGTCAGCAATTAAAAACTAATGAGCTATGGATATATGCAACAGCAAGGGTAAATCTCAAAAACAAGACAGACACACAAAAAAAGTAGATCAAAAAAGGACACACTGCATGATTCCATTTATATGAAATTCTAGAAAAAGCAAAAACTGCTGCCTACTGGGTGGGGCAGAGATTCAAGGGGACAGAAGACAACTTTCTGGGGCGACAGAAAAGTTCTACACCTTATTTGGGGGGTTAGTTAGGTATATACAGTTGAAAGAATTCATCCAATGGTACACTTAAGATCTCTGAGTATTATTGTATATAAATTTTACCTGAATAAAAATAAAATTTTAATTAACAACAAAAATCCCGTGGGCCTTTGCCTCAATCCAAGGGTACATATACCTATATCTGCTGGGTTGTTTCACCCAAGAAAAATCTGTGAGGGCTACTCAACAATCTTTTTGGTCTGGAAAGAATGTGGCAGAGAGGCTGGCACTTTGCCCAAATGGTTGATGCAAAGCCCAAGGCAGCTGGGCTTAGCAAAATCTTTCACGCAGGCTTTGAACAATGCCCATAATGTGTGACCGTGAAATTGTAACATCCCCACTGGAGCCTGTGTGTCATTAGAAATCTCATCCTGGCAGCTCCTTCTAAGCCACAAGAGCCTGATGAATTGCTCAGCTGTTCTTTCAGGCAGTTCCGATTTCAACGGCAACTGGGGGAAGCAAAAAAACCCAGGTTTTCAGTGTTACAGAAACTCAGTCCAGTGTAAAGGACCCTGAAAGAGGAGCTAACCAATAAGACGACAGAATAATGAAGCCACATGCTCCCAGATCTGCTTCTTTTTCCCATCACCAATTTAGTCCCAATTCTAGTTGAGCTTTGGAACAACTCCCTCCCAAAGTGGATGAATTCAATCAACATGTTGTGAGGGTTTGCTGTGAACCAGGTGTTGTGCCATGTACTTGGAATGCAGGTAAAAGACAAATCTGATCCTTTAGAAACTCAGAATGGATACTTGTATGGGTATAAGTGAATCACTTTGCTGTCCACCTGTAACTAACACATCATTGTTAATCAACTAGACTCCAATATAAAATAAAAAATTCTTTTAAAAATTAAAAAAAAAACTCAGTCTGATACAATTAGCTGCTGTCACATCCATCGTCTAATTTGATCCTTACAACCTCTTTGAAAGGTTAAGTAAAACAGGAAAAATTACAACCCCCATTTCACAAATGAGAAAATTGAGACTCAAGAGAAATTAAATGATTTGCTCAAAGCTACATAGCAAGTAGTAGAGTTGAGATTTGAATTCAGGTGTTCTTATGCTGGGTCCCATGTTCTTTCCAATGCATTATGAAGATGTATATAAAACAGGTATATGTCCTTTCTCTACTATAAGTGTACTGAAGTCTTGAAAAATGGTGGGACTCATAAGCACAGGACTGGTGGGGAGGGAAAGGAATTGGGACCAGGCTGTACTTAGTCCTCAAGGAGGCATCCAGGATATTACTTATATCCTGGATATTACTTATACACTGTCTGAATGGACACTGAGGGAGAAGGCTTGGCCCAGAAAGGTGATCCTTAATGCAGAGTGATGTGATCTGATGGATGGATGCTGGATGTTTAAACAGGTGAGTTAGCTGGAAGTCAGGTTAATTAATTCCATCCATTGTCCATCCACAATGTTATTCATAAGTCCCTAATCTATGGGTTAGAGTCACAAGAGTCCCAACAAGACAGGGAGAGCATCAGAGTTCCAGCCAATTAGGAGGCGGCTCAGAGCAGCTTTCCACATCTCTGTCCAAGTTCTTGGTCAAAAGCAACAGATTCAGACACTAGCTCCCTCAAGCGAAAAACTAATTTATTAAAAATACAGGTGGTTCACAAATCTACGGAAAACTTGAACATTCAGCCCTCAGAAGGGACAGGAATTAGGGCAACTCTGAGAATTCAGGTAGCAAGGACAAAGGGAAAAATCTCTCTCAGTGTCAACTTCAGCAGTTTTCTATCCTTTCCTCTTTTCAACCAAGATTCAGTTTCCAAGGAGAGAGAGAGCCTGATGGCTTAGCTTGGGCCACTCACCTTCACTTTGGCAGGGGATGGACAGAGTACCTTGAATTATAGTCCCCAGAAAACTGCATGTACTTAGTTAAGAGTTGGTTCCTCAAAGGAAAATCAGAATGCTGTTTCCAGAAGCAGCAATATGGATGCTGAACATGCAAAGAAACTTGGGTGGCCACTACTGGATTCACAGGAAACTGAAGGGTTAGACAGGGAAATCAATAAGGAGACAGGGTCAGAGAACGTAACAGCAAGAAGAGCTCCTTGAAGCCCAGAGCTCACCGCTATGCACCAATTCCACGTAAATAGCAGCAAATATCTTTCTAGCCCCCACTGGGTTCTAAACTAAGGTTCATGAGATATTTATTGCCTTACTCAAAACAAGCTCAGGAATTGGAAGAATTTGAGAGTGCAAATAGAATGATAATAACATTAGCCATAACATCTTGGACAAGCTGAGCAAAGCAGGATCTGGCCAGAAGGAATTAAGCGTGGTGTTAAGCTCATTGTATTTTGCAGAAGGTAGACAACAAGAATTAAATTACTTGGATTTAAATAAGTATGCTGCTTATGATACAAAAAAATGACGAAATGACTTTGAAGAACATAGAAAGTAAAAACAGCTGAAAATATTTCAGATACAATTTCACCAGAGAAAAATAGTCTATTGATTTGAACCTTGTACCGTGCTGTATAGTTTAGAATGCTTTAGGCTGTAAGCCATAATAAACCTTCACTGACTCTGACTTAAACACGGAAGAAAGTTCATATCATTCAGAGAAAGATAACAGACCTAGGGCAGGCTCCAGGAACAGTAAAATAACTGATTCAATGATACCATTAAGGCTTAGACCAGCGGTTCTCAAAACTTTTGGTCTCACGATTCCTCTATGCTGTTTATGTGCGTTATATTTATTAAGATTTGTTGTAGTAAAAAGTTAAACTGAGGAATATTCAACGTTGTTTTGGTTGAAGTATATGGGGGAAAATTGGTCTTATACAGATACATAGTTACAAAAGGGAGAAGTATTTTAATAGCCTTTTCATATAATTGTTGATATTCTTCTTTGATAGTATACTCAAACTCAAGATTAGTTTCCTGAAGGTTAGTTATAATGTGGGTCTGAAACCATATCAATAACTTTTTATATTCTGTCAAACGGTATTAATACCCATCGGTCTGTATCTTGCAGCTTGAATGGACCTTTAGCCCATGCATAATTTTGTGAAGTCTTTGGTCATTTGAAAAATATTAGTCCCCTGCGTTAGGCAGGTCTTCCACATATTGACACATTTCATTATAACTTATCAAAATAATCCAATTAACTAATACCACCACTGATCTTAGAAAAGTCTTTACATTGGGAAACTATCAGTAAATATTGGGAAGCTGTGCACATGCAAATTTTCCAAAATTCAATTTTGCTCAACAACTTGACCTTGTCACTGATAACAAATACTGCCCATTGTTTACCCTGAAGTGGCTCACTTTGTCCAGGTTCCAGATAGCGTCTCCCAAATACTCAAGTATAAGTAACCATAGTTTATCAATCATTCTCTCAAGTAAAAGAGGAACTGAAATAACTCACAGCCCAATCACACAAGTGCTTTCCCTCGAGATGACCATCATACTTTAATATGCAGAGAGGGGATTTACGAATACTTTTAAATTTTTTTATACAGACATCAAAAAGATGTGTACTCAAGGATCAAATTTTCATAGAATTAAATTTTTTTTACTTCATCAAGGACATTAAGTGAAACTAGTTGCTTTTTCTACTAGAGCTCATCAAGGAATTCGGTAAAGTTGCAGATACAAAATTAATAGACGGAAACCTGTTGCATTTCTATACACTTAACAACGAAGTATCAGAAAGAGAAATTAAGGAAATAGAAAGTAACCATCACACAATGAGCTAAGTTCAATCCCTACCGGGAAAGCAGTACACTGACAGAGCCACAAGGATTCTAATAAACTTGGCTGAGAAATCTGTGAGACTGACTGACACAGCTGTCTTCCTGGCAATACACAAATGTATTGACTGAAAAAACAAGCAAGTATACCACCCTGGGAAAGGAGACAGAGCAAATCAAAGCACATCTCGCTATAGCTGTCACAGTTAAAACACACCTTGAAAATATTCTCATTTTAGATACTTTAAAAAATGGAAGTTGCAGAAAAGTTATGACCTGCTTAAGGGAACATAGCTGGTTAGTGGACGAACCTGGCCCAAGAGAACTAATGTCCTGCATCTACCACCTGATCTTCACAGCTGGGGCAATTCTGTAAATATCTTTCAGAATAGTTGTGATCTGAATGTTTGTTAAGCCAGGGATGATTGTATTTCCCCTGCATGTCCCCCCAAACCCATGTACAAAGAGAAACCTGCTATCTACACTCCTTTTTAAAAAAATTCTATTTTATTTATTTTTGGCTGCGTTGGGTCTTCGTTGCTTCACACAGGCTTTTTTTCTGGTTGCCGCGAGCAGGGGCTACTCTTCGTTGCGGTGCACGGGCTTCTCATTGTGGTGGCTTCTCTTGTTGCAGAGCACGGGTTCTAGGCGCGAGGACTCAGCAGTTGTGCGGCATGAGGGCTTAGTTGCTCTGCAGCATGTGGGATCTTCCCGGACCAGGGCTCAAACCCGTGTCCCCTGCACTGGCAGGCAGATTCTTAACCACTGCGCCACCAGGGAAGTCCCTGTGACAAAGTCTTGATACTTTATTCCTTCAGATGCACAGAGAACAATTTTGACTTCATGTTACAAACAACACTGCATTCTTTGGTTTCCTTGGCAACCTGCAGTTCCACCCTCGTTGACAATCAAAGACTAAAGGCTCCCATTTCCTTCTAGCTCTAAAAATTTTCATTCTATGAGTAGTTGTAGGTTTAGAGAGCCTACTAAAGGGAAACTGGTGCCAAATTCTTAAACTTAACTATTGAACTATTAAACCACTAAACTTAAACTACTGAAACAGAAGCAGAGACAAAGATGGCTGCTTCTTTGACCGGTGGAGACAATCTGGTGGAATTCAGGGAAAAGACAGGCCATGTTCCTCCACAGGCCGAATAGGATATCAACAACAATCCTAAATTAACAGAACTTCAAATTATACCCCACTCATTCTGTTAACTAAGGCAGAGTAATGAGTACGTATTGTTGAAAGCTTTCTTTCTAAAATGGCTACAAACCATGAATTTCAGGAATTAAATTGTCATGTTTCAGAGAAAACGTCCTTATCTAGAACCATTCTCTGCAAATGCATGATGAGCTATTACTGTATTGTACCATTAGGGGCACCAGCTCAAAGCACAGACATTCAGACTAGAGGGCAGAGGTTCACATTCGATCTGATCCAGCCCCATCTGGAGAGACAGGGGGAGAAGTAGGAAAAATGTCAAAGGGGGCCCTGAAGTTCGCAGCATCTACAGTGTCACAGGCCATCTTTCTTACAGGAACGAAGAGCACAGTAGAGAGTGACCAGCATGCTTGAGCGAGAAAATCTAAGTGTGCTGTTCCGTTGTCTATTAGATATATGTGGTTTGTACCAAGGGAATACGAATGACATCCACCAGTCCCTTGCTGAGGGCCTCTTTTGTTTACTGTTCCTGTTAGTTTCTCTTCTGATCCACATGTCTCCCTACAGAGTTTGGGAGAAACTTGTGCATGTATATCACCAATAAGGCAAAAAGCCAGTGTCAGGGGATCTCACCACCAGTCCTGAGGGAGTACCAAAGTCCCTGAGGGAGTCAGGACGTCTTCCTCTTCTGCCGGAAGCCAAGGCCTACTTACATGTAGCATTCTCCAGGTCTTCCCAGGCCTAAGAACAGCAAGTCCCCAAGTTCTGGACTGGAGAAGTGGCAGAGAGCGAATCAAAGGCCACCTTTGCTGCCAATGAAGGCTACGTTAGGGAGCACAGCGCAGGGCCTGCTAACCCCCGTCCAAGGTCAGCCTCCACCCAGGGGAAGGTGGAATCTGCAAATGCACTTCCAGGTGTCAGCCTCTTGCCAGTCCAGAAAGAAAATGAAGACCAAGGCTTCCCTGGTGGTGCAGTGGTTGAGAGTCCGCCTGCCGATGCAGGGGACACGGGTTCGTGACCGGGTCCGGGAAGATCCCACATGCCGCGGAGCGGCTGGGCCCGTGAGCCGTGGCCACTGAGTCTGCGCGTCTGGAGCCTGTGCTCCGCAACGGGAGAGGCCGCAGCAGTGAGAGGCCTGTGTACCGCAAAAAAAAAAAAAAGAAAATGAAGACCAGGAACAAATTCCACCCATGCATGCTTAGGAGCTGGTGGGGATTGCTCCCCGCAATAATCAAACACAGACCAATGACTGTCACCTACTAGGCAAGGAGGAAGGGGTGGGCTAAGAGGCCAGCTGAACTGAGGGAAGTCCTTCGCAGCACCGTCTGGCTCAGAGAGCGGAGGCAGCACCCATGTTTGTCGAACCCTAAAACAAATGAATATTCACAACGGTTAGGAAACCTTATTAAATCTTGCCAGTTTAGAAAATAGGAATATTTCAAATAGTGGTCCCCTGCCTGACAAGCTTTGGGTTTTCAAGGCTGGTCACTTCAAGATCTGCTTTTCCGATGCCCTGAGCTGAAGGTCTGGAAGTGGGACCTACACACAGCAAGCGGCTCCCATACCTTTCTGCACCTGGGGACAGGGTGGCTGCCCCCTCCCCTGCCGCCAGTGTCTTTGAGATCCTCGAACTGCTGACATTCTATTAAACAGCACTTGGATGTGCTATGGACATTGGTCATCTGCCCAGAGTCCCGATGCTCTGTTCCCATTCCAGCTCCCTCAGGGAGAGGACCTGGCCCTGAACCTCTGCGAAGCTGGATGGAGGCTCTCCCCTCAGCCTGCCTCCTGCCAGCTCTTTTCCTGCCTGGATTTCACCTTCCCCGTATGGTCCGGATGCTCCTTGGAGACCTACGCGAGCCTGAAAAGTACTGTGCTGCACTTCTGCCCGTCCTCCGCCCCTCCCCACCACCCCTGCTTCTTGGATCAAATACTGACACCAGACTTCTCGCCTTGAGTGTTGCTGGTACTTCACCCACAGGGGCAAAGAGAGCTGGCAGGAAACGAGCCCCTCCAGCTGGCATTGGCCTGGCCTGGCACAGTGAGAATCTCTGTAAGAGCCTCTTGCCCCCGTCCCCCATGCCCTCTGCACCCCTTTGCCTTAGCACTTCTTAGCATCCTCCCCTTTTATACCTTTCCTTCATCTTGTTCTGACTCACTTCTTTCCTTTTTTCTGTCTCCCGGTCTACGTTCCTTCCTCTCCTCTCTCTCTCTAGGTGTTTGGGGTTTTTTTCTGCCCTTCCCCTCCCTTCTTCCAGCTTCTTACCATCTCCCACACATAACTGTAATCTGGTTGCCAGGCTTTGTATAGCAGCCTCCTAGAAATCCCTCTGTGGTGGCAGTGTCCACCTCCAATTCTTCCTCCACTTTCAGTACAGTGACCGCTCTATGTCACTCCCCAATTCAACACCCTGTACGACCTTCTCAGTGCCCACAGAACTGAGTCCAAACTCCGTCACCTGCCTGCCTTTCTTTCATCCACTCAATTGTTTATTGGTTCACCCAACAAGTCTACTTAGTTACTGAGCACCTACCATGAGCAGATACTGTAACAGGAGCTAGAGAAGAAGTAATACAGAATAAATAAAAGGATATTTACAAATGAAACAGTACCTGAGATGTGCTTCAAAATAACTCAAGGAGTGGAGGAGGGGGGGTTGGTAAAGCAGAAGAGGTACAGAGAACACGATTGACCATGAGTTGAAAATTATGGAAGCTGGGTGCTGGGTTTAGGGGTTCATTACGTTATTCTCTCTACTTCAGTGTATGTTCGAAATTTTCCTGTTAAAAATGTAATGGGCGGGGCTTCCCTGGTGGCGCAGTGGTTGACAGTCCGCCTGCCGATGCAGGGGACACGGGTTCGTGCCCCGGTCCGGGAAGATCCCACATGCCGCGGAGCGGCTGGGCCCGTGAGCCGTGGCCACTGAGCCTGCACGTCCGGAGCCTGTGCTCCACAACGGGAGAGGTCGCAGCAGTGAGAGGCCCGTGTACCGCAAAAAAAGATAAAAAACAAACAAAAAAAACCTCTGTCGTTTCTAACAGATCGGCTGGCACAAATCTGGCCTCATGTAGGGTCTGATGGGGGATGGGTGAGGAAGGGGAGGAGCTATTGTGGCACTGGCTGGGTGCCCGGGACACCCTGCCCATCTCCCCAGCCAAAGTCGGGCATGTGTACCCTGAGCCGGCAGCTCTGGGAAGGAGTCCACTTAGAGCCGTGTCCTAGAAATTTTCTGGGCAGAATTTTGAAGCTCACTTTGTAAAGTCCGAATTAATCACCTGGCAATATCTTTTACGGCTTTTTTTTTTTTTTTTTTTTTTTGGCGGTACCCGGGCCTCTCACTGCCGCGGCCTCTCCCGTTGCGGAGCACAGGCTCCGGACGCGCAGGCTCAGCGGCCACGGCTCACGGGCCCAGCCGCTTCGCAGCACGTGGGATCTTCCCGGAACGGGGCACGAACCCGTGTCCCCTGCATTGGCAGGGGGACTCTCAACCACTGCACCACCAGGGAAGCCCTTTTACGGCTTTTTGGTGAAGTTCACCAAAGATCACTTTGAAGTGATCTAATTGCAGACGACCAAAGAGTCAAGAATGACATTTATTGAAAATTTTTTCTCAATAACACACCACCTGCATCGTGTCATACTTTAACACAGAGCAAATAAGTATAGATTGTATGAAGTGACATGGTTTATTATTTTATAGAAGTGTCAAGTGTGGGATACTTCCTCCTGGCAATGACGTATATGGCTGGTTATATATCTGCTTCTCAGAGAGAGTACATTCCTGAACACTCTGCCTAAACAGCCTCCCTCTCTCCTGTTCAATTTTTTAATATCATCTATCACTACTACAATACTGTATGGTTACTTATTGGTGGTCTGTCCCACTCTCCCCCTTAGAATGTAAGCAGCCTGTAACCAAGAGTTCTGTTTGGTGTTAACCAATGCTGGGCACATGGCAGGTGTTTGACGAATGACTGAATGAATGAAAGTGGATTTATTACTGAGCAGGGCCCCTCTCCCCTCTGCAATAATAGAAGCAAACTTTTTAATACAGTCTTTTGCCTCTGCATTTACACAAAACTTTATAAAAGTGTTCTTTCTGTAAAATATACAAAGGTAGTAAAATACTTTAATATCGTTAGATGAAATGAGTGAAAGAAAGACCCCTCTTATCCATGAGCTTACTCTGCAACCAGAAAAAGTTCTGAGTAACGTAGATAGCTTCAGATATAAAATGTTGGCAGTGTAATCTCCTTTGATTTGTTCGGTGGAGTACTTGCATATCTAACCAAGGAATAGCTGTAGTATATATAAAAATGGAAGCATTTTTACTTACATGCCCCTGCGAATGCTTCCACAACAGCATTTTTAATGGCTCTAGTTATTTTGCTGGATGGATATCCTTATTGTTGAGCATTTAAGTTAATCATAATTTTTTTATTATTTTAAGCATTGTTGTTATAAGAATCTTTGTACTAATAGTTACATCTTTATGCTAAATAATTACTTCTGTGGAATAAATTCCTTATCAATAAGTTTTTATATTGAAGTACATAATTATTATCAAGGCTTTTGATAGCTTTCCCAGGCACTCTATTTCCGTGTTCTTGATATGTGAAACTGAGTAAATCCTTAGCTCTGTCCTGGAATTGGAGTCCTACTCTGTGCTTCTCGCAGTGGGTGGGACCTTGCCCCTCATATGTAAGCCTTCCAGGTGTCTACTTCCTGTCTGCCTTTACCTGTCATGGCTAGAGGTAATGTAACACAGGTAGAACTGTCTGCCTGTCTGTCTGTCATGGCTCCCTTTCCAGATTACCTGCGCACTGCTTTGACCCCTGGGGCAGACCATTTTTCTGAACATACCCAGGGTCACCATTAAGCTGCCTTTCCCTACTGTCCTCTTTGTGTGGGAACACACACTACAGCCCCAAGTTGCAACAATTATTGTAGTGTCCTGGCTTTTATGGCATATTTCTGGTCATCTCTGCAATTTACTTAATACTGCTTCCTTGGTCATGTACCCTGAAATGTAATTTTCAATTATAAAATGGTTCCTTTAATAAAACATTACCTTATTTATAATGATCAACTCTGTGGTATCTAGGACGCCTTGTGGAAAAACTGCATGGCAACTACAAACAACCCATTGAAAGACTAGCAACTCTAATTGTCCTAATCGCAAAAAGAATGATATTTAACCTGCTTTTTAAAAAAGTTTTTATTGTGGTAAGATAGATATAAAATGAGGTTCACCATTTTAATCACTTTTAAGTGTAAAATTCAGGGGCATTAAGTACGTTTACAATGTTGTGTAACCATGACCACTATCAATTCCCAAAACCCTTTCATCACTCCAAACAGAAACCCTATGAACATTAAGCAATAACTCCCCATTTCCCTCCCCCAGCCCTGATAACTTCTACTTTCTATTTCTATGAATTTGCCTATTCTAAATACTTCAAAGAAGTATCATACAATACTTGTGTTTTTGTGTCTGGCTTCTTTCACTCCGCATGTTTTCAAGGTTCATCCATGTTGTAGCATGTATCAGAATTTCATTTTTATGGCCAAATAATATTCCATCATATGTATATGCCACAGTTTGTTTATCCATTCATCTGTCATGTGCACTTAGGTTGTTTCCACCTTTTAGCTATTGTGAATAATGCTGCTACTATTAAATGCCTAGCAACTCTAATAACCCTAATTACAAAAGAATGGTATTTAATCTGTTCTTGTGATTCACCTCTGTTACAAACGTTTCCAATTTCTTATAAAGATATACATGGAAATTACTAGCAACATCCTCTTTGAATAATCAATGCTTTAAACAGTATACCAAACCAGTCTAATTTTATTTTAACCTTAGTCCAGAATTTATTTGAGGAAGTTTACAAAATACAGAAGGATTAAAATAGGTGTTGGGCTTCCCTGGTGGCGCAGTGGTTGAGAGTCCGCCTGCCGATACAGGGGACACGGGTTCGTGCCCCAGTCCGGGAAGATCCCACATGTCGCGGAGCGGATGGGCCCGTGAGCCATGGCCGCTGAGCCTGCGTGTCCGGAGCCTGTGCTCCGCAACAGGAGAGGCCACAACAGTGAGAGGCCCGCGTACCACAAAAACAAAAACAAAAACAAAATAGGTGTTTTTATAAAGAAGAGATTTAGAGAAAATCATGGATGGCACTGTAAAATGAAGTCATGGGTAACATACACAAAAATATAATATACCAGAAATTATTGCAAAGTAGGTAGGTCACAATTCCTAAGCTTCCTAGTGACCAAAGAAAGAATCAGTCATAAATCATAGGGTCTATATGATAAGCGAGCAAACATTCACTAATGAGGTGCATTTTAGGAGGAAGTGTACTGATGTCTACAACTTAATTTAAAATTCATTTAAAAATAAGGATGGGGCTTCCCTGGTGGCGCAGTGGTTGAGAGTCCGCCTGCCGATGCAGGGGACACGGGTTCGTGCCCCGGTCCGGGAAGATCCCACATGCTGCGGAGCGGCTGGGCCCGTGAGCCATGGCCGTTGGGCCTGCGTGTCCAGAGCCTGTGCTCCACAACGGGAGAGGCCACAACAGTGAGAGGTCCGCATACTGCAAAACAAAAACAAAAGCTAAAACTAAAACTAAAAAAATAAATAAAAATAAGGATGGACAGAAGGTTAGGTATATGCATGATATGTGACAAGTAAAGTAAAATGTGAATGGTAGAATCTCTGTGGGAGTACACAGTGATGTGCTGTAAGTCTTTCAGCTTTCCTGGGTGCTTGAAAGTTTTTTTTTTTTTTTGCCTTTTAAAAATTCCGAAAGAAATCAGAAACCTTAACCAAGGCTCTTGCCCAAAGTTATGACCACTCTATTTCTGCTTAGAAACGCGCCTAAGTAAAAAATAATCTAATAATAAAAATTCTTTAAAAAGAGTCTTACAAGGGACCTATGTATCCCTGGGATTTTTATTACTAACCTATGATGGGCCTTAAAAGTGTTTATTAACAGTGTCAATCATTTGGAAAAATTCAAATGAGATAAATCATAAAACATAAACGTCAGCTGACATGCTCATACCCAGGACATTACTACTGCAGTTTTAAGTATAATCCACCAGGGGGCAGAGAAATGGAATCACAGAAAACTTGCACTTTTCTAATTTAAGTGAGTAGTGGAAAATATCTTATTACTTCTGCTAATAGAAAAGATTTGCAGGCTTTTAACGTAAAATTCACTATACAGGACACAGAATTAAAGGTACAATCTAAACCTGAAGCAAATATGCCTGAGGATATTTGCTTTTTAAAAAAATGGTGATTATTCTAATTTGCCATGCTCATTTGCACAATTTCTCTCTCTCTCAGAGGTTATCTTTTATTTATGTGTGAGAGAATGACTATGCAGTTATCCTTTCTCACTGCTCACATGATGAACCAAGCGCATCCATCACTCTCATTCATCTCACAGTGCTTTCAGCCTCCTCTCTTACGCCAGAACTCAGAAGCCATGGAGCTTCTAAATTCTTTACCACTGTTAACAGATCTTTAAGTACTCCTCCTCTCAAATGCTTAACCTGCTGTGCTGAAGATTTCAAAGTAGCTATGTCAAGAGAAAAAGAAAAAATATTCCCTACATATAATTGCAAAGAGGCTAATACGTAGACTAGACAATTTGAGTTATTCATAGAAGTCAACGTCCATTTTATACATAAGATGGAGCTCATGATTATTGCATTTAAGCAGGCCCTCATTTGTCTCCAGTAATTTTCCAGAGGGATTCCTAATTGGTCTGCACCCTGATTTAAGACAATCCCTCTACATTTCCCTCCTCTGACACATGCTTTAAGATGGCAATGAGGACATCCCTGGTGGCGCAGTGGTTAAGGATCCGCCTGCCAATTCAGGGGACACGGGTTCGAGCCCTGGTCCACATGCCGTGGAGCAACTAAACCTGCGAGCCACAACTACCGAGCCCGCATGCCATAGCTGCTGGAGCCCACACTCCTAGAGCCCTTGCTCCGCAACAAAGAGAAGCCACCCGCAATGAGAAGCCGGCGCACCACAGCGAAGAGTAGCCCCCACTAGCTACAACCAGAGAAAAGCCAGCGCACAGCAACGAAAACCCAATGCAGCCAATAAATAAATAAATAAATAGATTTATTAAAAAGCAAAAAAGATGGCAGTGAAGCAATGATGCATTAAGAAAATGTCAACAGTTGCCTAAATTCTTTTTTTTTTGGAAGGAAGAAGAGGATGAATAAGAAAGTAAAAATCAAATTTATGGAGCCAGAATTCTGTTTAGCAAATAGACCAATCATCTTTTTGGTTGATGGAAAATGACTCCCTGTTAGTAATTCTGCAGATGAATCATGATACTGGGATGCTCAAGAGATTTTTGGCATAAAGGAGTCAGTGACATGGCCTGTGGAGTATTGAGCTATAAGATGAAAAACATCAACCAACTGCTCTCAGAAACTAACTGCACTGATAATACCAAAACTCCACTTTAACATTAAAATCCTAAAGTCTGTTTTACGTTTAGTTGAAAGTACATTGCATGGCAATTTTTTCTTTTTTTTAACCTGACAAATGCTATCCTATGGGAACAGAACGTGAGAACATTCTCACAATTTCAGTGCTTCGAGTTAGTCTCTGCTCAACTCGTCTAGCAAGTCTACTCATCCCTTTCCTAACTAGGCAGGAACCAGATATATTGGTGTTATTTAGAATCACACCCTGCTTCAAATGCTTATTCAGCTGCATTTCCAATATTTTGGACCTGCTACCGTCAGTCACATTTCAATACGTGTTTATGATCTGTAGTTTTAACTCTGCCACTTCTTGGTCACAATTCAGGCTTAGCCTTTATGTTATGAAAAAAGAAATGCTGTGTCAGCTGAAAAATACACTCTAATTACAATAATAATATAACAGCAAAAGACAGTTTGTCTCACAGTTAAAGAACTCAGAATCATCATGTTATAGCAAATTTTATTGAACAGCAAGAAAAGTCAGGGGTTAGAATATGCAGATTTCCTCAAAAACTTTTGATCCCCCAAAATAAAAAATTATCTTCCTATTTCTCTCAATTTCTTTCTCTTTCTTTTCCCCGTATCTTTTTCCCCCAAATTTAAAACATTCTTTTTAAAAAAAAGCCAATTTTCAACTTAGTTTTAATTAGGTTTTAGTCCATAAAACTGCTTTTAACATTGTACACTGTCTTTCCCTCCAGTTAATTGGATGATTTTATAAGCCATTCAACTACTTGCAGTGAACATATACCATCAGGCAAAATATTGGCTTCCATTAAGTATCACAGAATATGATTCCTGTGAAAAAATGTAGTAACTAAGGCATAATGAGGTAGCATCTCTTGCCCAGCTGATGCATAAAATTCACATCTCCTGAACGGAGTGATAGGTAAAGATAGCTGACTGGATTCTAAGGCTAATGGGACTAGGCCCCTGGAGGGTCAGATAATCATGCACTATTATGATCACAGTTTCTAGTGAGCCAAACATCTGACACAAGTAAGCCATAAATCAAAAGATGGATCAGGGAAGAGAAGGTTCCAACCCCACTGACAGAAAGACAGCTGAAAGCACAAGCCCACTGAGGCCAATCAGTGGTGAAATTACACACTAAGTAAGGTTGACATGAACACACATGTACCTTGGAAATTTTAACTATGCCAAGTATGATGAAGTATCCTGATGACTGTGTTGGACGAACCCACACATCATATTACATTTGTCCCAAATGACACATCATTTGTTTATTAAAGACATCCTTCTCTTATTTGTACTTTAAATTCCGAGGCACTAAAGATAGTTCTCTTTAATGTTAACCAATTCATGTTCCCTGTTGACTTTCTGAAACTATAAGAAAGAAAAAAAGTTAAAATGTCAGCTAAATAAAACTAACACTTGGGTATTTAGGTACTCCAAATCTACTTTGGGAATAAGAAGTGTATAAAATATAAATTTTTTCATACATCATAATTAAAGTTACAATCATATTTTAAAAAATCCAAATTGTTATCATAAAAGACACCTGCTCCAAGTCCCTCACTCTTTTTCAGATTAAGAAACAAGAGCCAGAAATGATAAGCAATTTCTCTGTGCAACCCAGATGAGTAGCAGAGCATGGTCGTGACAATAGAAAGAACAATGGTGCCCACGTTAGCCATTGTAAGTCTGGCATCAGCGGTTCTCAGCCAAAAGGAAGAGGAACTCTCCACACTGGAATTCATTCCTGAGGCTGTGTGGTGTGGGGGAAGGAAGGTCAGGTTTGGAATCAGATAGATTTAGATTCTCAATCCTAGCTCTTTTACTTACTAGTTCTCCTTCTGTGTGATGATAAGAAAATTAATATCTTAGAGTCTTAGTTTCTTCATCAGTAAATTGAGACAATGAGATGTATTGTGAAGGTCCGACGTGAGGATTAGAGTAACACAGCATGGGCCCAAATTATAGCTGTTATTATTATCATTAGGAGGCTTTGAGCAATTATGAATTCAATTTTATATGGGAAGATTATGCTGGGGACCCAGCTTCAGTAGGGCATGTTCTATGGCTAACTGTTCCAGAAAAAACAAGTCATAGCTGCAGTGATGATCTGTCATTCTCTTCCCTATCTCCAAATGCCTTTGTCACCCTGTACTTTGAAATAAGTCATTTACTTTGAGAATTTGGCCTAGTCTAGGGGTTTGATGTGTGAACATGAAGCAAAGCTACATGGCACACATGGGGACTGAATTAGAAGTCTGGGTAAACCTTTGTAAGTTGTCCTAAGCAAGCGAACCAACCTCTCAGCTCCATAAAGAACATGTGTTAATAGGGAAGAACCTATGTATTTGATTACAAGTTAATCACTAAAGGGATATTGCCTATAACCTTAAATTATATGTAATGGCCCATCTCTGGGAACCCTGCTTCCCAGGTAGTGAGCATTACGCTAAAATACCTTCGTTTAGTTCACAGGAAACCTCCTGACCAGGCCCACCTGTGAATGACTGCAGGCAGGAAGAAATTAACACACCCCTCGGAGGCCCATGGGAACCCAGGAAGTGTTTGACTTTACTCCCTCCCCGTTTAGTATAAAAGAAGCCTGAATTCTAACTCAGGCAAGATGGTTCTTTGGGGCATGAGTCCACCATCTTCCCAGTTTGCTGGCTTTCCGAATAAAGTCGTTATTCCTTGCCCCAACAGCTTGTCTCTTGATTATTGGCCTGTCGTATGGTAAGCAGTACGAGCTTAGACTCTGTAACACATGGAGGACAGGGAATCCCCCCCGTTCCAGTTCACACAGACAACGTAATTGAACGTAGGTCACTGTCTCATTTCTACCCATGGGATTTTTTTCTTTTTAGAATTTGTATGTGAGGTTTATTTGAATCACACAACATTAAGTTCCTTTGGATTTGTTGTGTTTTTTGATGTATTCATTTCAGCCTCTGACCTAAGTGAATTCTGTATTTATAAACAATTTGACCAACTTAGAACAATTAGAGTTTAATTTTTTGAACAAAAATACAAGAAAATCTCAGCCATTATGAACCTACAGGGAATGTCACACTGGATATATACTTTTATTAGTAATCAAGAGTTAGTACTTTAAACACTAGAGTTTTTCCATTATAATGTGCCCATGGAATTTTAATTTATAGAGGTGACTGAATGAGGATACAGAGAGATCAAAGCCATTGAAAGAAGAATTGACTACTTACGTCTCCAGAGGGGAGAGGGCATGCCACACCACACAGGGCCACTTGGGGACCACTGGATTGCGGTCAGGAGGCAGCGCAGGAGCAAGGGGGATGGGGAGTCTAGGGAAGCCCCATGCCATTTTTTACTCATCCCTCCATCACTTAGTTCTCTCCTATGGTATATAGAAATTACCTTTTCATTTTATATGTAAATAGCAAGGAACCTTGCTTTCAAATTTTCATCTGGAGGGAGTTTGTGGTGATTGTTATGCTGCCTTTCATAAATAGAGTTCTTTTAAAAGACCCTGAAGTTCATGTTGAGTCATTAAGTCATAGAAGTTCAAAAGCTAGAAGGGGTCTTGAAGATACTCAGACCAACCCTTTCATTTTATATCTGGGGAATCAGTCATTAAAAATTCTTCTGGGGCTTCCCTGGTGGCGCAGTGGTTGGGAGTCCGCCTGCCGATGCAGGGGACACGGGTTCGTGCCCCAGTCGGGGAAGATCCCACATGCCGCGGAGCGGCTGGGCCCATGAGCCATGGCCGCTGAGCCTGCGCGTCCGGAGGCTGTGCTCCGCAACGGGAGAGGCCACAGCAGTGAGAGGCCCACGTACGGCAAAAAACAAAAATTCTTCTGAACTTAGGGGGGTGGGATAGGGAGGGGGGGAGGGAGATGCAAGAGGGAGGACATATGGGAATATATGTATATGTATAGCTGATTCACTTTGTTATACAGCAGAAACTAACACACCATTGTAAAGCAATTATCCTCCAATAAAGATGTTAAAAAAAAAGAATAAAAATTTCTGGTTAAAAAAATAATAATAAAATAAAAATTATTCTGAGTCTTAATGCCTTTACTATTATTAAAATCAAACAGAATATAATTAAGCACTTAATTAAAAGCATTAATAACCATTCTCAGCCAAAAAGAGGTTAAATTTCAGAGAGTAAGGAAACTTTTTTCTTTTCTTGTCTTCTCTCCTCCAAAGTAATAGTTCAAAGTGGAGACATAAGAAAAAAGTCTCTGCAGGTCATCAGAAGTTAGGAAAAACTACAAGAGTCATTCTCAAGACAGATTTCTCTCTATGGAGTCATCCCGCCATCACCAGTGCTCTCAGCAGACTTCAGACAACATCAAGACCATTGACCAGCCAGAGACAGCTTTACATTTAAGAACAAGGCAAAGGTCCTCACTCAATAGACAATGAATCCGTGTCTGGAGAAGAATGAATCACTCCATCCTTGATCTCCTTGTTTTGTTTTGGTTTTCCCCCTGCTTAAGAGTAATAATGGAAAGACAGCAGGACAAGCACATTAAATTTGGATTCTCTCTTCTCCTTTGCTCATTCAGCTGCCTGAGAGTCTAATGATAAAGATGGTACTCAGAGAACCAGAAAAATGACATGGTGCAACCTGAGGCATATCCTCATGGGGAGGGAAAAGTAGAGGCTCTAACTGTGAGAGATGCCAATGGTGCTCGAGATGGCTGGCCTCATTCACGTATCTTTCTGAGGCACTGTGATGACAGGCATACTGCCTGAAAACAAACATGGATAGAAAATTACTTGAAATAAAAATCATTTCATTGATTGAGTTTTGGTTTTATCACAGTAACATATGCACACAGTTTAAAAATTCAGCTAGTCCTACAAGACTAATTATGAAAAACAGTGCTTTCCCACCTGCCAGATTCTCTTTTCAACCACAGCTACTTATAATTCTTTAAGTCAATTCTTTTGGTATTTTTCTCTATATCTCTGAATAGCCTTCTTATACTATTATTTCTTGAAAGTTTTTTCCCGGTTTTGGGCATTATCTAGGGACTTTATGGTAGGGGAGAATTTAGTTCTCTTTCAGCCCATCCCCCTACATGGCCTCACCACACACAGAGTTTTCTCATTCCCCCATCCTCCCAGGAAAAGTATATTTGTATTTATAATTGTGGTTAGATCCATATTTACATTATTATCATTATATAAATGCTATTCATAGCACTCTCTCTGGTACTTAAGAGGACTCCTAACCAAGTTTGGAGGGATCACCCAGGCATATATTCATTCAGCAAGTATTTATAGGATGCCTACAGCATTCCAGACACTATGCTCAATGCTGGTTACACACGGGGGGTGAAAAGAACTCATACAGAACCTACCCATATGGTGTAGGACAGTGGCCCAGCCTCTGGAACCGGAGTGCCAGGAGTCACATCTTAGCTTTTCTACTCCCTAGCCATGTAATCTTAGGTCATTTACTTAACCATTTTGTACCTTACTTACCTAAGAGTTGTTGGGAGGATTAAATGAATCAAAACATGTAAAACACATGTAACAGTGCCTGGTAGATAGTAGAAACTATGTAAGTATTACATATTTTTATTCTTTTAGGAGTCAAATGGAAAGAAGACATTTTATGTACATTCTACAGATATATATACATATACACATATACCTATATACATGTATATACACTGTATTTACAATAAATTACATAGGGTTTCCCTGGTGGTGCAGTGGTTGAGAGTCCGCCTGCCGATTCAGGGGACATGGGTTCGTGCCCCGGTCTGGGAAGATCCCACATGCCGCGGAGTGGCTGGGCCCGTGAGCCATGGCCGCTGAGCCTGCGCGTCCGGAGCCTGTGCTCCAAATGGGAGAGGCCACAACAGTGAGAGGCCCGCATACCGCAAAAAATAAAATAAAATAAAAAATAAAAAAATTTAAAAAAAAATTACATAGTGTAAGTCCTAAGGATGAAAAGTACAGGGTGTTATGAGAGCACTAAACCAGAGGAATCCTCGTTTAGATGGGGGCTCAAGGAAGGAACGCTTCTCTGAGAATGTGACATTTCTGCCGGAAATTGAAGAGTGACTAGAAAGTAGACGGAGGGGTAGAAGCACATGACAAATATCACAAAAGAGGGTAGACCATATATCAAGTCCCCCGGGTCAGAAAGAACTTGGTAGGCTTGAGGAACTGAAAGACCACTGAGGCTGGAGCACAGCAAGAGACAAGAGTGTCAAGAACCCAGACAAGGATTTGTGAGCCATGAAGAGAGTAATGGATTTTATTCTGTGTGCCATGGCTGGCCAGTGAAGGGTTTTAAGCACGGAAGTGTCCTGAGCAGATCTTTATTTTAGAGAGGCCATTCTGATTGCCTAGAAGTGATTGTATTAAAGAGGAGCTGGAGGGAATTCCCTGGCGGTCCAGTGGTTAGGACTCAGCACTTTCATTGCCGTGGGTCCGGGTTCAATCCCTGGTTGGGGAACTAAGATCCTGCAAACCGTCAGGCACGGCCAAAATAAAAAAAAAAAAAAAAGGAGCGGTGGGAGGGCGGAGCGGGAGAAGTTCTCCACTTCCTGGTAAGTTCATGCCCCAGACAAACCAGATGAAAGATGGTGATTTGGATTAGAATAATGGCAGTGGAGGTGGTGAACAGTGGACAGAGTCAATGTATATTTTAGAGTTGAATCAACATGACTTGGCAATAGATTGGAAGTGCCGGCTCAGGGACTGATAAGTACCAGGACTAACAATGAGGCTTTTGAAATGATTATCCCAGTGGATAGCAGTGCCTTTACTGAGATAGGATAGATTGATGAAAAGGAGATTTGGGCATGGCAATGGACATTGGACATTATGCTCTTTATTATTCTAAAGCAAGTGGTTTTTTCAATATATAACAGCTTACTGAGCTATCATTCACATACAAACCACTCAAAGTGTGCAATTGAATGGTTTTCAATATATTCACAGAGTTGTGCAATCATCACCACAATCAATTTTAAGACATTTTTATCATCCCCAAAAGATAATCCCTACTTATTCATACCTATTACCAGTCACTTCCATTTTCCCACAATTCTCCCAGCCCTAGGCAACCACTAATCTACTTTGTTTCTATAGACTTACCTATTCTGGGCATTTCATATAAATCCAATCACTCAATATCTAATCTTTTATGACTGGTTTCTTTCACGTAGCATAATGTTTTCAAGATTCATGCATTTTGTAGCAGGTGTTAGAACTCCGTTCTTTTTTATGGCTGAATAATACTCTTTTACGGATATACTACATTTTATTCATCAATATGTCAGCTGCTGAACATTTGAGTTATTTCTATGTGGCATCTATTATGAATAGCCAAAATGCTGCTTTGAACATTCATGTACAAGTTTCAGTGTAGATGTATGTCTCATTTCTCTTGGATATAGACCTACTATTGGAATTGCTGCATCATATGGTCACTCTGTGTTTGACTTTCTGAGGAGCTGCCAGAAAGTTTTCCAAAGGACTCGCTATTTTACACTGCCACCAACAGTGTGTGAGGGTTCTGCTTTCTCCATATTCTGTTCACCACTTATTATCTGCTTTTTTATCATAGCCATTTTATTTTATTTTATGAATTTATTGATTTTGGCCGCACCGTGCGGCTTGCAGAATTTTAGTTCCCTGACCAGGGATCGAACCCAGGCCCACGGCAGTAAAAGCACCAAGTCCTAACTGAGGCAGGAGATAGATGGGCCCCAAGCTGAGCAGCTGAAGTCTGTCCTCTGTGGACAGATACTCCAAGATAGAGATAATGGCAAAAGCAAAGAGGAGTTGAGCCTGTCCAGATAAAAGATAGAGACCACATATTCCTAATTCTCGAAGTCAAGGAGAGCTTCCCAACTACATACGTGCAGAAAGGCTTCTTGGGGGCCTAAAAGGGAGGTGGCACCACCCCACAGTAAGTGATGTCAACCTACCCATAAGCCTCTTCACTAGAATCCATCTTGGCTAAGAGATGCGTGCACACACAGGGGAGGACCCTGAGATAAACCAAATACGGACTCAGAACCAGGCAAAGCAAGATGATTGGCCAGAGGAAATGTGGAAGAAATGTCCCATATAAGTGATTCAAACTACCACGAGGGCGCGACCCTTTCTCTGAGTCTGCCCACGTGTGCCTATTCACACGTACTCTTTTAGGTCCTAATAAACACTTTACTTGTTTCAGTACTTTCTGTCTCTTTGTGGAAATTCATTTCTACAAAGCTGATGGGCCAGGGCCCTTGTCACTGGCCACTGGCCCTCATGGTCTAGTGGCTAGTATTCAGCACTCTCACTGCCGCAGCCTGACGTCAATCTCTGGCTGGGGAACTGAGATCCTGCCTCAAGCCGCTGCAGGCTGAGGCCACCCTGGACCACCAGGGAATTCTCAATCATAGCCATTTTAGTAGGTGTGAAGTACACTCTCAATGTTTTGATTTTGCTTTTGGCTAATGATGGAGAGCATCTTTTCTTGTACATATTGGCCATTTGTATATCTTCTTTGCAGAAATATCTAATCAGATCTGTTGCCCATTTTTTAACTGGGTTATGTCTTTTGTCATCAATGCTTTAAGTGTCATATCTAAGAAGGTTTTGCTTAACCCAAGATCATGCAGGTTTACTCCTATATTTTCTTCTAAGAATTTTATAGTTTTAGCATATACAGTTAGGTTTGTGATCCATTTTTGATTAATTTTTGTATATGGTGCAAGGTAGGGGTCCAATTTCATTATAGGCATTTGAATATCCAGTTGTCCCAGCACCGTTTATTGAAAGGACTGTCCTTTCTTCATTGAATTTTCTTGGCCCCTATTTTGAAATCAATGTGAAGATTTACTTCCGGATTTTCAATTCTATCCCATTGATCTATATGTGTATTCTTATGCCTGTACCACAGTCTTGATTACTGTAGCTTTGTAGCAAGTTTTGAAATTGGAAAGTGTAAGCCCTCCAACTTTGTTCCTCTTTTCAACATTGTTTTGGCTCTTCTGGTGTGAGGGAGAACACTCCTGTGTGTGTCTCCTCTACTCTCAATACCTACTTCACTACACTACTTCACTGCTGATACCAGATATGTAGGCTGTCCAAACATCAAGAAATTTTGCAACACCAGGTAGGTGTCCTACAATGTAACTCAACTCTGCCACTATCTACCTACAGATAGCACCCTATCCCACAGTTAAGGATTTAGTCTTACAAGGTTTTAGTCTTACAAGACTGCCCTCACTTCCACTTCAGATGCCTATTGCATGTCCAGGTTGTTACCTGCACTTCTGACTGATGGGCTATAAATCAGAGGTTCCCACAGTCTACTCTGTAGCTTTGATTTAATTTGCTAGAGCAGCTCACGGAATTCAAAGAAACATTTACTTATGTTTAAACTGTTATTATAAAAGATGTTATATAGGACAGAGGGTGAGGTCTAGAAGGGCTCTAGACACAGGAACCTCTGTCCCCATGGAACTGGGATGTGCTACCCTCCCAGCATGTGAAGGCCCCATTCACCAACCGGAAGGCTCATCAAATCTTGTTCAAGAGATTTCATAGAGCTTGATCTCCAGCCCTCTCCTCTTTACCTTCCCTGAGGTCAGTGTGTGGGGCTGAAAGTTCTAATCATTTAATAACTGGGTTTTTCTGGTGACCAGCCCCATCCTGAGGCCATCTATGGCCCCCAACCTAAATCACCTTATTAGCATAAATTCAGGTATGCTCAAAAGGAGCTTCTTATAAATTACAAAAAACACTCCTATCATTCAAACATTCTGGGGGGTTTAGAAACTTTTTAGGAATGGGACAGGAACAAAGACCAAATACATTTCTTACTATACCACATCTGGGGTCCTTAGAACTTCCAGATGAACTTCAGAATAACCTTGGCGATTTATGCAAAGACATCAGTTGAGATTTTGACAGGGAAGTGTGTTGAATCTGCAGAGCATTTTGGGGACTATTGCCACCTTTATAATAAGTTTTTTGATCCGTGAGCACGGAATGCCTTTCCATTTATTTATGTCTTCTTTAATATCTTTCAACAATGTTTTTTAGTGTTCGGAATGTAAGTTTTGCACTTCTTTTGGTAAGTTTACTTCTAAGTATTTTGTTCTTCTTGATGCTATTCTAATACATCACATTATTTTTAAACCTACTTTAACATCTCTGAAATTGCGATGTCTTACAATCAAGAGTATTTTAGTATAATGCCTTCAACTGGAAGCAATTTTTTTATCTTGGTGGACATAAATGTGACTTACAATCAATAGCTTCTTAGATTCAATACCATATAGCACCAAATGTGAAACGTCTGTGAAACGTTGAAGTGGAAATGAAAAATAAGCATTTGGGTATATTAATTTGGAATCAGAAGAGAGGTCTGAACTGGCGATAGAAATGTGGGGTCATATGAAGTTCATTATTTAAAGCCACAACTTTTCCCTTTGGGCTAAGCGGGTAGAGAAGACAAGAGAATCCACCTCGCAGCCCTGAGAAATCTCAACAAGTAGAAGTTGAGCAGAGGAAGAAGAGCCAGCAAAGGTAACATTTCTGTTTTGAGTCTATCATTGTGATTATTGCTGTTGTTATTATTTGTCACTAGATGCAAGGACCTATGGGGCAGGAAATCGCCTCCTTTGCCTCCTTTGTTCTCCAATGAACCCTTGAGCTGAGCACTGCACTACGTTTTTTTTTTTTTTTTTCCCACACTGCGTGGCTTGTGGAATCTTAGTGCCCCGACCAAGGACTGAACCCAGGCTGGGCCCTCGGCAGTGAAAGCACCTAAACACTGGACCACCAGGGAATTCCCAGCACTTCACTACATTTAGATATTAACCTACATGCCACAGATAAATCCATGTTTATCTGAGAAAGAATATATTGACTAACCACCAGCTCTTTCACCCCTGAAAATCTGACATGAATACAAATAAATAAATAAGTCTTTCAGGTCTTCGGAGCAGCATTATAATCTGATTGGGATTGGGATAGAAAATAGGCACAGGCTAACTGCATATTAACCTAGAGTAACTGTCTCAGGCAGAAGAGGAAAAACAGTCAGTAGAAGTACTGTAGCATTCACGATTAAAAACATAACTATGTATAAAAATTTTTCCAAGGAGTTCATATCCCATTCGCTGTCACATTTCTATAACATAAGTAGGACACCAGCTGGTAGTTATGCGAATTCATCTGCCTTTCATTTACTGTTTGTCACTTCACAGGTGTTGAATCTTATTCATTCCTTCTTTCATTTTTTTCCCTTTGTATTTTAAATGCCCTAACCATCACATAAAGTTACCATAATACCATATCCTCTATGTGGTTCTCCATCAGGGGAGATTTTGACCCAAGAGGACATTGGGCAATGTCTGGAGACATTTTCAGTTGTCACAACTGGAGATGAAGTGCTACTGACATCAAGAGGGTAGAAGGACAGGGATGTTGCTAAACATCTTACAGTCCCTAGGACAGCCCCCATAACAAAGAATTATCCAGCCCAAAATGTGATTAGTACCAAGGTTCAGAAATTTTACCAATGGGGATAAGTTTATATGTACATGAAATTTTTAGGGGCAAAGTCCATAGCATTTACCAATTTCTTGAAAGTGGTATAACTCAAAAATTTAAGAAACACTGGTTTTAATGAATATTTCATCTAGGCCTTGGTATGAATGAATATTTCATCTAGGCCTTGGTAACAAGTGCCATATTAACCCTATTTCACAACAGAAATCACCTTTCTAGTTAAAAAGACTTATCTTTGCCAATCAGATTTCCCTACCCCTTTCTGTTGTCCAATCTCATTCATGGCTAGACAAACACAGATTTCCTGTCTTTAGGTTTTCCAAGTACCACATCCACCTCCTATTAGCCAGGTTAATATAGTTATTATGGTTATGGTGACTACTAATAATTAAGCTATGGTTTCATGAAATGTCACTATAAGTCCTGCTTTCTTTTCAATCCCTGCCATGTTTCAATTCCTGCTTTCTTTTCAAGTCCTGCTTTCTTTTCAATTCCTACCATGTTTCATACGCTGCTAAGCACTGGGTATATAGTGGTGAAAATGAGCTTACAATTGAATACTGGAGAGATATTAATAAAATTTGAACATGTAACTTAAAACTGCAATACGGAAGGGAGGGCGTGAAAAGTGAAGGCGAGAGGAACTGAAATGAGGTTGAAAAGGAAGGAGTGAACAACCAGATCGTTGTCGTATGCCACCCAAATGCAATAAGCAGTTAACCCCTTCCTGGCTATTTTAAACAATTTGGCGATACACATACCAGTCCAGAAAACTTGCGATGTACTTACGTTCAACTAACATTTCCTGGGGCACTGACAGGCAAATTTGGGAGAGCGGAGGCTATGGGTCAAGGTGGGACAGTCAAATGCAAGACCCTCCTTTGTTGTTTTATCTGTAGTTCTAATTACAAACCAATGTGTGCTGGGGGGCGGGGGGGGGGAAGGTTAAGAAAAAGCCAACGTCTAAACATGCTGCCCTTTCCAGATAAACATCTAATAATCGTTACAATCGCCATCACTCTTGATTCTGATATTGGAAATTAGCCGTCGTGGCCTATAAATCAAGACCAAAAAACCCACAACTTAACCATTTCCCTAAGTATTAACAACTCAGTATATTGTTGAGTAGTCAGCCTGAAACGGTCAGGGGGGCCTAGCCGGCAATTTTCAGTGAGACAGTCAGGCGTGAATCTTGAACTCACTAAAACCCCCAGAATGGTCAAATAACTGAGGTTTCCATGGGAACGAGGTAAAAGGTAGGTGGTGAGAGAACAAAGGCCGCGCGTCCCAGTTCAGGGCCTCCCGGCCCGCCGGCCGCACTGGGGGCGGAAGCGGCGGTGTGCCAGGGTGGCGGGCTCCGGGGTCGGTGACCCACACCGCCGCGGCGCTGGCGCCCCTCTCCGGGATCCTCCCCAGGCCGGGGCACAGGAGGACGCCGCCGAGACTGGAAGCTCGTGAGAGGGGACGCAGGGGTCGAAGCCTGGCCGCCGCCCCAGTGAGTGAGCAAGCGACTTGTGAATCACACTGCGAGCCGTCACCCGCCAGGACCGAGATCACGCGGCTCCTAGGGCCGGCTGAAGCCGCCCAGATGGAGCACGCAAGAGAACGGGGAGTCGGTGCGCCGGGGACAGAGCGCGACGTCCCCTGCTGTTCCAGTCTCTGAGGGGCCACCGTCCCCGCCAGGCCCCGCCCCCTCTCGCTTATGTAATAGGGGCGCGCTGCCATTGGCCCGCGCGACCGGAAGAGGCGCAGGCGCGCGAGCGGGTGGGGGCGGAGGGAGGCCGCGGCAGGAAGGCCGGTGGGCGGGGGCTGCGCTGAGCAGGCTACGCTGGGGCGACTGGGAGAGCTGTGCGGCGTGCGCGAGCACGAGGTGTAGTGGCCTCCCCCTAGGCTGAGGCGGCGGCGGGCGCGCGCGGCGGCGGGTGCGAGGCGCGGGCTGTTGTGCTCCCGGCTCTCCCCTTTCCCCTCCTTGGCGGGTGGAGGAGGCCGAAGCGGTACTGGGCGCGCTGCGCTCCCCTTCCTCTCCCTCCGGCCACCTCCCCCGGCCCTCTCGCGCTGCGCGGTTTCTCCGACGCAAGACTGTCCCGGCCCGGGTGAGCGGCTGTGGGGCGGTGCTGACGCCGCAGGACTCCTGGGAGCCGGGTGGGGGCCCTGCCGGCGGGGTCGGCGGGGACCGTGGGGGGTCATCGCGGGTCGCGAGGGGCCGCCGGCCTGCCCCGCCTCCCTGGGGGCGGCCGAGCCCGTCCGGTCCCGGCGCGGGCCGCGGAAGGACGGGAAGCTCGGGCGTCTGCCAGGCCCTGCAGGTGGCCGGGTCGCAGGCCGGCCGCGGCGGCGGAGCGGTAACCCGCCGGCGACAGCAGCTGGTCGGTTTCTCGAGGCTGGGGCTTCCTGTGGCCGAAGGGGCCGGGTTTCGGGCAGCCGAGGCCTCCAGGAGGCGCGTCTCGGGCCGGGGTCCGTGAGGAGTGGCGGGTAGGTAGGGGTTGTGTGGCTCTGGGTGGCAGAAGAGAGGAGGGAGCTCTCCCAGGCGGGAGAGGCCGGTTTGGGAAGGAAGGCGCGCTGGGCTGCAGCTGGGCTCAGCGAAGTGCTGGGTGAAATAGACCTCACTGCTGGTGCTTTCATCCTCTCTCCTCTGCAAAAGGGATGTATTTAAAAGGTTAGGGTCAGGATGTTGGTCACTGCTTGGGCCTCTTCGTTTTAGATGCTTGTGGAGAATGATCCTACTTCTTGGATCCAAAATCTATTTCTCTCTTACTCGTTTGTTTTGGTTTTAAGAGGATCTTTGGGACAGTGCTTACTTGTTGCCTCCTGTAAGAGCTCCTCATTTTGGAAGAACTCCTTATTCCCTCTACTGCTTCCCTCTTTGGAGCCCCCTCAGAAGACCATACAAAATAAGAGTTATATTAAAAGCCAGCTTTTAGGTACTTATAAAGGACTTCTTGCTCCTCCGTTTGTTGCATTTAGTCAAGGAGAAGTTACGCTTGGTTACGCTTAGATCTTGTAGAAAACTCAGCTGGCTTGAGAGTAAGTCCTAAGTCGAGCTGTCCAAAAGCAGGTGGTTTGGTCGTTTGCATTTCTGCTTTCAGAAAGGAAATCAGTGCAGCGTGTTGCTAGAACTTAGGGGCCTACCTCAGGCGTTTAGACTGATTCAGTTTCCCTTACCTGGTGTTTTCTGTTTTAAAAATAAGAACAAGCAACCGCAGTCTTCTATTTATTAAAAGTTCTATGGCTTTTTGTTACTTTTGTTAGATGACAATGAAAATGGGTTAAATGTATTGTTAATGTTATATTTGAGGAGAAATGGTAACTGCAAAAGTTAAAAATAATGTGTATCTAATGGCATTGCTTTCTACAGATCACTGCATGAAAATGTTATCAAAATAGCTAATAACTTCTAGATATCAAAGAAACCTCTAGAATTAGTAGCTTACCATTTTATAAGTTTTTTTTCCAATGTAAAACAATTAAGAGGTTACCCACACAGTGTATTAACATACGTAGCATAGCATACATCGTGTGGAAGAGTTCAGATCTATGAGAGAACTGAAGTATTCTAACATAAGGTATTGATACTAAGGCATTGAGACATTAAGAATGCTATAAACATTAGGATGCATAAAGATTGAATACCTATCATCCAAATAATACAAAAGTATCCAAATCTGTTTCCATGGGAATTGGTTTGTAAGCGTGCCATAAATATACTTTAAAAAAAATCATTTCAGCTTGGAATTAATAAGAATTTGGTTTTTAAAAAATAACAGAAATGATAGTCTTCAAGGGCTAAGACGTCTGGTAATATTTACCTTTATTTGGTGAGAATGGGGTTCTTATATTAGGCTAGCATACTAAACATTTTTGTAATTTGTTAAAATATTCAGCCAGCTTTCTAGAAAAGGATTGATCCTTCCTTATATTTTGACTTCTGGTTCAGTGTTTAATGCTAGTGGGAACTCGTCCAATTGATGTGTTTATTTTTTCAGTTTCCCTTTTTCTTTTTGGGAGAAGCTCAGGTGTTTTAATGAAATGCTTTGACCTCATACCTGTTAACTAGTTAAGGTTCCAGTCAGAAAAAGCTAGCACTGTTTTCTGGTGAAGTTATAGATCCTTTGTGTGTTCATGTTCTGCAATGACTTAAAAGTTTAAAATTTAATTGCAGTGCTAGTCAAAACTATCCATAGGAATTCTCCTTAGATCCTATTTTAAAGTATTTAAAAAGCAGCTGAGACTCATTATAGACCTTTTGTGAACAGATTTAACTTGTGTTGTCTTAAAGGAGTCTTTAATTTTAATGAAAAAATAAAAGTAGTTCTTTTCCCTTAATTTTTAACCCATGTTCATTTCAGATAATCAGTAGTAAAAAGTGGTATCTTTCATTTTTGTAAAGGTCCCCTTAATCTTATTTAATAATTTGTCCAGCAATCCTATGAATACCTTTTTTTTTTTTTTAAGAAAGAATAGCACAGTAGTTTCATGAAACCTGAGTATTTAAGAGAACGGTTTCCATTGCTCATATGAGCTCCTTTAGAGACATTAGATGACAGCTTTTATTTCTCTTAAAGTTGTAAGAATCTCAGGTCGCACAGTGAATACTGGAAGGGGAGAGTGCCTTTGCAAAATGATCAGACAAATGATTGAGGAAGGGGCTAAACTGTTTCTGGTAAACTTTTGAAGATTACATATAAGAAAGTGTACAATTCTTAGGTGTATAGCTCAGTGAATTTTTACAAGTGAATCAACCTGTATAACCATTACCTAGATCAAGACACAGAACATTATCAGTACCCAAAAAATCCCCCTCATGCCCTTTCTTCCCAGCGTTACTTCATGGATTAGTTTTGCCTGTTTTGAACTTTATACAACAATATGTTCTTTGTATCTGGCTTCTTTCCTTAATGCTGAGATATAACCATGTTGTTTAACAATAGTTTCTTCTCTTTGAGTGCTGCATAGTATTCCATTGTAGAAATCTGCTACAAGTTATGTATCCATCTTACTATTAGTAGGCATTTGGATTGTTTCCAGTTTTAGAAACAGTATACCTGCACTTCTGTTGAATATATACCAAGAGTGGAATTGTGAGATTATAGAGTAGACGACTAGTTTTCTACAGTGGTTCTATCAATTTATCCTCTAGTAGCATTGTATATGAGAGTTTGTAACTCTGAGAGTGTTATCATACTTAGATTTCACTTTAATGCCTCAACTTCTGTTTTTAGATATGGCTCGTGGACAGCAGAAGATTCAGTCTCAGCAGAAAAATGCCAAAAAGCAAGCTGGACAAAAGAAGAAACAAGGACATGACCAAAAGGCTGCTGCCAAAGCTGCCTTAATATATACCTGCACTGTCTGTAGGGTAAGGGGAATTGAAAGACATAGATTTCTCGTGGACAGTTCTTTCATTAGAGATTGGTTTGTATAGGTTAAAATTTTGCAAACATGGCGAGATAAATGCTTTACTTGAAATAGGAGATTTGAGAACTGGTTGTGTTAGGAACCTGTCTTCATTTATCTGTTCAACAATTTTATATATATACGTATATATACATATATACACACACACATATATATGCTTTTTGTTGTTGTTGTTCACGCCGTGCAGCATGCAGGGTCTTAGTTCCCTGACCAGGGATTGGACCTGTGCCCCCTGCAGTGGAAGTGTGGAGTCCTAACCATTGGACCGCCAGAGGAGTCCCAACAATTACATGTTTTGGATAGCTCCTTTGGCCAGGCACAGTTCTCTTGGTGTTAGTGAAAAGGAGTGAACAAAGCAAAATCTGTTTCCTCATGGAGAATAAAGATGTCTTCTTAAGGGCAACACTTTGAACTTTAAAAAAGGTCAGATTTACATTCTTAATTTAGAGCTATGTAATATACCTCTGGTTATATTAATTGGTTTTTTTTTTTCTTCACTACATTCATAGTTATGATGTCTGCAAAACTAAATAGAGTATATTCACATTGAGGGCTTTTACTAGAATTAATGTGTTTTATTAGATTTGAAGAATAATCATAACAGCTGCTATTGAGTGCTGCCCAGGTGCCAGACACTGATCGAAGTGTTTTACATGCATGAGCCCATTAATTCACGTGACAACCCTATGGCATAAAGTACTTTTATTCTCATTTTACGGGAGAGTAAATTGAGTCATGGGGACTGAATAACTTGTGCAGGGTCACCCAGCTAGTATGCAGAAGAGCTAGGATCTAAACCCAGGAGGTCCAGCTCCAGAGCCCACCTTTTAGACCACTATACCACACTGCCTTGAAGTTTTTCTTAAATTCCAAGCCAGGGTCTCTTTTTTGCCTGTTTGTTCAAGCTCACTACCCTTGAAGTTAGTGAATAAAAGTGCCAAAGGAAAAGTGCATAGTGAGATTGATCCAGTTACAAGAAACTTTTTTTGTTCCCCCCAAAGCCCTATGCCTAGGTAGAATTGGTAGTAGGGATGGGAAGGGATCTTGCTAAGGCTTGATTCCTGGACTAAAGTTTATCATTTATTGAAGTCATTACTGATGAAATAGAAGTTCCTAACTACATAAAAGTTCTCATTAATCTAAGAGAGGAAATCTATTACATTAAATAACCTGTTCATAGTGAGCTTTGATATACTCAAAATAATAAAATTGAGCAGCTTCAGATTCTGTTTGGAAAGAGGCAAGGTAAAAGTAAATTTCGCTAAATTACTAATGAAGAAATACCTTGACCTGAAAATATTAGAGTAGCTCATATACTTAAAAACTCAAAACAACAAAAAATGTTTATTTCATGTTTTGTCTAATGTAATGTGCTAAAGAATAATTGAAGGTCCTTGCTTAGGTAAGTCAGTATCGTGTAGTATTTGAGATCTGAAGTACCTAGTACTAGGTTAACCATAGGTATTGGACAAATTAATCTCTAGGTTTTAGTTTCCTTAGCACATAAAATGAGGATAGTAGGACCTGATTTAAGATTACTGGAAGGGGGCTTCCCTGGTGGCGCAGTGGTTGAGAGTCTGCCTGCCAATTCAGGGGACACGGGTTCGTGCCCTGGTCCAGGAAGATCCCACATGCCGTGGAGCGGCAGGGCCCGTGAGCCATGGCCGCTGAGCCTGCGCGTCCAGAGCCTGTGCTCTGCAACGGGAGAGGCCACAACGGTGAGAGGCCCGTGTACCACAAAAAGAAAAAAAAAGATCACTGGAAGTTTCTATGAGAATTTTGGTAACATGCTTAACATAATGTGTTTGGTAAATGTTACCTATTGTTTACTGTTAATCAGATAAGAATACTTCATTCTGTGTGACCCTTTATATGTGAAATGTGGGAATATGCTAGGAATTTCTTTGTTACAGGGTCCTTTTTCATATAGGAATTTAAAAGTGTTTTGCAATAGTTGTCAATCGTGAGTAGTCTCAGGACTTTAAAAGTTAGCACATTTTTATTTCATTAGTCAGGTCTAACTCTTCTTTTTTGCACAATTTTTTAAATTAGACACAAATGCCAGACCCTAAGACCTTCAAGCAGCACTTTGAGAGCAAGCATCCTAAGACTCCACTTCCTCCAGAATTAGCTGATGTTCAGGCATAAAGTTGTTTACAGGTAAATGACCTTTTCTTCTTTTCGTTCATTAATGGCAGGGCTGTATACGAGAGCAGAATTATCTTCTGTAATTGTAAAATTGATTTCTGTCTTCTAGCTGAGACTTCATTACTGAAGTTAATGTTTAACTTTACAATTGTTAAAAGTCCATTTTCCCAGACCATATCCTTTCAATGCCTTTGAAACATCCACGTTTTTAACCACTGTAGGCAAAAATGGCATGAGGTGATGCTGGCCCACTCTGGTCCAAGAATGGAAGAAAGTTTTCAGTTTAAAGAAAATAACTATTATAAAGGTATTTGAGGGTCTTGCTCCCAGAAAGGATGCAGACCAAAGTTTATGAGTGCTTTTTTGAGGTATTTTACTTAGAATGCTTAGTAGAGCTTCTGAGTACATTAAAATGTAAGGCAAAATGTAGGCATTCACTGTATAAACTAGGTAGTTGCTTGAAAATAATCAGTTTATACTTTGTGTGGTTGGATTTTTTTTTCTAAATGGTGGTGATGGTATATGCATGAGTATTATTTTTAAAGTAAATTCATCAAAGATCTGTTTATAAAAATTTAGCTGACAGATCTATCAGACTAACTTCGTAGCTTAGGCATGTTGTGCTTTTTTTTTTTTGAATTTTATTTATTTTTTTATACAGCAGGTTTTTATTAGTTATCTGTTTTGTACATGTTAGCGTATATATGTCAATTCCAATCTCCCAATTCATCCTGTGCTTTTTTTTAAAGACATTTGAAATGCATATAAATCACATTTGTGTAATGCTTACGTTCACCGAAAATCTTGCTTATGTTTTGTAGGTGAATTCGTGACACCTTTGACTCTTCTCCTGTCTCAGACCTTAGGTAACAAACCTGCAGCTGCTTTTCTAACAAACTGTTGATCAGCAAAAATAAAGGGGCTACAGAAACATTCATTTTTATGCTGTTCCCTTTTGGGCTTCATGCAAAGACAATTCTGTGTAAATGTACAGTTGACTCTGATTTGGAAATCTGAAAATCAGTCCATCCTTGTTATAAAAAATTTTTTTACAATTGTAATTATATTGATGTTCATATTGTATAAAATAACTCATTTAATAAAGTAGTACTTTGATTTTACAACATCACAGGATAAATGGTTCTAGAAATTCTGTTCTAACTTTCTACATTATTTGCCTTATAAAAATCTAATGAATTCATCAGCTAGAATTGCAAGCGCAATTCTTATCTCCCTTTCTAAGTTCAGGGGCATGTTCATAGTTAAACTAGAGCAGACTCATTCATGAAATCTGTGCACACGATTTTATTGGCAGCTGCTGGCCTAGGTGAAGAATGACTTACCTGCTGCCTTAGTATATTGCAATCATGTGTCATTTTTCCCTCTGATTGTTTCTTGTGATTGAGGTTGGAGTATTTAAACTTGCTGTGTGACCTGGCTATACATGCCAGCCAGGTCTAGCTTGTAGATAACTGATAAATTCCTGAAAGTGGTTGGATTGTCAGTCAGCCCATCTGAAAAATTAGGTTCTGAAGTATATGCCACAATGGAGTAATTAGCCTACTGTTCAATACAAAATATGATGGAACATATGTGAACTGGTAAAGATCTATCTTTTATAAATTATACTTGGTTCTTTGAAAATGGTTCAAGTTCTTTCATTTGAAATTGAAATATAATTTTCAAAGGAGTTTTTGGAAGTTAATAACAATTTGGCCAATTTATGAATGGATTTTGCATTAACAGAAAGATTGGAATGGCTTGTGACTGGGTTAATTCCCAGAACCTTCTCCTTCCTTTCCTTTTTAAGTGAGAGTTGATTTTTACTTTGTTCTGGTTCCTAAAATCAAAGGCTGTGTACAGTATGACTTCCGTCTGAACTAGAAAAATATTAAAATAGGCCAATATCCACATTCTTTTGGCTCTAAGGATGGGGAAGTGGGTTGGTTCCGATGAATGAGGTAAATGCTACCCAGTTAAAACAGACTAATTTGGGTTTCTTCTAATTTGCTTTTGCCAACTATTAATACAAGTGAAACCGCTGTAACTCAGTTTAAATTTTAAAGTTCATAGAATAGGAAGAACACTCAAATATTTACTGGTAATTGCTTAGAGCCGCAAATCTGATCCTGTGGATTACAAAGTGCATTCCCTCTTTCTGCTGTAACTCATCACTGCATTTGTTTTGTAACTGTACATATTCTGCCCGCCTTGTTTGTCTTCACTGTAAGTTTAAAATAAGATATTTCCAAGGAAAAGCTTCAGTGGTGATAGTTCCTTAGTAACTCCTATTATACTCTTACTTTAAAAATAGTCATTTTTTTCATGTATTTGATTTCCTCAGTTTCAGATTTATTATTTGTTAATTCCCAATATGTTGGTTACCAGAACATTAGAGTTGGCCTAATTGCTTATAGTGGTTATTAACAGAAGTTCTGGTTAAATTACAATTTAAAAGTTTTTAAAAGTGCTTTGAGCATATGTATGTTTATGTTAGTAACAAATCATTTAAAAACCTTTTACAAGTTTTGGGTTAATTTTTGTTTTATTTGTTTTACTGACTAATTCAGAATAAAAGCTTTATGTTCTTATATTTAACCCTTTTTTTATAAGCAGCTGAGGACAGCATATTTAACTTTAGATCTCAGTGATAGGGAGATGGCTGCATTGATATAGCATAAGACATTAATTCTTTCATGCGAGAATTATTAGTGCAGTCCCCATTTTTTGTGTTTGGCTTAAATCGGTATAAGGGGAAGATTACAATTTTTAAACATCCTCATTAATTTGAAGATTCTTTAACAGATCACAGCAAAGTTCATTATAAAACTGTTATGGTGTCTTCAAAGACTTGATAAAATACACAGAATTGCTCCTTTTGTATTCTGTATTGCCATTAGTTGCCAAAAGGAACGGGGTTAAGATTAAACGTTTCCATTCTCCTTCGTATGCATCTACATCCCCATGTTTAACTGACACACTGGGGGCTCAGTTGTGTGCTGTAATGTCTTATTAAAGAAGATATTAAAGAAAACTAAATTAGTCTAATTTCTTCTACATTTTAGGAAATTTTTATATTGCCTTTTCCCATTTTTTTTTTCATTTTTCAATTTAGAATTGTCTCTTGAGTGTAGAACTTGGTAGTTCTAAGGGTGGCAAGAGATTTCTTTCATTTCTCAAGGTTTTCCCTTTAGTCTTATCTGTTTGAGGTCTATAGAATACTTCTTAAGAATAAAAGGAAAAACGTTGCTTAGAACCTTGCTATATAAATAAGTGTAAGCTGTTGGAAGGGGGAAGTAATTAGCTACTAATATAAAGATAATACTAAAACAAAAAATGCTTAGATCAGTTAATTGAATTGAATGGATGGATAAGTCCTTAAAGACATTGACTCAGATTTGAGATAACACTTGTGGTTTTATATTAAGATACTGTATAGCTAATTAATCATATCATACTGGGATGTATGTAGCATGAATAAGATAGGCTTTACCAACATTACTATTTTACCCCCCCAAATCTTTGTTTTTCATTTTTTAAATATGTGGAATATACTGTACCTGTTTTAAAATGTGGTTAATGTAGAGGCCTTTTTCTATAATACAGTGATCGATCACAGTCCAAACTATAACTGAAATATATTTAAGCCTATGAATCTGCATTCATTCATTTGTGCTAGAATTTTCGTTTTGGGGGTAGTTTTTGGTCTGGTTTAGTTTTGGTCACAGATAATATACTTTTTAGAGTGTATTGCAATGAAGATCAACACTAGGGGGTTGTGTTTACTGTGACTTTACATTCTGAGATCTTTCAGGCTAGCTTAATTTTATCTGTTAAAGTTTCAGAAAAACCTTAAGTGCTCCCAATGTGAAGATTTAATAAAACATCTGTCTGCTTGGCTGAGAAAATAGATGTTTTATTAATGAAAGTACAACCTGTCTTTATTAATTGTGGATTACCATATGAAACTGAAAATTAAATATCTTCTATTTTAAATGTTCTTTGGCTAAGCTGTTTACTAAGTTACCATATTTTTGGAGTTTTTTTATTTGTTTTTGTTTTTGAACAGCCATTCTTTAGCTCCAGTTTTTCTGTGTGTGATATGGCTGCAAATTTAAAATCTGCACATATACAAACAGGCTTCAGTCATTTATTTATATCCATATGGGCATATCTATATTGTGAAGTAATTATGTTAAAAATCATATTCCTTTCTAATCATTTTTTAATTTATGAGCATCATTGTTCCTTTACATGATATTAATACTAATGGCTTAGGGTTTTGTAGACATAAGTACCTCACTTTATCACTACCTTCTGCCTTGTAAAATTCAGAATGGGACTTGCATTTTGGATTCTATATTATTAAAATTTTAATTAGAAAATAGGCCATCATAATATTTCCTCTATAACGGTGTAACAGTGTTTCTCATAATGAGGTCTATAGCTAAGGTGACCATACCCATACATCCTGGTTTGCCAAAGACCACTTTGGCATAAATATTGATTTAATATTAATTGATATTTAATATCAAAGTAATGTTATTTATAAGGTATCTCATAAATCTTAATATTGCCTCTTCTTATCACACGTGTCATCAGTTTATAAGGTCGCCTGTGTAGAACAGCTGAAGTCATTTTTTTGGCCACACCGCACGGTTTGCGGGATCTTGGTTCCCTGACCAGGGATTGAACCCAGGCCCACTGCAGTGAAAGCACTGAGTGCTAACCACTGGACCGCCAGGGAAATCCCTGAAGTGCTTTTTTTTTTTATAACAACACCTTTTGTTAATTAATTAATTTATTTTTGCTGTGTTGGGTCTTTGTTTCTGTGCGAGGGCTTTCTCTAGTTGTGGCAAGCGGGGGCCGCTCTTCATCGCGGTGCACGGGCCTCTCACTATCATGGCCTCTCTTGTTGCGGAGCACAGGCTCCAGACGCGCAGGCTCAGGAGTTGTGGCTCACGGGCCCAGTTGCTCCGCGGCATGTGGGATCCTCCCAGACCAGGGCTCGAACCCGTGTCCCCTGCATTAGCAGGCAGATTCTCAACCACTGCGCCACCAGGGAAGCCCCTGAAGTGCTTTTATAAATGTAGGTTTTTTTAAGAAAACTATGATACCCAGAAATCCTTACTCATTAAATGGGAATATAGCGTACTGGCAAGGTTTGTCTTTTAAAGGCCTTGAATCTATTTTATTTAATTTTTAAAAAATACATCCTACCAAGACTTAAGCATCTGGTAAAATTAACTAGATTTTAAAACTATGAAATGCCTTTATTTACAGACATTCATATGAACTTTATGTTGTTTGTACCATGTTGTTCAGACTTTTGTCTCCTGATCATCCTTTCATCCAAAGGACTTAGCGGAAATGCCAGTTGGGATTAGAGGTACTGCCTGTTAGTATAGAACACTTTTACTGAGGAAGAAAGGGAAGTCTGCAGCATTGGCTGCAAGTTAGACATCCGCTAGGCTAACAGTATTGAAAACTTAGGGCAAATCTTTTGATATGATACAGGATGCTTCTACATATTATTTGACCTGGATCTCTGAAATTTTCTGTCTTATAAACTCTTACAGGCATACAGAGAAGTTGTAAAGATAGTACAAGGGAGTTCTTGTATCCCCTCACCCAATTTCAGTTTACCCTGATGTTATAATCTTACATTATTTTGTTTGTCAAAACTAAGGAACCATCCTTGGTATGTTACCATCAACTCCAGTTTATCTATAATATCCTTTGTGTTCCAAGATCCAGTCCAGAACATCATATTGTATTTAGTTATCGTTTCTTCTTGGTCTCTTGTGGTCTGTGTTTCTCAGTCTTCACTTTATTCTTTACGACCTTCACAATTTTGAGATGCATGGAAGTATGTTGTAGAATGTCTTTCAATTTGGATTTGTCTGATGTTTTTCTTACGGTTACATTGGGGTAGCAGGTTTTAGGAAAGAAGACCACAAAGGTGAAGTGCTTTTCTTACCATCTTGGGGATGGATGATCCCCACATGACATCACTAGTGATGTTAGCCTCTGTCACTTGGTTAAGGTGCTGTCTATCAGGTTTCTCCAATGGAAAGTTACTATTTTTTTCTTTCCATATGCTATCTTTTCAAAGTAAGTCCAGCGCTTACTCAAGGGGCGTAGGGATTTAGCTCCACCTGCTGGAGGGGATAATTTAGAATTCTTCCATAAGGAAGATTTGTTTCTTCTCCGCATTTATTTATTCAGTCACTTATTTATACCCATATGGACTCATAATCCAATACTCTTATTTATTTTTTTATTTAAAATTTTATCTTTTAATTTATTTTTGGCTACATTGGGTCTTCGTTGCTGCACGCGGGCTTTCTCTAGTTGCCGTGAGCGGGGCTACTCTTTGTTGCGATACATAGGCTTCTTATTGCAGTGGCTTCTCTTGTTGCGGAGCACGGGCTCCAGCCACGCAGGCTTCAGTAGTTGTGGCATGCGGGCTCAGTAGTTGTGGCGCACAGGCTTAGTTGCTCCGCAGCATGTGGGATCTTCCCGGACCAGAGCTCGAACCCGTGTCCCCTGCATTGGCAGGTGGATTCTTAACCACTGCGCCACCAGGGAAGTCCAATACTCTTCTTTATTTTGTTGTTCAGTTTATTCTGGCTTTGGCCATTGGGAGCTCTTTCAGATTGGCTCACACGTCCCTTTGACATGCCCCATCCCTTTTTGAGCATTTCCTTATTACTACAAGAAGCTCCTGGCTGATCTTTTATGTCCCCTGCCCCAGCTCTGGAATGAACTATTTCTCCAGAGAGACCTGATTGGAGAATGGTATTTTTTAAATTGGAGAATGGTATTTAGAAACCAAGATCTGGACACTGGGTATGAGGGTTGTTTTGTTTTGTTTTGTTGTTTTTAATTATGAATGTTGAACTTTTTCCCACCATTAGTTAAATATATCTGTGGGCTGTGGGGAAGAAAAGTATCGTTCTCCCAGATCTTTAGGTGGTGGACTCTGAGTGAGTACTTTTCTGCCCATCATTATTGAAGTGTTCTCTTTTTAAAAAATCTTTTGTCATTAAAAAAATTTTTTTTGTTTCTGTTTTTTTAAGGCATTCTAAGTTACCAACATATTTGTTGAGAGTAATATATGTGAAGTTGCTTTATAAACTAAAGCATTATATAAAAGCAATTTATTATTATAAAATATATAACAAAGGTCCCTAATCTTTAGAAATTAAAATGCATTTTAGGAGATAACATATTTATTTACGTAATTTTAGGCTATAGGGTTAAGTGCTTTGTGTGTCTTATAGGCAATAACTTCTACAGGAATATACAGGAAGGAGATGATGTGTGGGTTGGAGAGTTTGGTCTGTGCCTGGAAGGATGGGGAGTCACTGGGGGGGAGGAGGAGTGAATAGGGGAAGAAAAGTGAGGGTGGCTGAGTGAGCAAAAGCTCAGGCAAGTACATAAAGTTTCTTTGAGAGAAAGTGAGTAGGCCAACCAGAGCATAAGGCTTGTGAATGAGAGCCTTTGAGCCCATGGGGTGAGAGCGGGGAGCAGCATTAGAATGGGACTGGATTGTGCGATGCAGTGAATAGTTCATATTACTGACAACACTGTGGGGATACTTTCAGGGTTTGGGGACAGGGGAGTGACATGTTATTAGGTTATTAGGAGGATTAATATTTAACAGTGAGATATGCTGTTGGTACTGTTTTGATAGAGATCTTTTTTACAACCTCTTGCACTTTCCTTGTCCATAATTTAACTTTGGATCATTCAAGGTCATGAAGAATGCAGATTTACAGGTAGAAGTTTGCTCTGCTGTAGTGCAGTTGTACTGCCAGGACCCAAAGAGCTGTGTTAGGGCTGTTTGCCTGCTCTAAATGGTCCCAGGCTACACACAGTATGTTTCTTTGTGATATTTGTTGTCTACTTCATCATAAAAGTGATAACATTTTTATTATGTATTGAATTCTAGAGAATATATTAAAGTTGAATTTTAAAAATTCACCATGACAGAAACTTTTTGATGAATATTCTCTCTCTCACATACACACACATGTGCATATGCATACATGCAAATATATTTTTTAAGTTAATGCATACTTTCATGTCATTTTTTGCACATTATGTTTTTGTACTTTGCCGTTTCACATTATAACAAGTGGAGTTTTTTTTTTTCATGTTATAAACTTCGTGTAAGTGAATTTTTGTGGCTGTATAATGATCCATTGCATAGATTTGCTATAGGTTTTTGTGTTGTTTAACAATTCCTCTGTTGTTGATCATTTAGGTTTTCTCAAATTTATACAGAAGGCTTTATTTCCGTTTAGAATTAAGCATCATAAACTTTAAAGTTCTTGCAAGGAGATAGGGGATGAGATTCTGAAGAATGTGTAGTAGTTCATTAAAATAGAAGATGAGAGAACCTGAGTTGAAGGCTGGATAGTATAGAGGAGCAGGTTACACTTGACCTTGAATGTTTTTGCATCACCTTCATTTGAATACTAGCACTTTTCCATGAATTTGGTAGCTTAAGCATGGCGTATTTCCTTAATTTCTAGTGGAGCTTGAGCATCTTAATTTGTTAACCGTTTATAGTTCCTATTTTTGTGAATTGTCCATTGCCAGTTTATTTGTTGGGGTCCTCTAACTATATTCAGTCTACTATCCACAGTAAACTAAGAAGAACTGGAACTTGCCAGGGGACAATAGATAGCTAGGGTTGTGAAACCCATAACTTATTTTACACAAAGTACAAAAATTATAGGATCTGTCTACACTATTTGCTGGACATCTTAACAGATAAAGTATAAAACCACAGTTTGCATTTAATGCATATTTTCTATTCAGGGCCGATGAAAGTTGTTTTTGATTTATTGATACCTGCCTGTTAATGAAGAAATAGGACAGTAATTTTTAGTATGTTAAGTTGGTTCAAGTTATAGTAACAAAATTGCCTTTCGTGTTTCTAGATCTCTCTAGATTTCTCATCTGCATTTAAGTTCTGTTATTTCATAATTCCATATATGGATTTTCATAGTAACAAAATAGACTGTATTTAAGCCTTGCTTTGAATAGCCAGGAGTATTTCTGATAGGAACAGAGTTCCTTCCTAAATAGGAGATTATTTAAAGCTGTAGTTAAATGACCCATAAGAAAAAGGTCAACATCTAGGTTCACATTTAGCTCTTCTTTTCCCTAGCTGAGTGAACTCGGACAGGTTATTTCACCTTTCTGAGCTACGGTATCTTCAGTCCCTTTATAAAATGCAGAAACTAATACTTACCTCAAAGAATTGTTCTGACTTAAGGAGTAAATGACATCCTGAGTATAAGTACCTGCCGAGTCATTGGTGCTCAGTAACTGTTAGCTTTCCTCCCACTCTCTTCCTTTCCCCTGCCCTTCTACGGAAATGTAGTATTCAGTACATAATGTGTCTCACACATACACTTCTTATTTTTTGCCTGTTTCTGCTTGTGCTTTTTCTAACTGAAATGCTTTCTCTTCTCTCCATCTAAGCCCAGTCTCTTCATGTGGATGTAATACCATCCCTTCTTCAGTACTCAACTCAAATGCTGATTTTTTTTTCTTGAAGGTCAGCATTTTTAAAAATGTACTAAATGTGGGAAAGAGGAGTACACAATAAACATGAAACATGACTGCAGACTGTTAAAAATAGTGTCAGGAGACTAAATTTTAGAAGGGCAAAGTTCCTGAGTTAAACAGCAATAACAAGGCATGGGTGTTGGGTAGCGCTGCCTTAGCAAGTCCTATTTATATGCCATGTATTTTGTAAAAGTCTCACTGTAAAAATGAAACAAACCCAATATGATGAAATACCAAAGGGACACATGGTATCATTGAGTTTTCACTTGGCCTTGATTAATTACAACTCAGAAAGCTATAAGAATTTGTAGAACTTGACATTGTTGAATCTGAACTACTGTCATTCTAGGAAAGTGATACAGATGAGAAGATACCCAGAAGGCCAGAGATAGGTAATTTGCGTCTTGATTTTCAGGAAGCACAAAAGAGAATATTAAAGGATGTGCAGGATTGTAAATGTGCTCTTAATCTCTAGGTAAATACATACATTATCTTTTTACTGTGAACCTCCCTTTTCCTCACTTGGACTAAATTCATGTGTAGTTCCAGTCAGACCCCTTTCCTCTGAAGCTGTTAGGTGTCTCCCTTGCCCACCAGGTGCACACACAAGCCTTGGCTGTGACTGAGTCCTCCACATCTGGCCCCAGCGCGTGCTTAGCAGCCAGCCTCTTCCACTTCCGTATTTGATCCCATGCTCCTGCCACAGTGAATTGCTTGCTGTTCCTGAGTAACTCTCACTACCCCTTTCTTGCCTCCACACAATTTTTCTGCCTCTTAATTAGAGTGCCACCTTTCTTCTCTTCTGTTCCTTTGAGGCCTGTCTCTAACTTTTCCTGACACTGTCCAATTCTAACTCTCATAGCCACTTGGAGTAGTCTTTTTTCAGCATTATTTGTACCATTCTTTTAGGATCCTTAAGAAGAGGAATTGGCTTATTTTTGTACCTACTTGAATGTTTATGGCAGAGCATGCAACTGTTTTCAAATGGAGCTTTCCCTAAATTGCAAGAAACCATTCTCATTGCTTTTGTGGGTTATTTTTTTATTTTATTTTTTTTTGCGGTACGCAGGCCTCTCACTGTTGTGGCCTCTCCTGTTGCAGAGCACAGGCTCCGGACGTGCAGGCTCAGCGGCCATGGCTCACGGGCCCAGCCGCTCCGCGGCATGTGGGATCTTCCCGGACCGGGGCACGAACCCGTGTGCCCCGCATCGGCAGGCAGACTCTCAACCACTGCACCACCAGGGAAGCCCTGTGGGTTATTATTTTAAAAAACTTTTTTGGATTTACTTTTTTAGATAACTTAAGCCATAAAGAGTACTTGTTATAGGCAATGCTGTACATGTAGAATACTTTATAGTTTGCAAAATATTTGTCCTTTTATGAGATGCATTTAAAAGTACACTTGAAGAAATCAAGGGACAGCTTGATAATATATCTTAATTTCAGCAAGGCAGAGTAATTTATTGTAATCGTGATAGCAAGATTTCATATAGGCAATAGTACATTTGAGTGGACTTTAATTTTGAACTTCTGTTTTGATGTGTTTAATAGTTATTTGTCAACATGTCAAGTTCCATAAAGCTCTGTCCTGTCCATTTTAAATTGTGTGTGTGTGTGTGTGTGTGTGCGCGCGCGTGCATGCGCATGTGATCAGTTTACGGGGGACACAAAGTCTGGAGGGAAGCTAAAAGAGAATTACAATTCAGAAAGATTTTGGGCTGAAACACAAGTAAAACCAACAAGAAACAGTTTAGGTGGGAGAAAGGTAAATCTAGTTAGGAGTTTTAGAAATTGCATTCGCAAGTCCAAAATATGGACAGGAATCCGTCTTGGCATTTTTTCACGTGAGAGCCAATGTGTTAGTTTATTGCAGGCTTTTTATGGGTCAAGCATGATTTCTCTGCCTTAGAAGGTGGGAATGCAACCTTGGTTTAGAACACATTAATTACACAAAGCCATCTTCATTCATTGATTGCCAGTTCTCATTTGCAACTGGTGTTTGATTTTGGGTGTCTTTGTTGTTTTTAAGTGAAACATTGCTTAACTAGGTTCCATTCAAAGGAGGAGGAGGTCGAGGATGGTGAATAGACGGTAGCCCGTGTTAGCAGCTTTCCAGGCATCTCCCTTGCAGTGTTTTGCTGTCCTAGGGGGCAGATCTGAAGCCATGAGTGGAGATGACCTCATTGTAAGAAGAATCATTACAATGCCTGGATCTATCCAGTAGCAGAATGGCTTACCTAGTGGAACGAGCATCTGTTCCCCAAAGTTCTTAGCAAAGGTGTTGCTGATCATGTCTGGGACAGTGCATCCGGATTTCCTAGTACTTGGCAGGAGGTAAAGTAGATAGGCTCCGAGATCTCTTCTTACTCCGCAATCCTGTGATATCAAGTAATTCACAGTGCTGGGGGCGCTTGGATTGTTCTGTATTTCAGTCAAGTTTTATCAAAAGGAAAATAGAAAAAGTAGTGGGAAGAACTGCTCTTATTATTGTAACATATAAACTGCTTGATCTTTATTTGTCCTCATCTTTCTCAGTTGCTTATAAATTTTAAATGGGAATATTGAGTGAGGATCGGAGACAGGACGCCTTCATCACATTTGGATTTGAGATGTGCATCTGACAGCAGGGTGTATTTACGGTCAGTATTTTAATAGGCCCGTAGGTGTCAAACTTAGTTTAGAGGTGCTTCTTTTTATCACCTGGCAAATGGTATTGTAATAATATAAATATAGTGTGTCAAGACCATTCTTGATGTCAGTGGACTCCATACTTAAATAGCAAATTCTGTTAGTAAAAAAATTCTATACACTACTAATGTATTTATAAATCATATGCGTGTACTTTTGTTGTAATTATAAAGCCTTCACAAAAAGACATTAAAATAGGATAATATGAAAAAAAAATTCTAATATTTTCTTTCCACATACCAGTAGATGATCTTGCATTAGCACCTGAAACATACATACCTCACTTTGGAAACCATTGCTCTTTAGCATAGAACTTGGGATCTTGGTTTCCCTTTTGTTTTTAAGCTGAAGAGTTTCTAGCAACTTACAGGTGCATAGATCTATGTAAATTAATAAAAGGATATGAAATGTAAGAAGGGTCCATGCTGTGTATAAAATGTTTTGCAAAGCATGTGAAGAATGTAAGATGCATGCCCTTGAAAAGTAGACTGGTAGGGGGCGGGTGGCAACTTTTTTTGAGTATTTAGCACACGTAGTTTTGAACATGATGCTGGGACCTAAGAGAAGTCAGGACTGAAGAGAGATTTGCATTAATATGCATAGGGTGATCTTTGAAACCTAGAAATAGATGCTATCTGTAAGGCAGTATATAGTCAAAAGAACAAGCAGCTGAGTATAAAACTTTGGAAAGCCCTCACTTTTAGAGGATGGGTAGAGAAGGAGCTAGGAACCGTAACTGAAAGAGCAGTCGAAGGGGTAGGAGGGTTACCAGGATATACAGGCCCGCAGAAGCGAAGAGTGAGCAAAAAAAAAGCTGGGTAGTCAGGGCTGTGAACTACCATTCATTCAGTGAGTGCCGCTTTGTGCCAGCGTGGATTAAACACACTCTTAGCAGCAGGGTTCATCCTCCAGATGTTCCCCTGAGGTCAAGGGAGTGTGGTTTCAGGAAACTAGAAGGGATGGAAGCTGAGTGGCAAGGAAGGAGCAGGTGTAGACCACTGACTGGAAAAGCAAGGCAGTGTCACATGGCAGACGTCTATCCATGCCACCAAGGCCTTTTTCCAAGAGACCTAAAGCACTGATGGCCGGAGAAACCTATTTGTAGTTGACAGGAAGAAGTGCTGACAGTTTAAAAGGAACTGTGAGGGCATTCATTTTTTAGGCCTAATTTATAATTTTAGGCTTAATTTATAATTAAAATGTTGACATAAAATATTTAGAAATGACTAAATAGGCCATATTTAAATATAGCCTCTGAACCCATGCTCTTGGATGTTTCCAACCTCAGGGATGTATAAAATGTACCAGCCTTCATTGGTAGCATGAAAATAGAGCATACCTCGAGTTACTTATTCGCTGTTGGTTGAACAAGGAGATACGAACCTTGTGATATCCTCTCTGGCCACAGTTTAACCCCTGAGATCCATTTTACTATTTTAAATTGACAAATGTAACAGTGGCTATTTCCTTGAAAAAATTCCTACAAGTGGAATTTCTGAGTTAAAAATACACACACTGGCTGTCATTGGTTACAAGGCTGTGTGTCCAGAACGTTTGCCTGGGGAAGTGGTGGAGGAGCCATTTGGAAGCTCTTGGTAGCGCTGTGAGGAGTTTTTAAAAGTACATTGAAGTGCTTTTGTTCAGGTGTAAAGCCCTTTGAGGGGTGGGTGGTGTGCAGTGTGCTAGTGTGTGGTTTACAGCCGTGAAAAGCTGGATGTTAACTCATGACTGTTTTACGTACCAACGTTTGTAGACTGTGAATTAGGATGGATTCAAGACTATCCCTCACAAGAATACCACTTAGTTGCATTTCAGCATGCTCTCTCCAGAGGGAAAGAAAGAACCCGATTAAAGCCACCAAGTCAGGAATCATATGTATGGCCCTAGGTATGCCTGTCTGTATGTCAGACATGCAAATGTCAAATGGCCTGTGTCTTGTAGCAGGAAGAAAATATTTTCGAGTCAGTGATGTAGAGGAAATAGCATTGGCTTCTTTCTCAGCCTATAGGTAAACCTGGGTTCAAATCCATCACTGCCATTTAGAATCTAAGTGACTTTGAATAGTAAACTCAAGTCATATCCCTGAATCTCACAGTCCTCCTCTCTAAAATGAGGATAACCACCTGCTTTATTGGGTAATGAGCATTGAGCTCTGTTCCTGTACTTGGTAGAAATTAAAACACAAAAATGTGTTTCTTGTTAGCTGTCCACAAGGTAGCACTCCCTGGAAGAGGCACTTGTGCAAATGCATTGCTGGACCGGGACATCCAGTCTGTATACATGTGAGTGTTCCAAATATTTGAAGATTGTGATATTTTGAAGGAATAGCAGTGGGAAATACCTTAGCTCTTAAATGCTTTGGAACTTTTCTTCAAAGTTATCTTGTTGTTTATTAGTCTTGTTGAGGGTCATTTTTAGTTCTTCATGATAAACAATTCAACCAATACGTACAGATATAAAATAAGTAAAATCCCTTATTTTTTCATTTATACCTTGCAAGTGGTTTTCCTTTTGTTTTGGTTTTGTTGACTGGTGGGTTGATTAGTTTGTGTTTTGATATTTCAAATTCAAAATGCCACTATTTTTTAATGATCGTTTGCATTGTCTACAGCTAGAAAGTCCTATGACCAGTGGTCAACCTATTGACAAAGACTGCTCCTGAACTAAACTGGGTCACTGTGATTTAAAACACCTTGCAAGCTCTAACTACAAAGCTCACCAACTCTATATAAAACCAGATTTTAATTGGCTTGTGTTAGGCTCTAATAAGAAAGCCTGCCACTTTAACAAAATGCCACAGACTGCTGGTATATGCAAAAGCTCCCAGTGTGAGGGAGGCCTGCAGCTTGATGTCACGGCTCAACTTTCAATGCCATTTCCATAAAGAGTGTCAACATGACCATAGAAAGTGAAGTTTTCTAGTATTTTTTGGCTTGGTTCTTGAAAGTCTAACTACAAGCCTAAGAGAATAAATCTGCTTGTTGTGGGCTGTTGTGACTACCATCAGATTCCTGGGAGAAGACAGATTAAAAGGAAAAATGCATTTCGAAGAAAATACTTTTAATGCATCAAGACAATGAAGTGACCTTTAAGTCCAAACATAGAGGTTTGGCTCTCTCGTATTCTAAGCTGGTTCTTTATTAAAATAATTATAATAAAATAAGGAAAAAGTCCAGTGTCAAACATTTCCACTTAAAGGGTTGAAACTAGTTGGTGCCCAGTTAACCCGTGTCCAGAGCTGATTTTTAGCCGTACCAACCTGTATGGCCCTGCCAGTTACCATATCAAAATACTTCTGTCTAGTTAAGAATAACTACTGGCCTGACTACCCCAAGTGATGCCTACTGCTTCAGCCATCCTGTCCCTCAGCCCCCCACCAGCCTCCTCATGATGCAGCAGTTAGAGGGGTAACACCTGGCAGAGAAGGGGCTTGTTGGACCACATACCAGCACTGGTCCAGGATCTGGTCTGATTAGCCCATGCCCTACTAGTTGTTAAATACCATATTTTGAATGTTCATCCCTGTCTTTTTCAAGGATGGCTGAATGGCACAGCAGTGGATAATCCAAAAACCTACATTTGGCAAATTTTTTCTTAGTCCTGAGTATAGGAATGTGATGTATGATTAAAATGGTCAAATGCCAAACTGCTGGGAACACCAAACCTCAGGCAGAACATCACATGGTTGCTTAGCTCTCTGAACTCTTCTGTACTGTTGTACCTTCTCTTTTTTTCATATACACAATTTTTTTTTCCACTGCAGCCTGAGAGGACATTGCCCGTTTTGTTTTGTCCTTTTATCATTAGATCTTGACGTGGGTACCTTAAGTCATGTAGTGTCAGTGTCAACAGAATACTGCCAATGACAAGATCGCTGTCAAACCTGATCTCCCCGAGCTACTGTTTTAACACTGAGATCCATTTACTTTTCTTTTAGGGAAAGGTAAAATGTAATTCTGCCCTGTGGTTTACTGCTCCTACCAGACCTTTTGTTAGTCTCCCAAAGATGTAGCTATCTGTTCTTTTAAAGTCTGGGGGGCAGTGATTGTTTCTTGTCATTTGGAATGAAGCAGTGTGGTGTGAGAATTTGGAACATGGGCTCTGAACTCGCCTGAGTTTGAGTTTCAACCCTGCCCCTTACCTATGTGACCTTAGGCAAGTCATTCAACGTAGCCATAAAATAAGGATGACAAAAAGTTAATTACCTCTTAAATGTGATAAAAGTATTATTAAGTGCTTGGAGCAGAGTATTCAATAAATGTAAGCCAAACACAATAAGCAACCTAATTATCTGACCCCATATAAGCTGTTTGAATGTTCGGTGTCTGAATTGTTGGAGAGTGCCAGGGAACGTTGGGAAAGTCACTTGATCCTTCTGAGTTTTAGTAAAATGAACATAATACCTACCTCCCAATGTTGTTTTGAGGCTTAAATGAGATCATGTGAAATAACCTATAGGACAGTTTACTCAACAAATAATTACTGAGTGCCTTTATGGGGTACAGCAATGAAGCAGATACACAGTTTTGGTATTCATGGAGTTTACACGGAGCAGGACTAAATAAATACTGATTTTCAATCAGAGAAGGCAAAGAAATGCCACATATATATATATATACATACAAGTTATAAAATCGCATATGGTTCTCTTTCCTGAAGAGAGCAGGTTTTATCCTCTACAAAATTACTGAAGCTTTCTAGTCACTAGCTGCTGCAAACATTATGTCACTAGTACCAAAACAAGGGGCAGGAGTTGGTGACTGAGGGATTTATAGATGCCTGAGCATGAATTTAAGCTGCCTTTCTGGAGCATGGACCTGAGTTGTGCCAGAATTGATCAGGTCTGCCAGTGGTTACCCATTCTCCTGTGGGAACAAATGTGAAATGAAATCTGGACTGGATCACTACCTGTAGTGATCTGGAGCCCTGGGGGGTAAACCAGGGCTCCAGGGCATAGGTGGTATTTTTTAATCTCTCTTAGTTGAAGGTCATGCCTGGAAAAGGGGTGTGGGAAGTGAACAGATGGTTTTATACATACTGTCAAATAGGAGACTTTGTTGTTCTGGACCCTGGTTTATAGTCTCAAATCTTTCAAGGTTCTGAAGGGGCCTCTGGGAAGCCGATGTCAAAACAGGATTGGAATTTTTAACAGATTAGGGGGAGAGCCTATGAAGGATAAAAGGGGGAGAGCGGGAATAGCCTATAAAAGCCTTTGGACCATGGTGCAGTTCTCAAACCTGTGAAGGGAGAAAGGCGAGAAGAAGGGAAGAATGGGGTAGCAAAACCCTCAGATTGCAGTGCAGTTCTGAGCAAGCTTCTGCCAGACCCATGGGGTGCCCTCAGAAGCTGCCCAGGAGAGAAACCCCGTGTGGGGCAGGGATGGGCCAGCACTCTCCCCTCGCTCAGCCGTCAGTGGCCGGGGGCAGCCTGGGGAGGGGGTGGAGAGCATAGCCTAGCATGAAGACAGTAGTGGGTCCAAACAGGCAACCGCAGGGGCTATCAGTCAACTAGACTTCCCACAGCTGGTTGGTTGTCTTGAAGGAGATTTTAGCAGTACACTTTCAGGGGTGCTGCAGACCCTAAACTGCATACCTTTTTTGGGGAACTGTGGCATATGAAGATAGGCCCTTAAGAATCCTATAGGTGAAAGGACCCATATCTAGATCACTGTTAAGTTTTGATCATCTATGTATCAGGCACTGGGGCTGCAACCCGGAGCATGATAGAAGGGTCCCTGCCTTCAGGCAGCTTGTAGTCTGCTGGGCAGACAGGTAGCCCGGTGCCATGAGAGTATCACAGGTGTATGTTCCTCCACATAGGGTGGTCATCAGGTCCCTCTCTGGAGGCCAGGTAACCTGGGCTTTGCAGGCTGAGGAAATAGCAAGTACAGAGGGCCGGAGGCAGGAAAGAACTTAGCCTATTCTAAGAATGGGAAGAGGGCTTATATATGCTGGAGAGAAGCAGACACTCCAGGGATAGAGTGGCATGGGCTGAGGTTTAGAGGTGAGCAGGAGACAAGGCTTTGGTGGCTGTGGTGAGGCTTTGGGGCTTTATTTTAAATGCAATGGGAAGAACTGAAGATGTTCAGAGCAGGAGAGTGACATGCTATGACTTACATCTTGTCAAGAGCATTCTTCCTGCCATGTGGACAGTCACTTGGAAGGCGATGAGTGTGGTAGTGGAGACAGATTAGGAGAGTATAACTAACTCAAGCAAAAGACGTTGGAGACTTGGACCTGAGTGGGGGCAATAGAGAAGTGGGCTGATGTAGAACGTATTTTAGAGGTAGAACCACCTGGGCCTACTGATGGCTTCTCTGTGGACGAAAGAAAAGGGGGAATCAAAGATGACTCAGATTCCTGGCTTAATCAGCTGAGTGGAGGGTGATGCCATATACTGAGATGGTGGAGAATATGAGAGAAGGAACAGATTTGGGAGGAGTTTGCCAAGAAAATTAGTAACTCACCTTTGGACATGTTTGGGATGTGTGTTAGCCAAGCGGTAATGTCCAGTACATTGTACTTGAAGCAAGTATGTCTCGGTGGACATATGCTCGGTGGACATATTCTGGGGGCTGCAGGTATAAATTCCAGAACTGTCAACCTGTGGAAGGTATTGAAAGCTGTAGGACTGGGTGAAATCACTTAGAAAAGAGAAGAGGTAGTAGGCCCAAGCCCTGAGGAACCCAACATCCAGAAGCTAGAGGGCGGCTAGGAGGCAGGAAAGGAGAGAAGAACTGGCATTGGGGATGAGGTCAAGCAACACAGAGAGAGGGTTCCTTCAGGGAGGGAACACTCGCTGTCCAGTGCCGCAGAGACCAGGGCCAGCGAGATGGAACGAGAAACGTCCTGGCAACACCAGGACACACTGGTGATCTTAACACGATCATCTTCAAGTGTGTCGTGAGGACAGAAGGCAGATTAATGGGAGATGAGAAAGTAGAAACAGCCTGTTTAGACCTCCTGATTCAAGTGTTTTGTTGTGACAGGGGACAGAGAGGAGGAGGACGTGGGGTCTGGGGAGTCTTAAATTCTCATTTAGGTAGAAGTTGTGAAAAGAACATTGCAACTCATACTCTTCACCCCACTTCGCTGGGATTAGATTCTCAAACAAAAAGAGAACGCAAGCCGCCCCCAGCTACTACTGGGTGGGCAGTGCCCGGGTCAGCAGGGCTGCCGCTGCTCAGGACCGTCAGGGTGGCCGGGCCCTGAGGGACTGGGAGGCAGGTCCCCGTCAGCAGGAAACCAGTGTCCAAGAGCCCTTGGACGTTGGGTCTGAGTGGTGTCCTTGAGGCGTCTGACCAGCTGTGAGGTGGTGGATCCGAGGCTCCTCTAAGAATGCTGACTGGTAAGTAAGGCTGCCTCCGAGGACTCGAATAAAGGCACTGTAACAGGAGGGGCAAGAGGCCTTCTCCCACCTCAGCAAATGCGAGCAGCAGCTACAGGCAGGACAAAGGTCAGCACTGGGGACTTACGAACGTTAAGACTGACACTGGACAAGTAATGAGGTCTGGCTCTGAGATCCAGCTGCGCCGTGACCCGCCATCGAGGGCTTCCTGGCCGTGGGGCAGAAAGCACCACCACGTGTCAGCAACACGGTCGGTCACGAGCCCAAGCCATCTCTTGTCAATTCCTTTGTAAGGGTTTCCGAAACTCCTGATTGCCTTTGGCAGGCGGATGACCTAGGGAACAACTGTCATGGCAGGGGCCACAACTCACCCTGTGAAGGTCAGGGAAGATGTGCTTGTCAGAGTTGCAATAACTTCACCAAGACTTGAGCTGGAATTCGCGAAGGTGGGAAAGCCACTCAGGTGAAACTATAGCCCTTGGCTATTCGTTCATCAGAGAACGTGGGACATAGTGAGCGATTGAAGAATCCCTTAATTTGCATGGGAAAAAAAGGGAAAATCTGATTTCAAGTTAGGAGGTTGTGAGTATTAAGCAAAGGGAACTTGAGATGTTAACGCCTGGAAGAAGTCAGTATTTCCCAGATACCCCTGAAACAGAGGGCTCAGACTGGAATATGGAAGCCCTGAAATAAGGGGTGGCAGAGGGGCAGTAAATGTCCAAAAATGATAGAAGTACACAGAAAGCCGGAACCCTGCATGAAGAAGTGTGATGGAGCGTATCTGGGTGGAGGTGAAGGGAGAGAGTATCAGAAGTGATCTCACCATGGGGGCTCCATAAAACTTAGGGACCGCAGGCCATTACCAGCGTCTGTAGGCCATGGCTTCCGCATCCCGAAGCCAAAGAGGGGCAAGATGTAAAAACTAAGAATGTATTTCAGCTCTTTGAACCCTTACTAGAACGTTCACTCTGCCAAAAGAGTGCATTTGTTAGACTTTTGACATGTCGGTTTCGTCTTTGAGAAGATGAAGGAAAGATGAGGGTCAAGCATCTAGATACACTTCTCACCAAGAAGGAAAAATGCCTCATTGCCAAGATCACAGCGATGCGTAGAAAGGTATTGAGACCAAAGTGGAAAAGTGTGAAAACTCAAACAAAAAAGAGCACAAGCTGTGCCCAGCTTCTAGCCAGGGAGGGCCTGGATAAGCAGAGATATCGCTCCGAGACAGGGCAGAGTCCAGCTCTGCGGTCTAGAAGGCTCGCCTTTCATGAGGTGTAGATTACAGAGTTTAGAAAACTATAGGTAGGATTTCATGGGCAGAAACGAAAAAGGGACTATGGTGCAAAAGAGATGGAGTCCTAAAGAAGGCCCTTCTGTCACACGAGCACGATTGACCTGAGGAGGAGGTGGCTCAGGTGCCTCGAAGACCCTGAGCGTGATGGAGCTCTCCAGTGGACGGTGGGAACCGGCAGGAAGGCCTAGGCCAGTGAGGCTGAGGCTTTCCAACCAGGGCTAGTCAGTACTTAGAAATTGTGTGCAAAGGTTAAGGGAGGAGGAGAGTGAGAAGAAATAGCAGAACCCTGTGTTGGGGAGGGATAGGTAAAGACAGACCCCAGAAATGATGGGCACCACCCAGAAAACATGGCTTGGTCAGTGTGTTTCTCTGGTCCAGAATCAGGCTTTTTTCCTGTTGGGTCTGCGGGTCAAGGGGCAGACCTGAGCTCTAAGCCAACCCTGGTCGGTCAGGCTCACACCTGATACTGAAAAGCTCTACTTTGAATACCCTAAACTGTGCTCAATGTGTGTAGTTCATGTGTGTTACGAGGCCACGTGCCGCTGTCTAAGTCTGTGAGATGGCAACATCAGAATTGCTTGGCCCTTGTGTTACCAATGCAGATTCCTGGTCGCCCTTACCTTCCTTCTCTCCCCAACCAATTCAGAACACCTAAGCGTGGAGGGAGCTCCAGGAATCTGCATTTCAAACATGGTCCTCAGAAGGTTCTATCCAGAGAGAATTTCAGAACCACTGGGCTGAGTCAAGCCTGCCAGCACCTCGTTGCCCAGGGCCCTCATGAGTGTGTGGGCTTACAGCCTGAAAGTGCCTTTTTATCTGCCAAAGCATGGCTGCAACCTAACTTATGGGCCCTCTAGATTACCTATAGAATAAGGCCTTTAAAAAAAAAAGTTATACTTTCTAATGGTTAGATTTGCAGTGATTCTTGCAATCCTGCACATTAGAAAAATACAGATACCCAGGCCACACCTCAGACCAGTTAAGTCAGAATATCTGGAGTGGGGCTCCAGGCATGGTATTTTTGTGTTTTGTGGGGTTTTTCTCGTTTTTTTTTTTTTGTTTGTTTTAAGCTTTCTAAGCAGTTCTGATGTGCAGCCAGGGTGGAGAACCACTGCTGTTTAAATGTTAGAAAAATGTAACACTTTTTTAAAGGCTCTATTCTACATGATACCTGTTTCTTTTCAAATCAACAGATAACTCCTCTCCATTTCTTCTCCATCAAAAATAGCGCTCTCAGAATTAGAAAGGATGAAACAAACATGGTTAAAAGAGAACAACACTCCATATAAGTGGCTGTACAAAATATATTGGTCTCTAGGTCCTAAAAACTTGCTTTCAGGGCACTGAAAAGATTTGCAGATATAACTGAGTAGCCGTAAGCTCTCACCGCTCGTGAGAAATGAGTGACCCAAAGACAGGACCCAAGAACACAGCAACCCGGTTGTCCAAAAGGTGACTCATGGACGATACAAGCCAATGAGTTTCAATCTGTCTTCCTTGAAAAAAATGTAGAATGCTTAATTAAAAAGACAATTTATGAAACTTTATTAAAAAAGGAATCAGTAAGGAAGGGTAGACCATTCCTATTGGCGTAAATTAGGGGGGCGTGCTGGTGATGGAGGTTATCCCTACATCTGACAAGATTACTCAGAATATCCTCACTCTATGGTGGTGGAATGAAGACTGAGTTATTATGCAGTTTGTGTGAATTTACAGCTGCTTGAACAACCATATCCCAAGGGGTCTTCTTTCTACTTCTAAGATTCTTTGAAAGCTATAGTTGTTAAATTCTTTATTATGGAAATGAATTTTTACGTAAAGAATATTGTCCAAAGTGATGTTATCCTCTAACCCTGGAGTACTGTATGTATACACATATACACATATATACACACACATATCTGGGGGGGCTTAGCCCAACGCAGATTCTTCCACATTGCTCCTTTCCAAAACCTCTCCCTTTCCCTGTGACACTGTAAAATAATATATAACAGACTTGGCTTTGGCTCCTTGGTCTCTTAGTCCAACCTCAGCTGTTGTTTTTCATCTTTAACTTCGGTGACTCACTTGTGCTCAGTTCTTATCCAGATATTGTGGAGAACCATTTTAGCACAGCCGAGCTGATTTCTGTTCCCCTATAGGTGTCCAGGGCCCAGCCTGCTGTCATGCGTGTGCGTCCACATTCTCTGTCTCTGCGCAGGCTCACCAGCTCGTAATTGAGCAGACAGGCTCTAATAGCATTCTGCAGATGTAGCCGAGGACTATATTTTGGATACGCTCGCTCTCCCAAACAATCTCCTGTGAAAAACCCCGTTTTTATCCCTACTTAGTAGACTAATTTCCCAATCACATGAATTTGCTGGAATAGTTTTGGAGAAAACTAGATTTATTGAAGAGCTGCTGGGTCCTTCAAAAATGTCTTTACCCCAGATGTAGACAAAGTTAAATGAATACTCTGAATATAAATCATCAGAGTAAGAAGGTAAAACTGAGTCAAGAAGGTGCATTTGTTAGACTATTGGTTCAGCTGCCTCTAACAGAGGCCTACAGTATCAATGGCTTAAACAGTATCGAGGTTTATTGCTCTCTTACTAATAGGCTGAAGGTTGGCCATCTAGGACTTATACAGTGGCTCCATGATGTCAGAGACCGAAGCTCCCCTTGTCTTACTGCTTCATCATTCCTAGGGGATGGCCCTCATCTGCATGGTCGAGATGTCCACATCCTCGGCCCAGGCAGGAGAGAGAGGCAGAGCATACTGCCTCCCCAGAAGATGCTCCCAGCACTTAACCAACCACAGGAAAAGCTGGGAAATCTTGTCTTTATTCTGGGCAACCAGTAAAAGCAGATTCTCTTAAGAGGGAGGAAGGGAACAGACTTTGGGGAACAACAAGCAGTCTCTCCAGCATATTCCTGGAAAATAGAACATTTCAGAGGGGGAGTGGGTGGGCCAGGGAGGGAGGAATCATTACCTCATCCGAAGAACGACATCTGGCTTAAAAAGTGTCTAAGTCACCATCAAAAAGGCTGTGCTCCCCCTGGTTTTCCTTTAGAGGGGGAACACTCCCTGTCGCAGGAGCTCTTCCTCCTGGGACTCTGGGCCCAGTGTGTGAAGTGGCTGTGCAGTTACTGACCCGCCCCCAATCAGAGCCGGCCCACAGCACCCTTAGGATACGTGAGGACGGCAAACAAGATTCTGGGCTGGGAGAATGGTCAGGAACTGGAAGGAGGAGATTCTTCCAGCAGCAAAGCTAATTAAAAGGAAAAGCCTGTTTTCCAAGGGCGCCTCTTCAATATGCGAGCATCCTGCCTTCTCACCATTACCTGCCTCACTTGTCACCAAAATGCAATCCATTCCTGGTCGCTTCCACCTTTAGACTTTGCACATCCTTTCCTCAGTGCTCCTTCCTTTATTCCTCCAGCTGCTTAAACCATTTTCTCAAGCCTTTGAACAACACACATACACTCTCCTTCCCCCACATTCTTTTTTAAACAAAGAGAATTCTGCTTTCTGTTACAAAAAAAAAAAAAACCCAAAGCCGGAGACAATTCTGTCCTTTCGATCCACATGGTGAATCTTTCTACCTGCGTGGAACTTAGCTTGAGTGGCAGGTCTACGCCAAGAAGCAGCACCCTGTCGCTGTCACGACGGGCAGAGCAGAGTTTTTCCCCTTAATAATGCTATTTCTAACTGAATGCCCATTGCAGTTTTGATACCAGCAGCGTGTGTTACTAGACAACAGTTCCTAGTTCTTTCCAGGCCGTTAGCATGGCCGTGAGCAGGCGGGCTCCACCCACACCAGGACAGCCCTGGTGTGAAGTGAAGTGCTGTATGGTTTACAGAGCGTTTCACATGCATGGTCTCGTTTCAGCCTCACGCTCACCCTGGCAGTAAATAAATAGCAATAACATCACCCCCATTTTGGTGATTAAAAAAACCGAGGCTGGGAGCAGTTAAGTGACTGCGAATGAACTAAAACTGGGTCCAGTCTGTCTGTGTTGCTAATGTAAGATGTTGCAGAACTGTCTGTGGTTAAAAGAGAAGGAATATTTATTTTTAACAGTGTTCTTTTCTTCTTGCCACAGTTCAAGATTATCCTAAAATTTGATTTGATAGAAGTATTTTCCCTAGTCCTCTAAGTCAGTCTTTGAAATGCTTTTCTGCCTCTGGGTCTTGTTTTGCTTTGAGGCGTGGATGGCAAACACGGATCTCTCTTATATAATCTCTAGGTCTTACATTTTACTTCTCTACCTGAACATTTGTAATGCTACTTGGATTCTACCACAGTAAAGGAAAGCAATCTCTCATTTCTGCCGTTAAAACTTAGATATCTAAGATTAAAGGAACTATATGTAAGTATTGCTTATCCAGAAGCCTTCTGAATATTTCCTTGCTAATGGAAATGCTGGATGTTTTTAAGCAACATTATCTCTTACAAAACAATTTGAAAAGGAAAAAAAAAATCACACAAGGATAACAGACTGTTTTTTATAGGAAGAAGCTAGTTTTCACAAAAAGTATTGTTATCCGTTTATAAGGCTGCTAGAAAATGGATTTTGTATTGAAAATAGCTAAGAGCATAGTCATTGTTTTAAAGATGCTTTAGGATGGGGATAAATGTTCAGTTTTTTTTTTAACATGCACTGGCATGTATCTGGATGAGGTTTTTTAAAGAAAAATCACAAGTTTTATAAAATCTAAGAAACTTTAAAACTGTGTCATTTATAATGTAAAATTAATGCAGTTGAAATTCAGTGGTTGACTCATAGCTCCCACATTCATCTTCAGTTCTCTTTAGCTCATATGGTTTTCTTTAAAAATTAGTGATATCAGCTAAATGGGACTCTTTCCCACTCCTACCCACAGAGAAAAGTGCTTTTGTGAACATGTCAGCTCTTTTCCATCATTACATGCCATCGTGGAGTGCAACAGAAGCAAGCTGGCTGTTCGTACTCATCACCAATATTAGTACAAGTTCAGGAGCGAAATCCAAATAAGATAACCTTAAAATTTCCATTTGTTTATTTTATGAACATAAGCCACATTTTTTGGTACCAAGGAATTTTATATCTACACTGGATCTTTCGAGTCTTCCAGTCTAGCCTCTTTATTTTGGATCTGGGGAAACTAAGGCACAGAGAGGCTCAGCAACTTGCCCGAAGTCACACAGCTCACAGCTGAGCCTAGAACCCAGGTCTGTGTGACTGCAAAGCCTTTGCTCCTGCTACAATGCTTCACAGAGAGGAGATTATTTACCTCAATCATTTGGCCCATGCCCTGCAGCACCCTCCACTGGTGCCATGCTAATTAGGAGGCAGTTTCACGAATGTTCTGTAAAATGTGACGATGTGAAGCCAGCTACCATATCTCTCCAGAAATCTTCTCAACTCTGCTTCTAGCAATCAATTTAGGTTTCTCCAGACTAAGCAGTTCTATCACACCTTCCTGTGATTTGCTTTCTAGTTACCATCTTCTGGACATATTCCTTTGACACATTCCAGTTTTATTAAGATGGGACCCACCCAAAACGGGACTCCTCCAACTTGTTCCTCATCCTTATGTTTCCAGTGTCCATGAGTCCCACTGCCGTCCTTTATGTGTCCCAGCCCTAAAAACGCCGTCGCTTTGCCTCTCCTTCTCTCCCAACCCCCAGCATCCACGCAATTTCTCCCACAGCTTACTCTCTTCCTACTTCTACTACTCAGATATTTTTCCTTGACTGTGGAAATAATCCCTTAACTGCTTTTCTTGCCTCAAGTCTCTCCAGAAATGCTTTCTTAAACGTCGATTGCTATGCAAGGTCTAATTGCTGTTGGTTTGTCTCCCCCAGGACCGAGAAGCCCCCAGTTCTGGATTCTGGTTCTGCTGTGCGTCTGCCAGCTCTTTGGCTTTAGGTACATGACTTATATCTTCGGCCTCCGTTTCTCCACTTATAAAATGAAGATGTTGAACAAGACAGTCTCTAAAGAGATGCCTCCATTTCTAATCTTCTATGTGTCTCCCCACTCCAATCTGCTGAACAGACTGCTTCCAAAGAAATCTTCCTAAAATACTGATCTTTTTTTTTTTTTCTGCAAAATCCTTCAGTTGCCCCCTCCTTTCACATAAATCCCAATCTCCTTAGCCTGGCACTGAGGAAACACTGCAGATTGGTATCCAACTCTCCTCCCTTAGCGCTCCGTGCTCTTCACGAGCCCACACTCAAGCTAAACTCAGCTACTCCCTTTTCATCGTACTTGTGCCAAGCTCCCACCTCTTTGCTCCTGCAGCACCAAATGCTTTCTTTCTACCTGGCACTGTGGGTGGGACATGTGCCATGTCTTTGTAAGCGCCTCGCAAATGGGTCACCCCTTCCTCATCCTCGTCTCCCACACAACACCTCGTGCTTAGGAGGCACTCAATAAGTAGTTGTTGACTAAATTTGTTCAGCCCAGAATTGCACTAACGTTTTTTGGCCGTCACATCGTGTTCTTGATATTCAGAAACTTCACCTGTTAGAGTTTAATCTTCATCCCTTGTTCTTGTCTGTACAGATCTTTCTGATTCTTGGTTCCCTTATCTAGTTTAGTGGCGTCCCATTGTGTTACCCACAGGTGTGATGGGTATGCTGACTGTTTCACTGCCGTTGTTGATACAAATGTTGAACAGGAGAAAGACCAGTAGCTTGCCAGCTTGGCATCTCACTCTCTAGCTTGACAGTGGCATTTAAAAAAATAAAATAATAAAATAATTATTTATTTATTTCCCTTACTTTTGGGCTGCATTTGGTCTTAGTTGTGGCACACGGGATCTTTGTTGCGGCATGCGGGATCTTTCGTTACAGCGTGAGGTCTCTTCGTTGTGGCGCTCGGGCTCCTCTCTAGTTGTGGCGTGCGGGTTGTCCCTCTCTAGTTGTGATGCGCAGGCTCCAGGGAGCGTGGGTTCAGTAGTTGTGGCGTGTGGGCTTAGTTGCTCCGTGGCATGTGGGACCTTAGTTCCCTGACCAGGGATCAAACCCACATCCGCTGCATTGGAAGGCGGATTCTTTAACATTGGACCACCAAGGAAGTCCCTTGACAGTGACATCTTATCTTGCAGTCTTTGGATATGGTTATTTAAGCACATATGACTATATTTTGTTATAATTCATCGCGTACATAGACATTGAAGTGTAATCTCTGCATTCGTTTGATTCGTTTGTTGACAACCATTCAAGTGTAAGGCGGCATACTAGGCTTCGTGTGATATAAAGTGTTGATTAGGATTTGGCCCCTTGTCCCGTTTGAACTTCAGGGAGCAAATAAGACTCATGTACAAGGTAACGTATGAGGCCCAACACGAGAGGTAGGTCAAAAGGCTTTGGAGTCAGAGGATGGAGAGGTACATTTCTGGTTGAGTGAAGCCCTACAGAGTAGGACTGTCTTAAATGGACATGAGGAGATTAAGGTACAGGCTAAGCTGCTGTAACAAAGAGTCCAGAATACAGAGGCTTTACCGCAGTGACAGTTCATTTCTCTCTCAGTGCTTGAGGTGGCAGGTGGTCCAACCGAGTTGCACTGTCCTCAGTATGAGGCTTCCACTAGCGGGTTCAAGGTGGCTGCCCCCGTCCTCACCATTCCCAGCCAGAAAGGTGATAGAGACCAAGATGTACCACTCAGTCACTTTGAGGACATAACAGGAAGTTGCTTATATGGCTTCTGTTCATATCACACTGGCCTGCACTTAGTCATGTGACCACACCCAGCCTAAAGGAAGTCGAAATGTAGTCCTTCCCTGGTAGCCTCATGCCCAGCTAAAGCTATTACTTTTGAAGGAGAGAATAGATATTGGGAAGACAATTAACAATCAGCTACAGGAGAAAAAGAATTCCATGTGAGAAGAAAAACTGTAAAAGAGGAAGTCAATGGATTAATTCTATCTCAGCTGCGTGGAACTTATCAGAAGCATAGATTTGAATTTAGAAGAAAAAACTAGAACTCTTTAAAGGAGGAATGGGCTGTCCTGAGAGACTTCTCCACCTCTGAAAATGGTCAGAAGAATACAGTCAGAGGGACGATGGGTAAAAGGTCAGCCTTTAAGACTCTAGCTGTGTGATTATAGTGGGATGGAGAGGAAAGGTTCCTATAAACTGTCTGGAAACTACAACACTAGCCCCGATGTGCGAAAATAAGGGTGGGAGCAGTGAGAATGGCTTGGAAGGAACAGATGTAAGAGAGAATAAACAGAGCTTGGCTGAAGGCTGCTGGGGAGGGGAAGGGCAGATCTGGGGAGCACATTAGCTTAGCCACCTTAGGGATTCAGAAAAGTGGGCTCCAGGAAGCCTTTGCCGTGCCAGGCATGGGTGTTGCTGCCTCTTCCCAAGCCCAGGAAATACTGATAGAACCGAGTTCTTCCTGCATAAAACAATGAGCATCGCAGTAAGCTCTGCTCCTGAGAAGGCATTTTGTTCATGAACAAGTGTTTTTTTCTCACTCTGTCCTAATTTTCATTTCTGTTTAAATTCAGTAAAAGCATTACCAAATTTTAAAATAATGTGCTTAGGGCTTCCCTGGTGGCGCAGTGGTTGAGAGTCCGCCTGCCGATGCAGGGGACGCGGGTTCGTGCCCCGGTCCGGGAAGATCCCACATGCCGCGGAGCGGCTGGGCCCGTTTTGCCGTGACCGCTGAGCCTGCACGTCCGGAGCCTGTGCTCCGCGGCGGGAGAGGCCACAACAGTGAGAGGCCCGTGTGCCGCAAAAAAAAAAAAAAAAAAAAAAAAAAATCATGTGCTTCGTTTTCCCCTGTCTCCCAGTCCCCACCCCACTCAATTCATCAAAGATATCTAATCTGTTTGTTTTGAAAATGCAGCTGTTCTCTGGATTTATATGTGCTCCGATAGGAAATGTTTTGTGTAATAATAAAAGTCATTCTCTTTGGTGGATACCGTTGTTGCTTTGTGTTCTGTCCAAGAACGGTATTTCTTCACATCTGTTAAATACTAGCATTTTCCCCACTAAGCAGATTCCACTGGTGGCCAGTTTGTATTGCAAATCAAGGAATTTGTAACTTGTAACTCCTCCTGGTCATTCAGGGCCATGTCTAAAGAATCAGAGCCACAGATGAATGTTCTCAAGCAGCCTCTGCAGATCCCTGATAGAAGAGAGGGAGGCATAAATGGAAAGGCCTACCAGTAAATGTCCCCCCTCCTCTGTGTGTCTAAAGCACTTCTGTTTGGAATGTGGGAGCGTCTATAATGTTGGCAGAATCACAGAAGCTTCCCTGTACTGAGCATTGGCCCCTCATAATGGTCCTATGAGGCAGGTTCCCTCATATCTCCCATTTTATAGAAGCGGAAACTGAGCACAGAGAGGTCAAGTGACTTGTGCAAGGTCACACAGGATTCAAACTTCACTCTGCTGGACTCCAGAGCCCAAGCTCTTAATCACTACATCGAACTCCTTAGATGGAGTAGGTACTCTGATGCTGCATAAACTGTGTCTCTCCCTCTTGGGCATTGCAAGCCAGGACAGTGAAGCCACGGGGGAGAATTTACAGGAGGACAGGGCAAGGCCTGAACCTGGGTCCTGAGGGGCAGTGGATGGGACAGAGGAGACCTCAGCTGAGGGATTACCTGAGTCAGGTGGGCAGGCTCATTCCCACGGAAATTGGGTAGCTTGGGGGTGAAGAACACAGCTTCCAGAGGCAGGTTGCCTGAGTTCATCCTAGCTGTGTGACCTTGGCCAAGGTAGTTATCCTCTGTATGCTTCAGTTGCCCCATCTGTAAAGTGAACATAAGAATAGTATCTATCTCATAAGATTGTCCTGAGGATTGAATGAGTGAATATATCTGAGACAGAGGCTGCTAGTTACCCCACAATACCCTTTTTCCTCTTTTTCCATAGTAACGGCTTCCAATGTTTAGCTGGGCATATAGCCTCCCAGAATAAAAACTGTACTTTCTAGCCTCCCTTGTAGCTGTGCCTGGCCATGTAACTATGGCCAGTGAGATATAAGCAGATGCTACTTGGCTTCTACCTGGAAAGGCCAGCTAGCATGTACTCTTTGCTCCCTTTGTCTTCTTTGTCCCTTCTTCCAGCCTGCTGCCTGGAATGTGGATGTGATATCTGGCATCCTAGCTGCCCTTTGAGACCTGAGGATAAGGGTAACACCGTAAGGATGGTGGAGCTGTGAGCCGGAAGAAGCCTTTGTCCCTGAAGACTTCACGAGCAAATCTACTCTAGCAGCCCCTGGCTACCTACTTCTGTGCTTATACACGAGAGAGAGAGAAACGACTATCTTATGTAAGCCTTTGTGATTTGGGGCCTTTATTACATGGTTGAACCTAATCTTAACCTGTACAATGTGAAAGACAAAGTGATGTCTGGCACATAGTAAGCAATTCAATGTGCTGGATAAGTATGATTATTATTTAGTTTTAAATAATGGATGAGGTGAGGCCAAATTATAGCAGGGCTTGGAAAATCAAGGAGAGAAATTTGACCTTAATGTGAAGAGAACTTTATATTTGTTACTTCTAAAAAAATGACTTGAGGAGAATTAAACTAAAATGACCCACAATCCCTAGGACCATCCCATAAAGATAAGACCTATGGAAAGCAGGGGAAAGAATTGTACCAGAACCCTAGGCTAAGCCTGGTTATTAAAACCGCACAAAGTTTAGCTCTGAGTTGCTGGGCTGCTTCAGCTCTGATAAAACAGAAGCCTTTGCAGGAAGTCAAGTATAAAGTGATGAAGGGGGAGGACAGTGGAGTGGGAATCATCTGGAAGATGGTTCAGAGGAGCTTACAAGTGCTTGACAAAGAATAGCTATGAGGATAAAGGAAATGCAAATGTCAGAGATGACTAAAGTTGCACATCTGAGCCATTATAGTAGTCAAGTGTCTGCTACTCAAGTGCTGTGTAACAAACGGCCCCATAATCTCAGTGCATTACAACAATAAGCATTTATTTATTGCTTATGGGTGTGCAGATTGGCTGTGATGGCTGGAACCAGATAGGTTCAGCTGAAGCTGCCAGTTGTGTTCAGGTCTATTCCAAGTGTCTCCTCATTCAGGGACCAGAGGCTAGATAGGCAAATTCATCTTGTGGCAGATGGCAGAAGTGCTGGAGACCAAGCCAAGCCATGAAAGCATATTTAGGGACTTCCCTGGTGGTCCAGTGGTTAGGACTTCGCCTTCCAGTGTAGGGAGTGCGGGTTCAATGCTTGGTTGGGGAGCTAAGATTCCACATGCCTTGCAGCTAAAAAACCAAAACATTAAACAGAAGCAATATTGTAACAAATTCAATAAAGACATTTAAGAAATGGTCCACGTTAAAAAAAAGAATTCTTCAAAAAAAAAAAAGAAAGCATATTTAAAGCCCCTGCTCCCATCACCCACGCTAATGTTTCTGTTAGCCCAAGCAAGTCACGTGGCCAAGTCCAAAGACAATGGGGCAGGGAAGTAGGCCAGCTGTACCAGGAGGCACCACAAGGTCACGCGATGGGAGGAGGAGAGACTAGAGAATAAGAATCCAACCTGCCACAGCAACTGAAATACAAGTGATACCCCAGACGTCAGGTTTCTTAAAGCAAGGCATACCTGGAACATGAGAGCCATCTGTCTGGTGCAAAGGGTTCTGACACTGCAATCAGGAGATCTGGGTTCCAGATCTATCTCTGGGGCAGACTCAGCCTTTGTCTTGTTGCTATTTTCTGCCATAGATGTTAGCACTAGACCATTCTTTCCCTGCACCTATCATCCTTTTCCCTTCCCCTCACACACCGTGGGTAGGATCCTGGCGTACAGTCGCTCCGGAAATGGCCTTGCAACTGACATTAGTGGATCGGCCATAAAAACAGCTCTCAAAAATTGGCCCTGCCCCTAGATACAAAGACTAGAAAGAAGTATTCCAAGATGGTCCTCCTGGGGGTGGGACTTCAGCTTATTTTAGGTCTTTGTGTACCTTCCAAACTTCCTCCAACGAGCATATAGAAGTTTTATAATATCAAGGAATTTTAAAATGATTTTTTACAACTCTTGTCATTGGCTCAACTCTATTTCATCCATCCTTTGCCAATAAATATCTAAAGTAAAAGTCTATCGGAAGCGTTAGCACAGTGGACCTGCCAAGCCACGTCTTCCTTGAAGGAACAAACTCCCCGAACAACACAGGGCAGTTACTGTCCTTCTAATACGAATTCATTTCCCAGGAATGGTTTGAGGTTTTGTTTTGTTTGTTTGTTTTGTTTTTTTCCCCCTGAATTTGGTGTTGGGGGGGAGGGGCAGAGGGACTTATAAATTTGAATATAAAAGAGCAAATCAAGTTTTCCGTCTTTTTCTTATTGTTTTGGTTTGGGGCCTATATGGAACCAAGTCAGGCCGGAAATGGGCGCAGGAAATCCACCTGCTTTTGTCCTTTTGTCAGCTTTCCAAATGCTCCTCAGCCCCTCCCACACTCAGATATGAAGCCCCAAAGGGGCATCTGACAGCAGACAAAACCACCAACCTGAAAAGAATACTCTTTGTGCCGGGGCTCTTTTCACCAGTCAAACCCCCCTTCTCTCCAGGCACAGGAAGGCAGATTTTGAATGGAAGGAGCACAGGCTTTTTTTTTTTTTTTTAATATTTATTTATTTATTTGGCTGCGCCGGGTCTTAGCTGAGGCATGTGGGATCTTTTAATTGTGGCATGTGGGCTCTATTTCCCGGACCAGGGATCGAACCCCGGGCTGCCTGCATTAGGAGCATGGAGCCTTAACCACTGGACCACCAGGGAAGTCCCAGGAGCTCGGGCTTTGAGTCAGCTAATCCTGATGGGAGCTACTAAAAACACCCCTCCCTTGACCTTGCCCCCTCCCCATCACTATCTAGTTTCTCCGATCTAGTCTCTCATGTAAAACTCGCCAGAGCACTACCTCTTCTCCCTAACGTCCCATATGCTTTGCATCCTCACACAGTCTGGCTTCCGTCCTACTCCTCCCTCCATGCTACCCCCTGGATCATCAACAAGCTACTTGTCAAGTCAAAGTTCAGCCCCTTGTTTACTTTGGCCCCTTGCCTATATGTGAAACCTTCAATTATTCATTCTTTAAACTCTTATTCCTTTGGTCTCTATGAAATCACGCTCTCCTGGTTCTTCTGGGCTCTCTCTGAACATTTAAGTTCCTGTTTCTTCCTCTCCCGGCCTTTACTTCTTGTTGTCCTGGGTGCCGCCCTCTGCCCACCCATATTCTCACACACACCCCTCTCTCAGTGGTCTGATTCATTCTTAGTTTCAACCACGATTCGTATGTGGATAACTCCAGCCCAGACCTTTCCCCTCTGATTCATATTTCCTGGAGGTGCTGGTCTTCCCGTGGCGGCTGTCACATGGGCCTGAAACCCACCATGTCCAGAGCTGAATTCATCTCTCATTAGTGCTCTTTGGTTGTAAGCAACAGGGACTGAGGCTGACTAGCCTATGCGTAGAAGAGAGTAGTCGGAAGGATTGCAAGGTAGTTCCTAGAGTCAAAGCAATCACTGAACAACCCAGTGTTTGGAGGCGAGAACCAGGTCACTGCATAGATTCAAGTTTCCAGGAGTGAACTTGACACGGCCAGCTTAGGTCATGGCTCTACTTCTTGGGTCTGTTATAGCAATAACATGGGACAAGAGGTGCAACGGGTCCAGACAATAGCCATCATGCCTCTGCCTCCCAAATCTGTTTTTTCTTCACATTCTCCATTTCAATTGGTAACCCTGACATCCATCCATCTACCACCTAGACTGGGAAGAAGTTTCTCTCTCTCTCCCTCTCATCACAAAGCCAGTCCAATCATTACATTCTGACACTACCTTTATTATTATTATTTTTTAAATTTCCATACAATGCTTACCCAGCACCTGATTTGTGTGGGATGGTGGCTTAGAAGTTGTGGAACCCTGTTATCTTTTTAATTTTTTTAAATACATTTATTTATTTATTTACTTTTGGCTGCGTTGGGTCTTTTTGCTGCACGTGGGCTTTCTCTAGTTGCGGCGAGCGGGGGCTTCTCTTCGTTGTGGTGCGCGGGCTTCTCATTGCTGTGACTTCTCTTGTTGCGGAGCACGGGCTCTAGGCACCCGGACTTCAGTAGTTGTGGCACATGGGCTCAGTAGTTGTGGCTTGTGGGCTCTAGAGCACAGGCTCAGTAGTTGTGGCACATGGGCTCAGTAGTTGTGGCCTTCAGGCTCTAGAGCATAGGCTCAGTAGTTGTGGCGCACGGGCTTAGTTGCTCCACAGCATGTGGGATCTTCCCGGACCGGGGATCGAACCCATGTCCCCTTCATTGGCAGGTGTATTTTTAACCACTGCACCACCAGGGAAGTCCCTGACACTACCTTTTAAAGTAGTTCTCCAAACAGTTGCCTCCTCTCCACCACTTGGACCTCTGACCTCCTTTGGGGTCTTAGTATCTCTTGCCTTGATGACAATTAAGCTTCTTGAAGTCTCTCTCTCTGCTCCCATTCGTGTCCACCTCAAATTTGTCCTCCACATAACAGCCAGAGTGATGTATCTAAAACCCAAAACTGACCATGTTACTCCTCTGTTTGAACTCTTTACCTGGAAGGTAAGGTATAGGATTTTCAGTCCACGTTTCTTGCTATAAAATAAGATTCCGCCAGAGCCTTGCCCTTGCCTACAGCTCCCCGTCCACACTCCCTGCTCTGCAGCCTGTTTTTGTTTATGGAACCCCTTCTGTCCAAGAGACCCCTGCTCTCTCTTACCTCCAACTTGGCTATTATCAACTCTAGAACTCAGTTGAGACCTTCCCTTCCCTAAGTCTTTCCCGACATCTCACGTGAGGCTAAGAATCCCCCCGACCCCCCCAGCGCTCCCTTTATGCCCTGAACACATCACTATCACCACACATAACCAAGCGTTTGATAAATATCTGTTTGCATACCTATCTCTCCTACCACATGTAAATTCTTGAAAAGCAGGGACAGAGCAAGGCAGGTGCTCTATAAATGTTTTTTGAATGGTCCTTGACCTTGTAAATCAGATAAACTCTCTGGGTTTCAGCTTCCTCATCGCAGAAAAAGGATGACTCTACCCTATGTTGTGGAATTAAATGAGATGATACAAATGAAATGCCTTACCCAGTACCTGGCACATAGTAAGTACTGAACTGACAGTCACTTCCCTCACCACCATTCCAACTTCTGCAACACATTTTTTTTTTTTTTTTTGGCTGTGCCGTGCAGCATGCAGGATCTTAGTTCCCCAACCAGGGATCGAACCCGTGCCCCCTGAAGTGGAAGCACGGGGCCCTAACCATTGGACCACCAGGGAATTCCCCACAATTTTAATTAAATGGGAAAAGATTTCTCAGTATCCTTTATTTAGCTGTATGTCTCCCCTACTGGAGCGCAAGCTCTGTGAGAAAATGGGGCCAGGTCTGTATTATTCATTGCTCCATCTTTTGCATATGGCAGGTGCTCAATAAATATTTTTAGGATAAATGAATAACTGCTATATGCACTTATTTGATTTTTCATTTTCACCTTCAATGAGCTTAATGTTCTTGTTTCCTTTTTCACATCGTATAAATCATCGACTTCTATTTATTCAGTGTGCACTGTTTTCCTACTGCAAACCAGCCAACGCCTGAGGAAGAATGGAGGCTGGGCTCCTGGACAAGCCAGGCTGCCGGGCAGTCGGCGAGGTTGCCGGCCACTCTCTCCCCTGGAGAGGATGATGCCCACAGAGGCACTGGGGGAGGCAATCATCCCACTTTCACCTTCTGGCCCCTATGGAGCACACAGCTCTCTCACTTACACTCACGGGCTCCTTTCATTCCCATAATAGTCCTAGGAGGGAGAAGTTGTTTTACTGTGTCAGGCAGGGGCCCAGAAGGGGACAGATTAGCTCACCCAAGCTGGGGAACTGAGGAATGTTTAATAAAGGGATTTTATAAAAGTTTGAGCAGGGTTTAAGGAACCCTGCAAGGAATAGTGTAGTCCCTGGGGCTGGTGACAGCTGGAGTCCTTATCCCTCCTGAAGGGACGAGAGGAGCCGCCAGCGGCATCCACCCAGGAGGGAGGGAGCTGGAAGAACAAACTCCCTGGCCTCACTCTTCTCCTGCCAGGGCTCCCCAGTGGCCAAAGGCAACCGCAACCACGTGGTCCAGAGGGGTGGGCCTTCAGGCCATGAGCAGGGTGAGAAAAGTCAAGAATGACTCTGGAAGAGCAAACAGGGCAAGGCCTGACGGTTCGACAGTACCAGGAGGGGGAACCCAGGCAGTCCAGCTGTTAGCTACTGGAGTTTTCCATGAGGAACCAAGAGACGGTCATGTCTGCATGGGATGAATGGGTACCGCCCAGATGGGGAAGGAAGACAGCCCCCTCTTTATAAACGCATACACACCCCCATGCCGCTCTGTGAACTGACAGGAAACCACCTGCTGACTTAACTCCAGCAGTGTGGAAATGTTGCAGTGAATTTCCCCCAGCACAAGGCCCCAGCAGCAGTTAAGACCCTAGACTCGGGAATCAGACTGGCCAGGACGTGAATCCCAACTCTCTCACCAGCTATGTGAATTTGGGCCTCATCCGTAAAATGGAAACTGTCATACCAGCGGGGGTGTTAGGGTTACAGGCAGTGTGCGATTTGCTTTGCATTCATTAAACATTAGCTAAAAACACTATCTTGGTAACAGCTATGGCTTTGCACTATGATAGTTTTTTGACCTAATTTACTTACTCATTCCAACTTTCAGAATCCTTTAAGAATGGATATTTCTGTAACTGAGAAGAAGGATAATGGTACCACATAGAGATTTATAGTTTTAAACTCCTTTCCCTTAGATTATCAAATGGGATTGTTACAAAAACCCAGTGAGAAAGTCTACAGAAATATTACTCTGCCTCTTTTAAAGATGGAGAAGCTGACAGCCAAAGAGTCTCAGTGGCTCGTTCAAGGTCACCGAGGCAATAAACGTGATGACATCCCACTGAAAAGGCAACGCCCACTATGTGGTCTCCTAAAGGCAGATGGAAGCTGCAGCTCAGAGGGGGCACCTTGTGTGTGCCCATCACTCTGCAGCCGTCTTTTGGCTGCATCATTTAACAATGTGCGTTTCCCCAAATTATAATTTTGTCCTTCGCTTGCAACAGAGAATATCAGAGCCACTTCCTCCCGGTAAACCTGCGAGCAGGGGAGTGGTGAGTGCCCACGGTCAGGTTGGCGGCACCCCACTCACTGCTGTTTAGGCTTCCTCAGTACAGACCACTCCTCCGGCCTCTCCTGGCAGAGAGCAGTGCGTTCACTCCCTCAGCTTCACTAGTGCTTTCTCTGTGGCCAGGGAAGAAAGCAGAGTTTGCCCCCAGGCTTCACTTACTGGAGGTGCACGCTTTACAAAGAGAAGCCCATCTCTGAAAGCACAGCATGCATTAGCATCCTCTCCTTCGGAGAGAGCTATTTTTGTCTTTCGTCTTCAGAGACTGTTCCAAAGTAGGGGATGCAAGGATCAGGAGGAGAACCAAAAAAACCCAAGGTCTCCAGCTCAGAAGAGAGCAAATCACTGTCATATCCTCAAACAATTGCCGCAGCAGTGACGGAGAACAAACTGTGCTGGAGTCGGGCTGCCCTTGGGTACAGGGCAACATCCAGAAAGAGACAGATCTCTTTCTGTGGGATTTCTCTCCGTACACTTCGCCACTTCGCGGAACAAGGTTCGTTGCCATGGTTACCAGCAAATCACATGATAGCCTCGCTCCCTAGAAGTGTAGGAGAACAGCCGGCTCAGACTGTGATGGAGAGAGAAGATGCTTTCCTCCCCAGCATGTTTGCTTTTCCTGAGCAAACCTACGCAGCACTTTCCCGTTCTGACCTGCCCACTTAGGGGGTAAGGGCCAGCCGCTCTTTGGGGCACCAGTTCATTGCTTTCATAATGAGAGCAGCACAAGTTTCCCTCAAGAACTTTTCCTTCTGGTTTCAGGAGCCCCCCTCCCCCACTCCAGCCCCTTCCTTCTCTGGTCCCTCTGTCCCACATGTGCGGGCGCGCGCGTGTGTGTGTGTGTGCGCGCGCACACACACACACACACACGAGTGCTGTACTGAACTCCTGAGCTGAGTGGAGGGTGGAGCACGCTGCCTACACCACTTGAATAAGCTCTTTTAAAATCCGAGGATGGCATGAGTCAGGGAATTTTGAAGCTGTGGAACCATCAGGGCACTGATGCCTCAAGGGGGTGAAGAGAGGGAGAATGGACTCACCCAGACCCTAAAGAGACCGGGCAGGGTCAGCTTCCCCCGGCCCAGCCTCAATGTCTTAGAATTGGGTCCACTCTGACCATGTCTGATGTGGTGAGGTGGGTGTGGGCCCACGGTTGTCGCCTTCCTGGGAAGAGAAAACCGTGGCCTCGGAGAAAGCTCTAGAATGACAAAGCTCTTTGCCTCTTCCCTTCCCCCTCTCCTTCCCTACAGAACCAGGCCAATTAGCTCAAGTTCTGGGCTGCAACAGCAAGGCTAGAGAGGCAGGTTTTTTCCCCCTGACAATTATGGATTGCCTACTTCTTTGGGTTCAGATCATATCTCATCTTATCGATTCCGTCACATTTTCTGGTCTGCTTTCCCCATTGCAAAAGCAAAATCTGGATGATAGAAACAGACACAGAGTCAGCAGGCAGCAAAGGCAGGGCCAGGGAGGGACTCTGCCGCAGCTGGGCTAGGCGATCCAGAGGCCTCACTTCAGGGTCACTGCCTCAAAGAGCAAAGCGCATTCAGAGACAGGAGGCAAACGGCCTCACAAATGCAACTAACCCCACGGGGTGCCACAGGGCCAGGGCCAAGGAGACCAGAGGGCTCTAAAATGAAGGGGGGAAGGTATGCACCCCAGGGGTATGTGAACCTCCAGCCGGTGGGGTACAAGAAATATTAGAACTTCCATTTAGAGTTATCTCTTCTTGTTATATGTATTTTGGTACATGTATTATAACGTATAAAATTTTATCACGTAGGATCAGATTTGACTGAGATTAAGAAAGAAGAGAAGGGGCTTCCCTGGTGGCAGAGTGGTTGAGAATCCGCCTGCCAATGCAGGGGACACGGATTCGAGCCCTGGTCCGGGAAGATCCCACATGCTGCGGAGCAGCTAAGCCCGTGCGCCACAACTACTGAGCCTGCGCTCTAGATCCTGTGAGCCACAGCTACTGAAGGCCGCACGCCTGGAGCACGCGCTCTGCAACAAGAGAAGCCACCGCAATGAGAAGCCCATGCACTACAACGCTCACCGCAACTAGAGAAAACCTGCGCGCAGCAACAAAGACCCAACACAGCCAAAAATAAATAAATAAATTTATAAAAAAAAAAAAAAAAGAAAGAAGAAAAAGAAGAGAAGAGAACAACAAAGGCTTAAACAAGAGAGAAGTTTATTTCTCTCTCATGCAAATGGAGTCTGGCGGTGGGGCGCCCAGAACTGGTGAAGTGTCCTTTCTGGTTCTTCCACATCCTCAACATGTGGCTTCCACTCCGTTGTCCAAGGCTGTTGCTCACGGTCAAGCCATCCTGTTCACATTCGAGGCAGCAGGAAGGAGAAAGAAGGGAAGAACTGCATGTTCCTCCCATTGAGGACACTTCCTGGAAATTGCACCTTACACTTCTGTCAATTCACTGGCTAGAATTTAGTCATGTGACCACATCTAGCTGCAAAGCGTCCTGGGAAATTGTAGGATGTCATGCGCCCATTAGGAAATGCTACACTAAGGAAGCGGGGAAGGATGGACATGGGATGCCACTAGCAGTTTCTACCATAGTAATATGTTAGTAGTAGAATAGCACATATGTATACTTACAAAGAAATAAATGTACTAGTTGGGTGCATAATCAAGATTGGGGCTTTTGGGGTGAAGTTTAAAGACCACTGCTGTGGATTATAGTACTCTAGAAGTGCATATAATTAATGGAAAGAAGGAATAGAGGTTTTTTCTTTTCTCAACCAAGTAAATTTGAAGCTCAATTGCCTTCATTCAACGACTCATGAATCAGGCAGCATCCCGTTTAGCAACTAGAAAGGCATCCCGAGGGATTTTTTTTTTTTTCTTTTTAACCGTCTGGCATACATTCATCCTTCTCCTGGTAAAACAGTATGGAGAGTTTTATGTAGGGACTCATCCTTCCCCCACTCTAAGCGATGCCATTGTGAGGGAGCCCTAATTAGTCTTAGCTAATCAACTCCTCTCAGCCACTTGACCACTGGGATTAGTGTAGGTTACCGATTCGGCTCTTAGAAAGGCGACACTGGACAGAACGTTAAGAGCACATGAAGTTGGAAGCTGCCCAAATCCTCCTGCAACCATGATGGGAGAGCTTATGTGAGACTGCAGCCAATGTCCAGAGGAGAAGGAAGCCACGCTGAGGGAGGATGGGGTCCTGGTGATACCATTTAAGGTCCTGTGTCAAACTGCACCTGAACACAGCATGCATCGTGATAAGGAGCCATTTTGGACCAGGTAGATGAGGTCAAAGCCCTAGACCTGGCAGAGCATCTAGGTGGAAAGAGCCTGAGACGGAATGACTTCCTAGAACAGAGCCTGGCTGAATGTGTACATGAAAGAGAAGACAACTCACTTTCCATCTTGGATAAGTAACTGTCTTTTTAAGTCTTTGTTTTAGCAGCCAGCCTACAGCCTAACTAGTACACATGTGTTATTTCATTTCGTTTATTTTTAATGATCTCATTTAATTACCCAAGGTGGCAGAGCAAGGGGGCGCAGAGCAAGGATCTGAACCCAAGACTGCCTGACTCAGGATCCCACACTGTCACTCACCACTTCAGCACTCTGCTCATGCGTCCCCGGGGCTAAGTCTCTTTCCTACATGCTGAGTGGAGTCACGGCACTTTACGCTGTGCCCTCGTTGCATCTTCGCACTTAAGTGCTTTGGGGCCAGAGGCTGTACCCTTCCCCCTTGCACTGCCCGGGTCTGGATGGGGCTTGGCCCTCTGTAAATGTTGACCCAATAAATGAATAATAAATGGTCTTGCTGAGCCTCAGAATATCTAGCAGGCTATTGGAGGATCAAATGAGATCATGTTTGAGAAGATGTTTCGAAAACTACAAGCCAATATATGCACTTGGGTTATAGTCAGCTCTCTCGTTAGGAAATTCTCTATATTTAGGGCAGGAATATGGCTGTTTCCATGCTGTACTGTCTTTTGGTACTTTCCTCTGAGAAACAGTGCTCCCTGTCATGTCACTCTTAGGGTTGGAGGACACCGAGAGGCCACTCAGACGTACCTCCTGGTGCCCTCCCACCCCTACCCCTGGCAGGATTCCCTTCCGTGACATTTCCACTGAAAGGTCAGTTGGTCAGTAGCCCTTCTAACAACTGGGCACTGTGATCAAAATGTGACTGAACAGTGCAGGACAGGAGACAGGCTCCATTGCTGTCCCCAGATGTACCATGAGTTCTCCTCCACAGTTCAGAGTCCTCTTTCAAGGTCAGGTTCAAAGTCACCTTCTCTGCAGAAGTCTTCCGAGTCCAGCAGGGGCACCGAGGTCCCTTTCTTTCCTGCTGTGTCATTTTGTACTTTATTCTAAACCATATCGCATCATACTTTTATTTGTGCTTTTTTATAAACCCCACTTAATCACTCCTCCAAGCTACTACCTCCACCCCTCATAGGTGAGATTTTTCAAGGACAGAGACTCTATCTTACTCTTTTGATTCTTATCACCTACCTCAGTGCCTGGCATTTGTTGATAAACTTAATAAATGCTTGTTGAAAGGATGAGTGAGTAAATGCATGAGCAGAGGGGCTAAAGCTTTGTCTCTGTCATTAGACAAACTCATGTCCAAATCCCATTGATTGACTATACTCATTCATTTATGCATGTACTCATTCATTCAGTCAAATTTTTATTGAGTACTTAATATATTCCAGACACCCTGCTAGACACTAGTATTGGACAATCAGGAGGACAGAGTCGCTACCCTCACAAGTTTATATCTGAATAGTAGAGACAAAATAAAGAAGCACATCAGTAAGTAAACAAGCTATCTACAGATTCTAATATGTCCTGTGAATGAAATGAACAGGGGGCGTGTGACGGAGGACGTGAGGTTGGCAGTGGGCAACCGTAGATGATGGACAGGGGGCAGGGAAAGCCTCACTGGGAACCTTTGAGCTGAGTCCTGAAGAATGAGTCTTAAAGAACAGGAGGAAAAACAGGGGATAGCCACAACCAGAAAAAAATTGCTTCTTTCTCTAAGGCTTCGTTTCCTCATCTGTAAATTGAAATAATCATAGCACCCACTTCATGATTTTTTGTGAAGCTTAAATGCATTGAAACACTTAGCATAGTGCAGGGGACCTAGAAAGCACTCAATACATCTTAGCTCTTATTATGGGGTAATGCTATCGAAAGGAAATGAGGGTGCAGTCCAGTGGTCCTCTGTAATTGCCACTTCCTTTCCAAGTTCTAAGCCATCTGTTAAACAACACGGTTAAGAATGTGCCTGGGAGGGAATTCCTGGTGTTCTAGTGGTTAGGACTCCACGTTTCCACTGCAGGGGGCGCGGGTTCGATCCCTGGTTAGGAAACTAAGATCCCACAAGCTGCGCAGTGTGGCCAAAAAAGAAGAAAGAAAAGAATGTGCCTGGGGCACCAACCTTAATCTCTCTGACCTACGATCTCTAGAATCGCTTTAAAATAAGTGTAAATACCTTATAAGGTTGATAGAGGGAACAAATCAAATAATGTATGTAGAAGCCCTGTGCAATGGTACTTATTTCTATTGTCGTATCTTCAGAGTTTCTCCATAGTTTCTGGACATCTCATGTTATAGCTGCAAGCACACCACTGAGTTTGCCAGCCAAGAACCTTCTTAAAACAAGGCCCCTGAAACTGAACATGGAACTTCAAGCAAGCTCTGGCAGAGCAGGGAGAGCACCCACAATCCCAACACGGCCTTACAACCAGGTAACAAGTTAGTAGCAGGAGCAAGAGTAGAACCCAAGTCTACTGCCCCCAGACCAACCAGATACACCCTCAGCATCCTGTGGTCCAGCAGGTGAGAAAAAGTTTGCCATGTTACTCCAGAACAAAAGGCCCCTGTGTTTTCTTCTTCTTTTTTTCTTTTCTTTCTTTTTTTTTCTTTAATTGAAGTAGAGTTGATTGACAGTATCATGTTAGTTTCAGGTGTACTTTTGAAGGAGTTGCAAGACACTTAACAAGGCTAATCTTATCTACTGGTCAGATGGGAAGATCTTGCATTTATAACAGGAGCAAAGAGAAAGATTCTAACCATCTCAGAGACAAAAGCCTTTCTGCAGTTCAAAGTCCTCTGAACCTGTGGTTTCTCTGATGTGTGTATTTGTGTACACACATACGTGTGCATGCAAGAGAGGAGAAATAGCACTGACTCCATACTTTAAGCCACTGACTCCTGCAGATAGGATTATTTTATGTATTCTTATTTTCAAGTCTGGCCTTAAATGGCAACATAAGCAGAAAGATGCCAAGGAGAGTGGTGGAACAAGGGCTTAATTACAGGGACCTTCGTACAACTAACATGCCAATAATTTGCCTAGCTGAGTGATTCAGCAGTAATCCTGCCAGGTTCCCAAAGAAAACCCATATCTGGGATGATGTAATGTCTCTCCACCCCAATACAGCCGTCTCTCTACACCCACCGTCACAAGTTTACTGTCTCCTCTGGAGAGCCACAATTCCATCTGTGGAATTTTCAGTTGCCATCTGCACGGTGACAAATTTGTGTTTTATTATTTAAATGGTATTACAATGTACAACGCTGCTAGTCTAGCCCTCATGCTTAAAATTTCAATAGAAAAATTAAGACAAAAAATCCTAGCCTCTGGTGAGTTATATATTGGCAAATCATGTCTGCAGAATGCCTCCAGTATCTCAAATTAGATATTTGATCTATGTAGCCCATGAATATTTATACTTTGAGGCAAAGTGATTGATTTAATTTATCACTGGAAAATGAGGTGACTATCTAGACTTACTACATGGTAAGCCTTGCAGAGAATATGAAGAGAAAGGGACCCTAGTCCTACCCCTGTCCGGGGTAACTTGTGCGGGGCTGGCAAATACTTTTGCTTGCCTACCTCAGATTCATTAGTCTTCCCCATATTTCTGATCAGACAGATACTCAGGGAAGGTGCTCTTATCCTCATGTAAGTTAATTTTGGTTTTCCTTGCCACACTTGGCTAAGCATATCGTTCATTTTATTTCAATTTATTTTGAAGAGAAATGGAAGGAGATCTACTAGGGGCTTGGGGGGAGTTCTGGGGAAAAAAATTTTCTGATAAAAAGAGATCCGAAGAATAAGCTCCTTTTTTTCTGCCGTTGGATGTTGTTGTGATACAAGGAACCCCTGCAGCCATCTTGCAAACATGAGGATAGGTAGCTGGAAAGATTACAGAGATGACAAAAATCTGGGTCCTTGATGTTGATAAGTTACTGATAAACTAACCTAGAGCTGTCCCTACCTCCAGACTTCTCATTATAGAAAATAATAAATCCTTTGTTATTTAAACTGTTTGGATGGAGGCTTTCTGTACATAGAAGCTGAAAACATTACAAAGTAAGGCAGTGATTTTCAAGCTTTTTGACCATAAACCAAAGTGAGAAATATGTTTACCTGTGATGCACTCTAAAATCTTCTGTTTGACTCTATTTCATTTTCTAAAATTCAAGTCATGACTCACTGAAGTGATTTCAAAACTCACTGGTGGTTCCTGACCCACATTTTGGAGAACATTAAAGTCATAGGGTACATAAGCTACTGTGATATAATGAAAAGCATAATGTGGTAAGAATCATGAAAGACAAACAAAGCGCTGTCATTGGAGAGAATGATCACTTTGAGTTTGGGGAAACAGGGAAGCTTTCATGGAAGAGCTGGACCTTGCAAAAATAGCTACATTTTCAGCAAGAGAAGGGAGTTTAAGGAATGATCAGAGGAAAGGCAAGATGGTGGGAAGTCAGATACATGCCAAAACCAGTGGGTAGACCTGGGCAGATGTTGACGTGTGTGGTTTAGAGAGTAGTGAGAAGTGAGGTCTGACTTGGGTTAGGTCACGCGCAGCCTTGATGGCAGGCAGATGGGAGGCCATATGAAGGCCTTCGGGAAGGGCTGGGTGTGAGGAAGTCTAAAGAGGTGGCAGTTGCAAGTTGGGTTGAGTCTGAGTCATATCAGAAGCTCAAACTGGAACTTGAGGCAAATGAGAAGGGCCTCTGCTCTAGGAGCTCAGCTTCTGCTCCATCACATCTTTCTGCCTACAGTCACCGCAAACCCGTTTTACGCAGGGGCGTCCTCTATCTGTGAGCTGCTTTTTAGTGGTGACCAAAGAGTGAACTGGTCTTTCTAAAAATTCTGCCTGGCAGCCCCCAATGTAAACCAACAGTGCTGATGTGGTGTTTCTGCTCAGTGAAACCAACAGAGTAGGCAAGAGTGGCCAATCTGCAATTTCAGAAAGACCAGCAGCCCCCAACTTCTCATTGTTCCTCTTGCACCCACCTGCCTGCCTTCTGATGAGTTAACATGTTGTTAGATCCAGCCCTAAAAGGTGGGCTGAGCCTTGCTACTTGGCACCTCTAATGAAAAAAAAAAATTCAGTGGAGGAGGCTTTGGAATTGCTGGTTAAATTGGGTGTCTGTGCAATCTGTGGATTTTCGTCACCCATGTCATTCCTCCCCTACTCTCTCCCTGAAAACCAAGACCTGACCCTCATGATGGAAATTAATCAAAACTAATCTGTGACTTCTCTTTTATTATACCTGTAGACATGAGGGATTGGCAAATCAGAGTAGACTTTTACTGGGAACCCAAATACTGGAGAATAGAACCAGATTTTGATCAATCTTAAATGGGGTCAAGTTTACCCTTACCCTCGCCCCTCAAATTAGTGATAGTTTCTTAATATGTAAGACTGAACGATCAAATTTCTGGAGCACTGTTTCTGTCCTGACAGTTGATACTCTTCGTGGTTTGAGCAGAGGGCCCTACATTTCTGCCCCCCCACCCCGGCTCCATATGGAAAATTACAACCAACAGTCTGCCCTTTGGGAGCACAAAGAAAGTTAATTCCTTGGTTTAAGGTGGGGGACATTGTCGTGATGGAAGCACCAGCTAGCTACATTTGACCCCAAAGCATATGAAATCAAGCCATACGTCTGCATGGTTACAGCAGTTCTGCCTTGGTATCTTCAAGTGGTTTATTTGGGCTTTTCTTTGTAGAAAGTGAATGAGTGAAACCTTACCAGCCTAACTAACAGCAAAGGTTCTTCTCCTAAGATTTCTTTGACAATAACAGCTCAGAATCAACTCCCCTAGAACCATCTGCTGTTGATTTTCTAACCACAGCTCCTAAGGCCTCCTCAGGGTCCAAAGTCTACTGTTCTTGCAGATGTTTTAATTAGCTGGTATTTCCTTTTTACATTTTGATTTCCTTCATGGACATTTATTCAAAAACTCTTTCTAATAACTTACTTTAATAACATTTTCCCTAATTTTTAAAGTAACATAAGCCCATTTGTGTACAGAAAAGCATAAAGAAAATAGTATCACGCCTGTAAGAGGTACTTGCTGAGCTCCATCCTGTCCACTTTGATGACAGGGATGCCTGTCTCAAGCACGCAAACAGTGGCTCTCATCCTGTTGGAGCCAGCACCCTCTTTTTATAACAAGTATTTTTATAACTTCACCTTTATTACACTGAACTGGATTTTATAGATAATGTAATATGTACGCATCTTTTTTAAAAATTCAATAATCATATTACAAAGTGTTATTGACTGAATGTTTGTATCCCCCCAAAATTCGTATGTTGAAATTCTAACCTCCAAAGTGTTAGGAGGTGGAAGCCTTTGGGAGTTGCTTAGGTCCTAAGGGTGGAGCCCTCATGGATAGGATTAGTGTCCTTATAACAGAGACTGCCAGGGAGCTCTCTTTCCCTCTACACCAAGCGAAGATACAAAGAGAAAATGGCCATCCACCCTCGTAAGAATCTGATCATTCTGGCACCCTGACCTTGGATTTCCAGCCTCTAGAATTGTGAGAAATAAATTTCTCTTGTTGATAAGCCAACTGCCTGAAGCACAAAGTAGACTAAAGCACAAAGTAGAATTAAAGCACAAAGTAGAATTAAAGCAAAAAGTAGAAGCACAAAGTAAATTAAAGCACAAAGTAGAATTAAAAGGAAAATAAAGCACAAAGTAGAATTAAAAGGAAAATAATTTACAGTAAAAGAGCGAGTCTGTCAACTGTGCAAATGCTCAGCAGGACTACCCTAGAAGAAGTGAATAACAATGTTGTAGGTGCTGGATACCCAGAATCCCTGTGAATGTGGCAGCTAGCAGTGCAGGCCCATACAGGTCTGTTGTAGTGGAGAGGCAGACTCCATGAGTGGTGCTGACATTGCTAATGTGATTTTCCAAAATGGGGAACGAACTCTTGGAGAAGTTCTAAATAAAACAAAACTCAGTGTTCCCTTGATGTGTGCAGTAATTGCTTGCCTGGAAAATGCAGTGCGTTTAAAAAATGCGTCGGTTTTACAGATAAAAAGAGTTAGGTTTAGCTCCAATATTTTGAACAGTTTCTTTACCTTCGTGAATGTTCAAAATTCATGAAGGTCACAAGAATGGGTGTTCCATGCATTGTGGGTCGTTAACCATCTCCTGTCTTTACATCTCTAGCTACTAATTCAAGGCCACGAATAGCCTTGAATCATTGAAACAATAAACAATGCCCTTCTCCACATTTGTCCAATGTCCCAGTTGAGAAGGACAGATCCAGGTGAACCCCGGTGCTCCCATACCCCGTCCTGTGATGAAACACCAGGGGAATGCTACTGACGACCTTCGGCTCAAGGTGTTTCTACCCGATAATAAGAAACACAAGGTACGTAAATGGTACCTTTCTCTGCCTGCGGTTGTTCTATGACGGTATGAGGCCTGGGGACCGCTATCATCTCGCTGTCATCCAGAGAGCCAGCCCAAGGAAGAGGCCAGTGCGGGGCGCAGGCAGAGGAGAACGGTGGGAAGAAGTGGGGTACCCGCTGACTTAAAATGAGCCACTGAATGAGCCAACCCCAGAACTGCCCCCCTTCCTTTCCTGTTGATGGGTTAAATAATTGCACAAGCCGCCGGGGTTGGGGTTTTCTGTTTTACAGACAAAAGTTTCTTCCTGATAAAAGCACTCATGTTCTCACTGGAGACCCCCTTTCGGAGCTTCCTGCAGAGAAATGGCCTCCTTTCTCGGTTCTACCTTGAGAGGAGGTGGTTAAGGAAGTGTCTAGGTTCCTGTTCCAGCTTTGCTTTCACAAGCTGTGTAAATATTGGCAAGTCCCTTCATCTTTCGACGTCTCATTTCCTCATCTGTAAAATGGGAACAATAAAAGTTCCCACAACAACAACATCCAGGGATGTTGTAATGATTAAGCTAAATGAGTTAGTATAAGGAAAGCACTTGGAACAGTGCCTAGCCCATCACTTGTGCTGAATCAGTGGTAGCTAGGATTACAGAGTCTCTTTCAGCTTTTTGGTTAGATTTCTTTTGACCGCAAATAACAGAAATGCCATTCAAACTAAATTAAGCAAGACAAGGAACGTCACTGGCGGCTGAGGGCACCGAGGTGGGTTACGAGATCGGAAAGAGCTGCCGGGATCAAGGCCTTGGGGATCGGATGCGGTCCTTCTAGTCAGAGTTCCTATCCTTGACCGCCTGTAAGAATCATCCACAGGGCTTTTCAGAGTCCCGAGGCCCAGGCTGCGTCCCTGACCAATCAAATAAAAATTCCAGTCTTTAAGGCTCCCCAGGCAAGTCCAACGTGCAGCCCCAGCTGAGAACTCCTGCCTAGATCTCAGTTCATCGGCCTCTGGTCTTTGCTGTTCTCTGTTTGTTTCATTCTATAGAAATCCATTCCATGACTTCCATGTCTGTCCTCCCATAACCATCTCAAAAGAAAAAAAAATATTTTAAATAACAAAGTTCTTTCTCCCCGCATCCACATAGCAATGGATCTGTCCTGCTTGGGTCTCCTTATCCTTTTTATTCCGATCACTGTTGCTAAGGGCTGGGGTACAAACCCACCCCTGTGGTCAGGAATCTTGATTGACAACTTACCAGAAACACTTGGCCTGGAGACAGAGCAAGTGCCTCAAAGATCTAAAAGGACTGAGCAGGAAAAGTCTGTACACATCATCTAATTAAATAAGACTAGTTACACTTCATCTTTTTTCTTTTTTTTTCTTGGTGTAATTTATGATCAGCGTGATTTGCTTCAGCCATTTTTTCGTAACCAATAAGATTTAGGCTTGATGGGGTCTTGTCTCGAAGTCTTTAAACCACTGCAAGCGAGGAGATTATTGCTTGGCTGGGACGATGCCCGGTCTGTCCCTTGGTCTGTCTCCCGGCTGCCTGAATGGATTTGCAGTTCTTCATTCCCTGGAGCCGCTTATTCACTGATTCCTTGTCACACCCACAGATGACTGATCTCGTAAGTTTCCCTTTTGATTTCACTCTGGGATCATTTTCTAACAATACTGTCCCTCTTGCTACTGACTACACAGTATTTCAATTCAAACTGAAACCCAAGTTTCCATTTCCTTGAAATTTTGAACTTTCATCTCCTTTTCTTTTTCTTTTTTTATAAATTTATTTATGTATTTATGATTTTTAGCTGCGTTGGGTCTTTGTTGCTGCACGCGGGCTTTCTCTAGTTGTGGTGAGTGGGGGCCACTCTTCATTTGCGGTGCACGGGCTTCTCATTGCGGTGGCTTCTCTTGTTGAGGAGCACGGGCTCTAGGCGCGCGGGCTTCAGTAGTTCTGGCACGTGGGCTCAGTAGTTGTGGCTCGCGGGCTCTAGAGCGCAGGCTCAGTAGTTGCGGCACACAGGCTTCGTTGCTCCGTGGCATGTGGGAGCTTCCCGGACCAGGGCTCGAACCCGTGTCCTCTGCATTGGCAGGCAGATTCTTAACCCCTGTGCCACCAGGGAAGTCCCTCTCATCTCCTTTACTTGCTTATCTTCAGGTTGGAGGAGCTCTTTTAGGAATGCATTTTTTTTTTTTTTAACCAAAAGATGATTGGAATTACACATGGTATTAAAATCCTAGCGTATGCTCAGCCACGTGTGGTGAATAGCACTCACCAGATTCCCTTTTTTAAACTGGACACTATCAAGAACAATAAAACACATTCCCAACCTTCCAGAAAGTAAAGAATTTTTAAGCCAGCTGGAGCAAAGTGTGTTTGAGGAGGCAAACCACAATAAATACCTGTGTGTAATTAACAGAAGAAGCAGCATAATCAAAGAGCTGCTCCCCTGCGTATCTGCACTCCCAAGGATCTCATTCTCTGGGGTTTATTTCTGGGGCTCTGTCACGGCATGTTTTCTGAATTCAGCTTACTTTAGGTTTCACAAGTTTCTGGTGACACACTGAGCAGCTAATTTTGATCTCAGAGTTTCCCAACCCGCCGAAGCCATTGCGGCAACATGACAGATGAATGATGGGGGGAAACGGCTGCAAGGTGGATGCTGGGGGAGGGATGGACAGAGGGCCCTTGTCATTGTGTGTGCTGCCTCTGGGGGGTTTATTACAAAGGAAGTCTCCATCTCTCGGTTATTAAGTAGATGCCTTGCAGGCCTCTTCCTGTTTTGCTCACACTTTGCATAGTTTCAGTTGAAGTGAAAAGGGCCCCCAAAGGGGCTTTGCTCCACCACTAGATGGAGGAATACCTTCTCTCGTGCAGCCCCGGAGACAAGGGCCAGGAAAAGGATCTACCGCCACCCAACCCAACCTTTGTCAGCCCCCCTCGTCCCTCCCCCACGCCGAGCAGGAAGCCACCTGCCGCAGCAACGGTCACTGCCGAGGTCACCCTCATCGTGTGCTTTACATTTTGAGATCTGATTCCTGCGTGAAGCCGCAGCATCCTCTTTGGTGTTCTTTGAAAGTTCTGTGTTTTTCCAGCTGTTCCACAAACCTTTGTTGGCCAGGGCGGCCTTGCACATAGCTTTCCAAAATTACTGTCAGCATTCTTTCCACCCACAGGATCCGCAATGACCCTCCACCTTCGTGAATGCAAATCCTTCCCCCTTCTTACTGAGTTTGTCTCACTTCCTCCTCCCAAAAAAAGCTGCCTGCGTCACTCTGGCCCGTGAGCGGCGCTGGAAACGGGTCACCAGGCACAGCCAGGAATAGTTTCCTCTATTCTTGAATTTCATATAAATAGAATCACACAGTGTGTCCTTTTTGTGTGTGGCTTCTTTTGGTCAGCGCTTCGTCTAGGAGATTCATCCTAGATGAAGGATGTTAAGCCCTTCTTATTCCCTTGTGTGACCACAATTTGTCAGTTCCCTTATTGATGGACATTCAGGTTACTTCCAGTTCTCACTATTGTGAATCAGGCTGCTGTGAACATTCTTGTACAAGGCATTTTCTGGATGTATGTGCTCATTTCTCTGGTGTATATACTGCGCGGTCGAAGCACTGATCCCTGTAAGTGTATCCTTAGCTTTATTAGAAATGGCCAGTTTTTCAACATGGTTGTTTTAATATATGTTTAATCATCACAACAACCTTAAGTGTTCATCAGTCAGTTTGCAGTTGAGCACCTACTACGTGCTAAGCACTGATCTAGGTGCTGGGATAGAGCAGTGAATAGACAGACAAGGTCCCTGTCGTTGAGACACATTCTCGTGGGTGGGACAGGCAATAAAAGCTAAATAAACAGAGAAGATCATTTCAGATGCTGACACAGGCTATGTAGAATAGAGTGTGTAATGGGATAGAGCTCTATGGAGGAGGGTGTTGCTTTGCGCAGAGCTCCTGGGAGGTGTCTTTTCTTTTTAGCAGCATGTGAATTTATTTATTTATTTTATTTAAAAAAATTTTTTTTACTTCCCCTCCTGCCTCCTGGGATCTCACCTTGGTGAACAAGTTAAGGAGCCAAGATGGAATTTGGCCACCAGGATTATCGAAGCAATACATGAAGACTAGAGAGGGAAAAAAGGACAATTCAGAAGGAGGAAAAAATACAGCAACAAACCCTGCAACATTCCAGGTTTATATTCAGGCCCAGAAATTAAGGAGGGAGGTAACACAGAATTCAAGTGTACAGCATGTGAGTTTAATTAGGATGTTTTTATTTTTTTAATTAATTAATTTATTTATTTTTGGCTGCATTGGGTCTTCGTTGCTGCACGTGGGCTTTCTCTAGTTGCGGCGAGCTGGGGCTACTCTTCATTGCTGCACGTGGGCTTCTCATGGCAGTGGCTTCTCTTGTTGCGGAGCACGGGCTCTAGGTGCGCGGGCTCCGGTAGTTGTGGCACCTGGGCTCAGTAGTTGTGGTGCACGGGCTTAGTTGCTCCACGGCATGTGGGATCTTCCCGGACCAGGGCTCGAACACGTGTCCCCTGCATTGGTAGGTGGATTCTTAACCACTGCGCCACCAGGGAAGTTCCCCGGGAGGTGTCTTTGAGAAGCTGAATCTGAGTCACCATGTGAAAGCTGGGGAGGACATGGCCACGCAGGGCATGGGGAAGAGTGTGAGAAGCAAAGGGATAGCAAGTGCAGCTGCCCTGGGGCAGGAAAAAGCGTGGTGGGTTTGGGGAGAGACGGGCTCTGTGAGGCCGACACACAGTCATTCATTCATCCATTCAACAGGGAAATATAGACTGAGCTTCTGCTATTCTACGTTCTGGGGATCCAGCAGGGGACAAAAGAGACGACCAGCCTGCTGTCACAGAACAAGAAGGAAAGAGCAGGTGGGAGGATTTGGAGGAGGAACCAGAGGCAGGTTAAGTAGAATCGTGTGTAGACCATAGAAAGGAGCTTGGATTTTATCCTGGAGCAGTGGGAAAACACAGAAGGGGTTTAAGCAGAGATGTGAAAATGATCTGATTTACGGGGATGGAGCAAGGATGCAGTAAGGGAGACTCATTAGAAGGCCAGGTAGTGATCTGGGCTGGAGTCTCTGGGTTGGGACTACAGTTGTGGCCGTGGAAACAGTGAACATGACCAGCATTCAGGAGATATGCTGGAGCTTGAGCCAATAGGACTTAGTGGAAGATTGGTTACGGGGTGAGCAGCATGAAGAATGCAATTCAGATTCCAGGGCCTTAGCCTTAGCAGCTGGGTGGGTGGAGGGTACCATGCCCTGAGGTCAGGAGGACGGGGGCGAGGAAGGAATTGGGTGAGGAAAAGCACGTTCCATTTTGCTATGTTTGAGATGCAAAGGAACCTTCAAGTGCGAATGTTCAAGAGGCAGGAGTTCTAGGGAGAGAGCCAGCCCGAAGATCTGACCTTGAGAATCCCTGGCAGGTAGACGACTTTTAAAGCTCCCAGACTGGATGGGATGACCTAGAAGGAGTCTTGGAATAGACTGAGAATTTCCATGTGCCGTTGTACAGATGACGAGAGTGAGGCTCAGAGAAGCTGAGCCGAGCAAATTGCCCGAGGTCACACGGTAGGACAGTCAGTCTTACTTCAGGGTCTGCCTCCTTCCCGCTTCACATGAATGCCTTAAGACTTCTCAGCTCTGCCGCTTAGATGCCACATGACCTCAGGTGAGTGACTTAGCTCCCTGGTGCCTCAATTTCCTCCACGATAAAGTAGGGACTACAACAGTTAAACACCCTGCATAGGGCAGTGTGTGTATGAACCAGATGAATATAATTAAAGCGCTTGGAACAGTGCTTGGCGTACTGTGGTGTTAGCTGTGAGTCACCCTGGCTCCGAAGAGGCTAAGTCTGTCTCAGGAAGGAGCTCTTTGACACTTGTTCCGATAACCAGTCCCAGGGTGTGGAGGAACCCCAAATGTCCCCCTCGGGTAGGTGGACTTGGCACTTTGGGATCAGGTCAGTAACTGGGTAAGAACAGGACTGCAGGCAGAGGGCCAGACTAGGAGCAAAGCCAGCCCGGGATGGCTTTAACCCCGGAAGCGTACACAGGAGCCCTGCCTAATGCCTTCTATTCTGCTCTTGTGGGCATTTACTGTTTAACCGTGCATGGTATCATAAGACATATATTTGGTCCTTGTCCCCAGTTCCTGGTACAAAGATCTTAAAACCCTTGGAATTTCCTGAGCCACAGCAGTGTCTTTTGTTATCATAAGGAGCCCCTTTGGAGTACAACAGAGTTCATGCAGATGAGGGGACTTAGAGTGGGACCCTATGTAGCCTCAGGATGGGGCTGGCCACCAGAAAGACCAAGAGGTTAGAAGGCTGGAATTCAGCCCCACCCACTGACCTCTGGGGAGAAGTGGAGGTGGTGGCTGCAGATCAGGCTCTATAAAAACTCCTGAACAATATTTTTGATGAGCTTCTGGGTTGGTGGATACATCCAAGTGCTGGGAGGATGGCGCACCCCACTTCCATGGGGTCAGAAGCCCCTGTGCTCCAGACCCTTCCAGACCTCACCCTATATACCTCTTCATCTGGCTGTTTATCTGTATCCTTTATAATAAACTTTGAAGCATTAGTAAATGTTTCTCTGAGTTCTGTGAGCTGCTCTCCCAAATTACTCAAATCCAAGGACGGGGTTGTGGGAACCTCTGACTTACAGCCATTTGGTCAGGAGCACAGGTGACAACCTGCATTTATAATTGGCGTCTGAAGTGGGGGCTGGTCTTGTGGGACTGAGCCCTTAACCTGTGCGATCTGATGCGATCTCCAGAGTTGAGGTGAATTGTAGGACACCAGTCAGTGTCCGCTGAGAACTGGAGAATTGGTTGACAGTGTTGGAAAACACACATCAGACCACGACGCAGAATCCCTTCAGTTAGCTCCTAGGCTATGAAAACTGAATCTGAAGGCAAGAAAAGGGAAAGATCTAGTAAATGTTGAAGGTAACATATGAACATGGGGCACACAGGGTCCCCTGTCCCCTGTTTTGGTAATGGCATCCCTTCTGTTCTTTGGAGTCACTGCCCCTATCCCCACCCCGTGCCATTCACAGACCCATGCCCGTGTCCTTAGTGTTTGCCCAAAGAGTGGATGCATGATCTGAGCTGCACCAATCAGAAATTTCCCTTCGCTTTTACAGATATTGGGAGAAGACCCTTTCTTTCCACGGGGGTTGCTAATCTGTGATGCCATAAGAAAGGAACTGTTAGTATCCATACCTCCCTTTACCCATCAGCCATGGGGAGAACAAAGCCAAAGGAGAGAGCTCAATAGGTAAATACGAGAGCTCTGGTGGCTTTGTTCTGCCTGAGCCCACCCCTCCTGCTCTGCTCAGTCACAGATGTCAATACATCCCCTCTGTTTGCTCAGGCTAGTCGGGGTTGGGGTCCCTCACAGCCTTACAGGATTAACTGGTTCATGGTAAGTTTGACTTAAGTAGTGCAAATTTTCACAGCCTTAGCTGAGATTCTCCTGAAAGCAATTCAGTGTTATCATTCAGTTTCATGAATGATGAACCTAGCAGGTTAAGAGTTCCAGCCCAAGAGCTCACGGCATTTTCATGACTGACCACCAGAGCTTATGTAGTCTATTTTTATTTCATCACCCTCCATATAGATGGACCAATCTGCCCACGTGGGCTCTGAAATCCTTGGGGACCCCCTAAAAGAAAGGAGCCCCAAGCTCTTGTGGTCAGAATGTTTGGAGACAAGGAGACACTAAATTGGGCAGTGCTTTGCTTGGGGACCTGGGACGTCTCTAGACAAGGAGACTGGGGCAAAGGAGTCAAGTGACTCTGAATTGAAATCACACTGGAATGGATCAAAGTGACCCTTTGGTCTTGAGTTTCTCTAATTCTGGCCCCAGTAAAAGGGTCTGGTTGAATCAGGAGTTCCTGAAAGTGTTAGTGGATTTCTGGAATCTCATAGATTCCAATCTTCATAGAGAGAGTAAATCACTAGGTGATATTTGCTTCATTCATATGCGTGTGTGTGTGTGTGTGTGTGTGTATATGTGTAGGGATGTATATGTATGTATATATACACCCCGGCTCCAGACACACACACTTCTCCAGAAAAGAATTAGAAAGATGCTGAAAAGCCCCGCCCCCCTCAAATTCCTTAAAACTTCCTTGGGAATCATCTCCTGGACTTGGCCTCCTTTCCTCCTGTGACATTTTTCATCTCAAAGCTCTAAATTCTTTTCACAGCAGCTAAGTAGGTGAAAGCCCTTCAAGAACAGACTTCTATTGTCTTGCCTTCTTTGGGGAAGTGAGATGGGAAGGTGACTTGAGGAGCTGGGGAGGGGAGGACATTTTCCCGGCACCTCAAATCGGGCAGGCCCAGGTTGAAACAGCTCCAGAAAATGCAGCACTTGAAAATGTAGCCAGGCGATTGGAGACCCAGGAGGCCCAGAGCGAGAAGCAAATGTGGGTGTGCGGTGTTATTCTTGTCTTCGCTAGGCCAATCACTCCTCCTCCCTGTGCTTGCTGCCTGGAGCAGATCTTTTTTAAAGGGTAACTCTCTCCTTGCTGAACCGGAGCTTTCGCAGGCTTATGGAATTCCTGTGTGCAAAGGAGGGAATTGGGAGAGAGGACCAAGTGCCGTCTGGCCACCTCGCTACCAGAGCAGGCTCAGGTTGTGTGAGAGTGTGTGCTGTGTGGGTGTGGGCGTCCCTCTCCCCATCACTGTTGTGCTGGTGACACAACCAGCCTCTTAGAAGATGCTAATGAGATTCTTGTTAGAGCTACAGAATCAGCTGTGGCAGATGGTAGAAGGTTAGGTTTTAATTTCTCTTGTTCCACTGTTCTTTTTCTCTAAAAATGTGCTAACCAACGTGCCGCTTTCTTGTGCTTTATTTCGACAAAGCCACGAGTTAATTTTTTAAATCCTTTCCATCCAACCTTCCTCTCTAATCATAAACTCAGTGAGCAATATCTTCCTAGAAACAAAAGCAAATCACTACCCAGCATCTTCTCTCTGCCCCTCCCATGCAGTCTGTATTTCTTTACACAGAAGAAATCTTAACACGTTTTCTCTGAACCTACAGAGCTAGTATACACCAGTGTCATGAGTGCCCCTGTTAATGTATAATTCATTTTCTTCTTGGCTGGGGCAAGGTTATCGTGTTTTGGTTAACGTGTAGTCCCTCTATAGATAGGTGTAAAAGCAAAAAATATTATCTGAGCCAATAAAGAGAACAGCTAACGTTTATTGAATACTTTCAATAGCCAGGTACCACGCTAAGCAATGTATGGACATTATTTTATTTAATCCTCACAATGATCCTATATGTAGGTGATATCATTATCCCCACTTCACAGATGAGAAGACTGAGACTTGGAGAAAGAAATTTGTCCAAGATCAGATGGCTAGGAAGCGGCAGAACTGGAATTCAAAGCCAGGGACTCCCAGTCCAAAATCAATGCTTTGATATGGTGTGTTCTTTTGTTTTCCTTGATGAATTTCAGTTGCATTAGTACGGTAGTCTCTAGGATTCAAAGGTATTTTTCTTGATTTCAAACCCTTGAATGGGGCCCAGCTATCAGAAGGCTTATTTGTGGTGAAAGGCTCTGACACCAGTTATGGCAGCATTAGCTTGCCTTCAAAGATGGAAGACAGATCCATCATTTTTCAAAGGAAGAAATTAGAAGCCAGAGAGTATGGTGCTTCAGCTACCTATTGCTGTGTAACAAACCAGCCTAAAACGTAGTGGCTTAACCCACAAAAGCATTTTCTTGCTCCTGATTCTGTGGGCCAGGACTCTGGGCAGAGCTCAGCAGTGCTGTCTCGGGACTGTTCCATGTGGTGTCGGCCAGGCTGGTGGGAGTAGGGCCTCTCTCACACAGTTGGGGCCTCGAGGTTGGCAGCTGGCTTTCTGACCAGCAGGACAGACTGGACTTGACATTGTGGCTCAGGATGGCAAGAAAACAAACGACCTCAGCCCAGTACTGGAACAGCGCCCCCTCTGTCTCCTCCTATTGGTCCAAGCCAGTCTTAAGGCCCCTGATTCAAGGGGAGGGGAACATTAGTATTGTATTAATTTAATTTCCAAGTGTTGATAATTGGTTGTATAAACTTTGAAGAAACTGGATAAAGGATATATGGAAATTCTTTGTAATATTTTTGCCTCTTTTGTACATCTGAATTTATTTCAAAATTAAAACTTAAATAAATTTAAAAAAAGGGGGGGAGAGAGAGGAACAGACCATACCTTTTTTTTTTTTTTTTTTTTTTTTTGCTGTACGCGGGCCCCTCACCGCTGCGGCCCCTCCCGCCGCGGAGCACAGGCTCCGGATGCGCAGGCCCAGCGCCCATGGCCCATGGGCCCAGCCGCTTCGCGGCACGCGGGATCCTCCCGGACCGGGGCACGAACCCGCGTCCCCTGCATCGGCAGGCGGACTCTCAACCACTGCGCCACCAGGGAAGCCCCGACCATACCTTTTGATGAGAGGAGCAGCACGTGTTCCAACAGGGGCAGCCAGTGCGTGGCCATCTTTACAGGCAGCACCACACATGGTGACTTGTTAGTGGCAGATATCCAAGGGTTAGGCCAATATTACAGAAAATCCTACTGTGGCAGCTTTCCTGGAAAGGAAAAGACCACCCCTACCCCCCTGCAACTATTCTATTTGGACTCTTTAACCCCTAACAGGTAAATGTGAGAGGTATGTTAGAGGAGTTGGGGGCTGTCACACATTTATTCCTGTGGGTGATGACATTTTGGGAGGCTGTGTGACCAGTTGGGCCCAGTGCCTGCATCACACGCTAGGAGGAGGAGACGGCACCTCCCTTGGTCTGGGCAGTCTGCACATTCTCTCTGGCAAGAGCAAACCCTGGGCAAAGGAAAGAGGACAGGGGGTGTTGGCTCCACCGGGGACCCAGAAGAGATGTGCCCAAGGATGTTGCAGAAGCTGTCAAGGTGAGCATGGAAGAGAAAACTAGCTCCATTCGCCTAAAATGATCAGCCCAATGTGTCTCTAACAAAAACCAGATAGATGGCCTAGGCATGAAGAAGCTGGTGAGAAAAGAAAGGCATTTCAGGCCTTAACTAGCAGGGCGTTTGTAAAGCCCATCATACAAATGGGCTGAGGAAGGATCAAACACAAAATCAAGGTCAAGCGTAGGAATGTGTACCTGGGAAGGAAAAATAAAGTGGATTACAACCCCGTGAAGAACCCCTTCACTGGGCCATCAAATGAGACACATTCCGGCCAAAGTCTCAGGAGAGCCAGATCAAGGGTGGAGTCCACCACCAGCATGAATGGTCCCACTACCCTCCTCAAGGCTCTCATGCGGACCCTCCTTGCCACCTCGCATCCCTCCAGCTCCCACAACCCGGCCCCTACCCCCTTCCTTTCTGCCCCCTGCCCCCTGCAGTGGTGTGTTTTGGCATCCAACCCAGTCCTCCTAGAAGGGAGGAGAGCAGGGAAGAGGGAACCTGGAAGACTCCTTCTCTGCTTCTGTTATTCCTTGGCTGAATTAGCCATGAGGGCCACTGGAGAGCTAAGTCACCCTAATACAGCTGGTCTTCACTGAACACTCACTGAACGCCAGGTGCCTTCCATACATCATCTCACGTCATCCTCGCCAGAAACTTGCAAGGTAAAGTATCAAGCCCCCATTTTACACACAAGAACCAGAGTCCAGTTTCACCAAGCTAGGAAGTGGCAGAGGTGGGATTCAAACCCCTGTCCGTCTGCTCCAAAGCCCGTATCTCCTCTGTCACTACACAAGAGAAAAGGTAAAGGAATGAGGAGCATTTAATGTCATGCAGCTCCAGATGTGGCCCTCAGACCAGCGGACTCAGCATCACCTGCGAGCTTATTATAAATGCAGTCTCTCAGGCCCCTCCCCAGACCTACTGAGAGGGTATCTGCATTTTAACAAGATTCCAGGTGATTTCAATGCCTATGAAATTTTGGGAAGCCCACCTCTTGTCGGTGGTTCGCAGCCCAGGCTGAACCCTGGAATCACCTGAGGAGCTTAGCAAAACGCTGATGCCCGAGTCCAACAACCGTGGTTCTGATTTTGTGTGTGTGCGTTTTCTTTTTTTTGAATTTTATTTTTTTTATACAGCAGGTTCTTATTAGTTATCCATTTTATACATATTAGGGTATATGTCCATCCCAATCTCCCAATTCATCACCACCAGCTCCCCTTTCCCCCCTTGGTGTCCATACGTTTGTTCTCTACATCTGTGTCTCTATTTCTGCCCCGCAAACCGGTTCATCTGTACCGTTTTTCTAGGTTCCACATCCATGCGTTAATATACGATATTTGTTTTTCTCTTTCTGACTTACTTCACCGTGGTTCTGATTTAATTGGTCAGTTTTTTAAAAGCTCCCCAGGTGATTCAGTGGGCAGCAACCTTTGAGAACCGCTGGCAGGAGAAAGGGGAAAGCTGATGGCTGTGGAGGATCGGTGCCACTAGCGACTTGCCGTGCTTTTCCAGGCATGGCAAGGGCGGTGGGAACAGCAACAGGGAGGCCGCGGAAGACCCAGTGACAGGACAGTGACCGTCGGGGTTTCCTGCCCGCTGGTGTGCGCGGTTGGACAGACACCGGCTGCGGAGGGACGCGGGGTAGCAGGCTTGTTCTCAGGAAGGAACCCCGTTGGTCCGGGTGCCGAGAGGGAAGCGCGGGTGAGTCTTCGGGTCCCGCCGGCGCCAGGAGCCCCGCCGGGCGAACTAGCGCAGCGCGCAGGCGCAGAGGGGGCGGGGAGGCGCCGGGCTCGGCTCGGGCGGGGAGGGGTGACTCAGAGGGCGGGGGCGGCCCTAGAGCCGCACCTCCGCCCCGGGCCCCGTCTGCCCCGCATCAACCATCCCCAGGGCCGCCTCCGGGAGGGGCGGGGCCGGCCGGCTGGGCAGGTGAGGGCGGCCCCGGGAGGGTGCGTTGGGACGCTTCTTTGTTGATCGTCCGGCCCCGCCCCAGGCCTGGGCGCGAGCTGCAGGAGCTGAGTCACGGCCGACTGCTGGGTGCGTGGCCACATGGCCCCAGGCGGAAGAGTGCGTCCCTTTCCTGAACCTGGCGTGTCTCTTGAGGAAGCCAAAGAGACAAAAGCCAGGGAGCGGTGGCTTCTGTTCTACAAAGCACACTACTCGTAACCCATAACTGAGGTCACCCCAGCACTCGCACAGCCCTGAGCAGGAACCACCGTCCGTCCGCCACCCCCATGCCACCTCCAAAGGGATCATGATTTTGAGGCTGGAGGCAAAGCTCCGCGACAGGCTTGCAGTGACATGGTCCAGGAAGGTTCCTCTAGAGCTGTCCCATGTCCCCACACCTGCCTGAGGTATGCCATACGGGCTGAGAGGGCGGGCTTGGGGTTACCTGGAGGATTTGTCAGAAATGCACATTCCCTCGCCTTGTTCCTAGAGCATGAACTTCAACAGAACCGGGTAAAGCCCTGGTATCTGCATTTTAACAAGGGCCCTGATGTTTTCTCGGCAGATGCTTGGCAGACCTCCCTTTGAGTGCCACTGAGTTTGAGGACGTTCCCCTGAACATAGATGTATTAACCACAAATGAGCTCTGCTGAATGATCGTAAGTTGAGTTTGCAAGGGGCACAACTAGAAGCTGGCAGAAGTGGGAGCCAATAGTGTCAACTGGAGATGGAGCAGTTTCCATGCCCTTTCCAAAAAAAAAAAAATGTGGGAGCCAAGCCAGGGTCACCAGGTCCCCATGCCTGTGTTTAATTTATGAGCACAGGCCAAACTTGAATCGCAGCCATCCTTAGGAAGCTTCTAAAGGCTTTCTACTTTGGTGGTATTGAGTACATCCTGAAACAAGCAGCATCAGATGGCATTTCCACACTACCTGATTTTCTCAGAATGCCATTCCAGCGTGGTGTGTGGATCTGGGTTATATGCACTGTAGCTTAAGCCTATCCACCACTAACGAGCTTGAGCCCCCAGAAGAGTCTGTTATGACTAATGTCAACTCGAATGGATTTTTATATAATCTCTACTTTAAAGGATGCCAGTCTATCAAAAGAGGATAGAGAAAAAATTCACTGGAAATTAGGTTTAAGAGCAAATTTGTCCCCTTGCTTGGCCAATGTCATATTATCCTGTTAACTGCTCCTAATGAAAAACATGAGTGCATATTATATTTTCAACAATTTGTTTGAAGTGAGGTCTCATAACTCTGAAGACAGATGGCCTTGGCTTAAATCTCAGCTTTTCCACTTACTGGCCGGTGACCTTGGGCAAGTTCTTACCTCTTTGTGCCTCAGTTTCTTTATCTGAAAAATGTAGTTGTAAATATTTATTTTACACTTACTACTGTCAGATATTGTAAGAAGAGATTTGCAAGTGTTAGTTTGTGTAATCCTCACTTTACAAATGAGGAAACCGAAGCTCAGGGAGGCTGGGTACCAAGGTGTCCCCATCTCCATCCTTAGTGGCAGGAGGAGTCAGGAGATGGGATTATACTAGCAGAGATGCTGCTGGTTTGAACTAAAGGGGACCAAGAAAGCGAGACAGGAGAGTAGATGGTCAGACTTCTTGAGTTCCACAAAACCAGACCACAGAGCTTTTTGGTTACAAACTTACACTGTTATTCAAGGAAAGGGAAGTAGGACCTTGAAGGCAATTCGGAGATTATCAGGCCACCACCTGGGGTTTAACAGGCCAGAAAGCCTACTTCCAATTGACAGAGCTGCAGAGGCAGAACCACTGTCCCAGGGAGTCTGGAAAGGCAGAGCGTTGAACCAAAGAGGATTACTCTTGAGCCCTAAGATCTAATGGAATTTGCCTTGCTAGGTTTTGCACTTGCTCGGGACCCATCACCCCTTCCTTCTTTCCTGTTTCTCCCTTTTGGAATGAGAATGCCTATCCTATGCCTGTCCCACCATCGTATTCTGGTTGCATGAAACTAGTTTCACAGGTTTGCAGCTGGAGAGGAATTTGCCTCAGGATCACTTGTATCTCAGGTCTCGCCAATATCTGATTTAGATGATACTGAGATGACACTTTGGACTTTGGAGCTGATGTTGGTTAGAGTTAAGACTGTTGGGATTTAGGATGGAATGAATATATTTTGCATGTGAGAAGGGCATGAATCTGGGGGGCGACAGAGATGGAATGCTATGGACTGAACTGTGTCCCCTCAACATGATGGTATGGAGATGGGGCCTTTGAAAGGTAGTCAGGTTTAGATGAGGTTATAAGGTCCCCCTGTCATGAATTAGCGTCCTTATAAGAAGAGACCAGAGAGCTTACTTACTCTCTCTCTCTGCCATGTGAGGACACAGTGAGAAAGCACCCTCTGCAAGCCAGGAAAGACTCTCAACAGACACCAGCCCCGCTGGCACCTTGGTCTTGAGCTTCAAGCCTGCAGAACTGCAAGAAAATAGATTCCTGTTGTTTAAGCTGCACGGTGGTCTGTGGTAGCTTGTTACGGCAGCCCAAGCTCACTAAGATGCTTCTCAAACAAAAACCCTGAACTTCCTGAGGCAGCAAGGATGCCTCTAACAGACATGGGGAGAAGTCTTGCACAAAGAGCTGGTGCACGGGGTGCAGTGAAAAGGGAAGAAACGCACAAAGGATACCATTTCAAGGCAGGGACTGACTGAGTGCCTACCGTGCTCCAGGCACCGAGCCAGCTCCATCCCAGAGTAACACTGCTCCTGGCCCCCGGATACCCAGGGAAGCTGTTGCTCTGGCCGCCTCTTGGCAGCCTTGCTTCTCAAACCTCCCTCCAAGGACAGAGGGTGACAACTGCCCCCAGCCTATTAAGGAAGCAGCTGCACCCAGCAAGCTGGGAGGCTGCATGTGCCCAGAGCAGACTGTTGCCCTTCGTTTAATTCTCCAGGCCCAGACTTAGGCCAAGCATGGAGATGGACCTGCCAGTCTCCAACTCCCGTCGCCTCTCCAAGCCTTTCCCTGCCCATTTCCAAGGTCCCTCCAGCCTCCGGGGCAGTGCTGCCATTAAGAGGGAGAACTGACCTGGGTTTCACTTCCTCTGGAGGAGATGTAAATACACAGAAGCTAATCAGCTCCCGGTCCATCAGCACCCACTGCAGGCACCCAGCCACCGAGACCATTGGTCTCTTCCTCGCTGCACTTGGAATGGCTCCACAGCTTTGGAAAAAACACTGACACCCGGGCCACAGCCCTGAGTTCCTCATTTCATTGCCTGGGATTCGGCCTGGGCATTGGCTTCTGTAGATTCTACATGCAGCCAGGCCTGAGCTCCACCACCCCTGGGATCCACATTGCCTGCATCTGTGAAATGGGGCTCGTGGGACCTCCCAAACAGGGTATTGTGTGGCTGAAGTGCGAGACAGCCTGGGCTGGAGAGGGAAGGGAATTGTTCGTCAAGGGCTAAGGGGAGCCCTGTGCCAGGCGCCACGCTAGGGGTGGGCTCCTCTGCGAGACGGCTCGGCAGGCTCCCCTGGGGGGGTGGTGCCCCATCCTCGCTGGCATCTGCCCAGCTCCTTACCGCTTATGGAGCCCTTCACTCCATGAGACCAAGGCTGGCACGCCATGGCACCCAGCAAATGTCTATTAGATGAACGAATGGACGGTGTCCTTTGACTTCCGTGACAACTTTGAGAAGTAAACCAGAAAGAGATCCTTATCTTCTCCGATCCCATAGAAAGAATGGGAAGTTCAGAGTCACGTTCTGTCACTAGCTTTGTGTCCCAGAGACACAGTTAAGGGAACTTAACTTCTCAAAGCCTTTGTTTCTTCATTTGTCAAGTAGGACTTTCTTATAATTCCTTTGTTATGAGGCTATTCTGAAGAGCTGATGAGACAATATGTGAGGGGAACACTTGTAGAAACTATTATTTGATGAGGGAATTGGGGTTCAGATAGGTTAAGTGACTTGCCTACAGTCACACAGCTAGTAAATAGTGAAGCCAGGAGCGAAGAACTTCTGGACTTTTCCCGCTCCCCACATAGAAACGCAGGCCCACATATACTTAAAAAAAAAAAAAAAACAAACACCAAAATAAGTACCTGGTTAAAGAGAGAAAGATTCAGATATTTAGAGAAGAGATCCTGGGCCTTGTTTGGCTTCCAAGGCTCACCCAAAGGGGAAGTGTTGCAGTGAATTTTGCAGAAAGGAAGAACGAGGCTTTGGGTAAAGTTTTTTTTTAAAGAAGGACTAGCCTGGGAGAAAACTCAGAGAAAGGAATAAGCAAAGAATTTTGTTTGTCCACGATGGAGAAGCTGAGAGGGAACCAAGGTGAAGAAGAGGCAGTTGTGTGGGAGAAGGCTTTGCCATCTCTGGAGGGCCTGGCAGCCTGCAAACGGGGCCCTGTGTGGCTCAGAGCACAGCGCCTCAGCTCCCACCCAGGGCCAGCTGCAGGGGTGCCCTAGAGCGTCCTTACAACCAAGCTCCGTGCCCAGGGACTGCTCGCCCAGCGCTGGTTCCTCTGCGTGAAGCTCTGTCCTGAAGTCCCACTAGAGAAGGAAGGAACCTGTAGTTACAGACCACCTGTCCCAGCACCTGTGATCACAGGAGGATTAGGTTAGGGCCCTGCCTCCCAGTGAGAGAAGCATTCTCCACCCCATTACACAGGTGGGGCTCAGAGATGCTAGGCCACTGGCCACTTCCCAGGGCCCCTCCGGCCTTCACACGTCCTGGCCATTCTTCTAATGCATGGCTGTATGCCTCCAGCCCCGGAATCCACGTGTCCGCTCTCGCCTGGGTTCCCGGTGGACTCTAGGGGCAGGCTCCATGCGGGGTTGCCCGGCAGGCAGGCTGGCATTACCTAATTGCTGGCCGGCTTCTTTTTTGTCACCTCATTTCTCCAAGCTGCCTGGCTCTGAAAGCCTCCATCTCAGACAGACAAATGAGACTCCAGCCTTGTTCTGCCTAAGCTCCAGCAAAAGCAAGAGATCAGAGGCTGCCGTCTTGTTGGAGAAGCCGCCAGGATCCGGATCACAAAGCACTGGGGGCAGTGGATGTCTTTAGCAGGTGACAAAGCCCAGGCCAGTGCCCTACTTTTGGCTGTGACTTCCCTTATTGGGCTCTACCTTCTGCTGTAAGGTGTCTGGGGTCAGCATTCTGAGCACTGGGACTCTTTCTTCATCAAGCAGCCGCCCTAGGGAGATGGACTCTTGTTAGAGCCAGCCCTGGCATCCTAAAAGCCTCTCCTCCCTCCCCAGTCTGCACTCAGGGAAGAAGGAAGTAAGCAGAGAGCACACTGGGGCACGGCCTCAAACAGGCCCGCACACCTGGAGGTTGAAGCCAATTCCCAGCGGCAAGGCTGGTGTGGGCCCAGCTCAAAAGCAGCCTTCTGCCCCTCTGGGCCCCCGCCCAAGACTGCAGCACCTGCCTCTGGATGAAAGGCCCTTGGGGAGGCTGAGGAGAGGCCCTAGGGCATCTGGCCTTATCCTGCCCTTTGCTGGCCGGCAGGTGGGGTGGACAGATCCGCACTGATGCCCTCCCCGGGCTGTGAGCGTGTCAAGGGCAGGATCTGTGTCCCACTGGACTTGGTATCTCCTGGCCCAGGTTAGCATTCACCAGGGCCAAGCACTGTTCTGAGTTAACCCACTAACCCTCGCCTCTACCCGAGGAGGTGCTATTCCCATTTCTCAGGTAGAGAAACTGACACACAGATGAGGTCCATGAAGGTCAGGAATGGGGAGTGAGGACTCAACCAGGCATGGCTGAACGGACTCCCGAGTCCATGCTGTTGACCGTTATACTATAGCGACTCTTGACGAGTAAATGATGGATGGATGGATGGATTGTAGAGAGACAGACACGAAAACCCCCTGTTCAAAATTATTTCCTCTTTTAAGTTTCAGGGCCTGTGAACCTGCTCTTGAAATGCGTCCCTTTGAGCTCGAGTCCGCGAAGCCCCTCAGGAATTGGAGTGATGGCAGTGACTGGCCGTGTGCCGTGGCCGCGGGGATGGCTAGGTGAGGCCTATGGCCTGGGAAGAAGTCATCCCAGCGTGCGAGGAGGGAGGAGCGGGGTGCTGGGACTTTCTGCGGAGATCGCTGCTGCCGCCGTGATCTGTTGTGGAGCAGTGGCTGGGACTCGGGCTCTGAAGCCTCCGAGCTGGGTCTGAGTGGCTATGCCTCGTACTACTGTGTGGCCTGGGGTGTCCCGTGGCCTCTGGGGGCCCAGTGTCCTCATCTGTCCTCGGGGATACTGAGAGCGACCTCGTGGCTAATGGTTAAATAAGCTACTGTTGGTAGTGTGTCTGTCACTGAGTAGGTGCTCTGCAAATGGAAGACGTTATTGCTGTTATCACACAAATTATAGCCAAAAAATAAGTCAGTGACGATGACTAGCCCGCTGTTCCGTCTGAAATGGGTTACCGATCTGGCGACCCTATTTCTGGTGTCCCAGGGACGACCCCCCCCACCCCCCTACCCAGCCCTGCCGTCCTGCCGCCCAGCGTCTTTCTGGCTGTCCCCAGCCCTCCCTCCTCCCACCTCTGTCCCGGCCTGGCCCCAGCTTCCTGTCACCTGGACTCCATCCAGTCTGAAAGGGCAAGAGAGCACGCGGCGCAACCAGGAGGACGCAGCCCCTGGAACGCCCGCCCTTCCCTGTATCCTATGTTTGTCTGCTTCCAACTCTTGGCCGTCTTGGGTCTCCAGCTGCTTCTCGCTTCCTATCCCTTTTTTCTAACTTTTCTCTCTCTCCCCATTCCGTGGTTCCCCGTGGCTCTCATTAAACTCTAATTAAACGATGCAGCAGGTGGCAATGACGACACCCTCTCCCATCCAAGTGCTCCTCAAAGGGTTGTGCACGACACACCGGAGACACGGGATGAAGAGAGGCCTGGGCCCTGGGGTGGGGGTGGGCGTGGGGGGGCAGCAGGGGCATTCCATGCGGCCATGACCTGACACCAGAGACAGAGGGAAGGTCTGAGGGCTCGCTGTGTGTCCTGGGATAATTCTGTTTGTCCATCTGTCACACCAGGACAGGAATCCTCAGTTCTGTACACCCAGGAGTAGAGGGAAGGTACGAGATACTTAACAAAGATGACCATGAAAGTCCTGGTCACCATCCACTCCACCAAGGACTAGTGATAATAACTAGCGTTCAGGGAAGGAGTCCTAGTTGACAAAGCCTCTCTCATAAACTCTCTTGAACCTCACAACCACCCCATGAAGCAACAGAGAAAAATGGCACCATTAACCCCATTTTACAGGTGAGGAAACTGAGGTCTTGAGAGTTTAAATGACTTGCCTGGGGCCTAGGCCACAGGGCTGATCCCCGGAACCATTTTCCCATTCCTTTCTGAGATCCTTTTCATTTTGTGCACTCAGCCTCTGCCCCGCCCGTGAGTCCCTCACTGCACCTTCCCCGGGCTGGCCCTGGGTGCTGGCAGCTTGGAGAGTCATATGCTGAGGACTATGGCCACCACAGAGCCCGGCCTCAGGCAGGCCCTCACCTGCTCCACAAGGCTTTTTCCACACCTGGCCTGGCCTCCCTTCGTTCCCCTCAGCAACACTTCCAGAAGGGCCCTCCCCCACCTCCCACCCCGTCATCCCCTCCCACACTCCTTGCCTCCTGTGGCTCCTGGCAGTCATGGTCCTGAGCAGGAAGAGCCTTTAGGCCAGCCCCAAGCCCGGAAGCACACCTGCCTCCACCCCTTTTTGTTTTCTCCTCTTCAGTCTTAAGGCTGCAGGAGGCCCCCCTCCTCTCCCTTTTGACCTCTCTCCCTCCTGGCCCTCCAGGCTCCTTCTGCATCAGTGGTCAACCTTCTCTTCAGAATTTCTGGCCTCTCCTCTGCACTGGCGCCCCCAGCCCAGCAACATGCCGTTGTCTCTCCCTTCTTCTTTGCCACGGCATTTTCATGCCACTTCCCCATTTGACCTGAATTCTTAAAAGGATAGTTCACACCAGGGTTTGTCGACCTCAGCACTATTGCCATTTGGGGCCAGATAATTCTTTATCGTGGGGGCCATCCTGTGTGTTTACCTCAGTTTTCTTGGGCTGCCATCACAAAATACTATGGACTGGGTTGTTTAAAGACAGAAATTTATTTCTCACAGTTCTGGAGGCTGCAAGACCAAGGTCAAAGTCTGGCAGTTGAGTTTCTAGTGAGGATTCTGCTCCTGGCATGCAGACAGCCACAACTTCTTCATGCCCTCGCCTGGCCTTTCCTCTGAGTGTGAGGAGAGAGGGGCAGCAAGCTCTCTGACGACTCTTCTTATAAGGGCACTAATCTCGTCAGACCAGAGCCCCACCCTCATAACCTCATCTAACACTAACAACTTCCCAAAGCCCCATCCCCCCTGCCACCAGAATACTGTCACCTTTGGGGTTAGGGCTTTAACATATGAATTTCTGGGGAACACAAACATTCAGTCCATTACAGAGCTGTAGGGTGTTTAGCAGCGTCTCTGGCATCTACCCACTAGAGATGCATTCCTTTCAGTTTGGAAAGATGGTAAAGGACACTAGAAGCCAGTAGTGAGAGTTACGATGCACACCTCCCCAGCCCGAGTCGTGATTGTTGTTGACAACCCCAGTTGTGACAACGAAAAATGTCACCAGACCTTGCCAGATGTTCCCTGGAGGACAAAAATCTCCCCATGCTGAGAACCACTGGTTTACATTATTTATTGTATTTTCTTATCCCAGGATATCCAAGATAATTGAATTCACTCCTCTATTCACTTGTAATTCAGTGTCTACTCCTTCCCCAATCTACTGCTTTAGTTAACACTCTACCCTGTATTGTAAAATCATTTGTGTTCATGGCACTGAGTCACACTGCTCTAGTGGAATATTTACCACTCTCTACTTCTGGAACCTCTTCTGGCTCCGGAGGAAAGCCCTGTTAGTCGCCCTCCTGATTGCCAGCCTTTCTCTCGACTTCTTCCTGTAGTTAGATCTGTTTCTATGGTGACTGAAATACTAGTTATTCAAGTGACCATCTTCCTTGCAGCTGGGGCTAGGTAATGGCATCTGAGGGAGAGTCTACCTGCGAGAGCTTCTAGGAAAGATTTACTTTCTGAGAAAGGGGAAGGAGGGACACAAAGAAAAAGCCACATTATTGGTTAAAAGAAAAAAGAAAATTGATGTTGAAGCGGCTGCAGCCATCTTGCAAACATGAGGAAAAGCCAAGGAGAAGCCTGACTTATTGAGCCACTGAACCAACCCTGGAATTGCCTACTTCTAGACCTCTTGTGAGAGAACTAATGTTCTTATTACCTAAGTCAATTTTAGTCAGCTATTCTATTACTTGTAGCCAGCAGTATCCTGACTGATCCAGCTTCTAAGACTCTACTCTGTCCCTGTTCTCTGGATGATCCTTTATCATCTTCTTTTTTTTTTTTTTTTTTTTTGCGGTATGCGGGCCTCTCATTGCTGTGGCCTCTCCCGTTGCGGAGCACAGGCTCCGGACACGCAGGCTCAGTGGACATGGCTCATGGGCCCAGCCGCTCTGCGGCATGTGGGATCTTCCTGGACCGGGGCACGAACCCGCGTCCCCTGAATCGGCAGGCAGACTCTCAACCACTGCGCCACCAGGGAAGCCCTCCTTTATCATCTTTTTCCAGGCCTTCTCCTCTTCCCCCTCCCCGTCAACAACAAGTTGGTGTTCCAAGGCTCACAGTTCTTCTCACTCCCATCCTCTCCCATCATTTCACTGACATCCTAGATGCCGATGACTCACACATCTGAACCTAGTGCTTTCTTTGAGCTTCAGACTTAAACCCTGTTGCCCACTAATGCACAACCACTTTGTTATTTCTTTGGTTGGTTCTAGTTTCTCTGCCACCCCCTTAACATTAAGGGTTTCTCAGGCCTTATTCTTGTGCCCTTTTCCCTTTTTTAGCTATACTTTCCCCCTGGTTACTTCATCCATTCGTGTAACTTTATAAAGACATTTCAATACTGAAAATCCAAGTTGATACCTAAAGCCCTGAGCTCTCCATTGAGGACTTGAAAACACAGTTGCCAACTTACCACCTATCCTTGGAATGTCCCACAGAGTGGTCACACCCACATGCCCAGTACTCAGCTCATCCATCTTCCTTAGAAACTGCTCTGGCTTGTGTGCTCCGCCTCAGCGGCCCCACCACCGTCCTTCCAGACCCGAACCAACCAATTGTGCAAGATGCCTCCTTTTCTATCTCGTGTCTTGCAGGAACAACCAGGTCTCTCTAATTTTACCTCCAAAATGCCACTCTTGCTTCCCTCCAATCCCATTCTCCACCTTGCAAGCAGAGTGATATTTCTAAAATGCAAATCTTACTGCCTCACTTTTCTGCTCAAAATTCCTCATTAACTCACCATTCCCCTCTAGCAGTGATTTTTCAGTTTTTAGCATAAGATCCCCAATAGATAACAAATTAACAGTTAAATAATAGGGAGGGATATCCGGAGACCCTCCTGGATACCCAGTTCCCCCTTCCTTCCCCCAACCCAAAACACACATGCATGCATGCACACGCACACACAAGTGCCCAGCGGCACACACACTGTTTCCTACATTAGTTTTGTTTAGACTGTAGATGCCATCTAGTCTGCCCTACCGGGATGTCCAGTATGTCCAGGAAGCACCTCTACCACAGCTCTGGCAACATCCAGCATCTACTGGGTACTCTCAAATGACATGCAGCTCACTACTTTACAGGATCCATTTCAGGATCCTGTTTTGAAAGTCAAAACTCATTTAAGTGATTTTTGTGACTGCATACAATTTAGGGCCCAGGATAGCCTGTAACTTGGCACTAGCAAGGCTTGTCTTACTTGCCTCGTTAGGACTTGGAGGTTCTTAGTGCAGTTTGTACTTGGGTGTAAACAGAAAAGGGAATGCTTCTGAGCGCCCATTACATCACCCCCCAGTGCTGGCTTAGCAATCGGCTGCTGGCTAAACTGGCTAAAACCAGTTGGAGCTGAGCTGCTGGACTGTAAGACCAGACTGGTACGAACAATAGAAACGATGCCTCTTTTCAGGGTCCTGCTCACCAGAGAGGCCCAGGCCACTCTGCACCTATGGAAGGGACGATATTGTCACTGAGCTGTGCAGCTCCAGGTTCAAACCCTAGCTCAGCCACTTAAGAGGCATGTGACCGAGATTTGATAACCCTCTGGGTCTCAGTTTCCTCATCTGTGAAATAGGTTGTCAGTAGGACAAGGACCATGTCTATCAAGTGCCAGGTGTTTGCTAGTTTCTCAACCAATGGTGGTAGCTAGGCAACACCGTTCACCAGCCCTTTCCTCATTCCAACCTGGGCTCAGAAGTAGGTGCTTCTGGACTTTATGAATAAATGAACTCGGTGACTTGACTAATTAACGAGTTTGTACATCTCTGGCTCAGGCCCTCTAGGCCCCCTGTTTGTAGACACCCTCGCCCTTGAGGTCAGCTGTCCAGGCAGCCGCAGGCCCCGCAAGGGGAGGGAGGTCTGCCATTTGGGGGGTAGCTCACTTGGGGTGGGAAGGATTAGGAAACCTCTGTGGCCACCACATCTAAGCACACAACCCAGAGGGATGTTTTCTGTTGCCATCCTGACTCCCAGAAGTGGCTTCTAGAGGGGTGAGTTCAAGGAGCTGGTGAGAGTGCATACCAGGTGAATGTTGGGTGTCCTTCTGGTTCTGAGAACACTTGATATTATCAGATGTAAGATGTGACATCACCTTGGGAGCTAAAAAGAGCCCCTCACTCCACAAGGACCTACTATGGAGCACAGGGAACTATATTCAATGGAAAAGAATCTGAAAAATAATATGTGTGTGTGGGACTTCCCTGGTGGCGCAGTGGTTAAGAATCCGCCTGCCAACGCAGGGGACACGGGTTCAAGCCCTGGTCCGGGAAGATCCCACATGCCGCGGAGCAACTAAGCCCATGCGCCACAACTACTGAACCTGCGCTCTAGAGCCCGTGAGCCACAACTAGTGAAGCCCGTGTGCCTAGAGCCCATGCTCCGCAACCAGAGAAGCCACCGCACCTCAAGAAGAGTAGCCCCCGCTCGCCGCAACTAGAGAAAAGCTGCACGCAGCAACAAAGACCCAGTGCAGCCAAAAATAAATAAGTAAATAAAATTAAAAATGAAAATAAACCCACTTGCTTCCAGAGGTCAAGAAGAAAATAACATTAAAAAAAAAAAAGGATATGTGTGTGTGTGTGTGTGTGTAACTGAATCACTGCTATATACCTGAAATTTTGTAAATCAACTATGCTTCAATAAAAAAATTATAATTAAAATAAAAAATAACCCCTCACTGCATTGCAGAAAGGGATCTGGAATGGGCCAGGGACAAAAAGGGCCCTGGCATCCTCTGGACATGGGGTGGGACCCCGTAGAGGAGGCAGCTGACTCAGGTAGAGTACTCAGCACATGGCCTGCCACAGGGTAAGTAGTGCTGGCCTACGTTGCTTGCTGTGTTCGGTGGAGCTTTTCTTGGAAAGAATAAAGGGGTTATGAGTAGAACTGAAGCCAGCACACAATATAACTCTGGTCATGGTACCCCACTGCCAGCGCCCTCAGTGGCCTCCCATTGTCTGAGGGTAGAGACAGTCCTTGAGCCCAGCCTGAAAGCTCCCACGGGCACCCCACTTAGCTCACTGGCCCCTTCAGCTCACTCATGCCGGCCACATGGCCCCGTTTCAGTTCTTCGAGGGACCCCTTCCTTCCTCCGGAAGTGACCTCTGACCTTGCCTGGAGCAGTCCCAGCAGGGAGCCGCAGGGTCTGCTCACCTGGTAGAGACGACACGGGCCACGGCCCCTGGGAAGAGGAGAAGCAGTAAGAGGGGTGAGGTCTGGGCTTCCCCAACCGCTCAGTGACTCCATGGTTTCCCTGCTCCTGTGAGCCTGCACCTGGTCCTCCATGCACCCCTGTCCCCGTTATTGCCTGCTGGGGCTGGGGGAAGGGCAGGTGGCAGCTGGGGCGCAGCACCCTTCCCCAAAGAGGAAACGAGAGTTGCTTTTTTTAAGCCCAATTGCTGCACTGCTAGGCGTCAGCAAGAGCGGCTAGGCAGCATGCGCACACATGTCTGAGATTTAGGTTTCTCAAGGCCAGAGCTGGCGCCCCAGCTGCCCACCTTTGTGGCTTGTGCATGCCTGCTGTGCCCAGAGACCTGGCTCAGTCTGTCACTCAAGGTGGGAAGGAGCTGTGAAATGTTCACAGGGCATGGGCTAGTGTTTATGATGCCTGAAAAAATGCTTTGGAAACATTTATGTATTACAGAAGTATATTTCTGTTGCCATTGGAGACTAACAGTCTGGGAAGATTTCCCTGGGACTTACAAGTAGAGTAGGGAGAAAAGAAATGGCCTAGGGTGTCCCCGTCCACATGGTAATTTGCAGAATCCGCTAGATGAGTGCCTGGAATAATCCAAAGGCTTTCTGCACCTGCAAGATTAGGTAGGAAATAAGAGCATTTTCTCCAAGTGACGATAATAATTAGTATTAATAGTAATTAACAGTAATGACATGTCAATTCTTGTGCTAACCACTTTATAGGCTGGATCTCATTAATGCTCACTACACACTGTGAGAAAGGACTGTTGTTATCTTCTCCACTGCAGAGATGAAGAAACCGAAGTTCAGGACTGCTGGCTGACCTGCCCAAGGTCGCACGCAGCCAGCAGTGGCAAAGCCAGGATGCAAACCGAGGCGACCTGACTCCTGAGCACGAGCTCCAAGGATGACTTTACAAGAAAGGGTTAACGGGCTTCCCTGGTGGCGCGGTAGTTGAGAGTCCGTCTGCCGATGCAGGGGACGGGGGTTCGTGCCCCGGTCCGGGAAGATCCCACAAGCCGCGGAGCGGCTGGGCCCGTGAGCCATGGCCGCTGATCCTGTGCGTCCGGAGCCTGTGGCCCACGTGCCGCAGAAAAAAAAAAAAAAAAAGAAAGAAAGGGTTAACTCAGTGGCCAAGTCACAGTAGGCCGGGAGTGTCTCAACCTCCGCTGCACTTTGTTATCAGTAGGGGAGCTTTTTAACAATACCGATGGCATCAGGGGTCTCCAACCTCTGGGATCTAATGCCTGATGATCTGAGGTGGAGCTGATATAATAATAAGAGAAATAAAGTGCACAATAAATGTAATGCGCTTGAATCAACCCCAAACCATCCCCCCCCACCCCGCCTTTCCCCGGCCCATGGAAAAACTGTCTTCCATGAAACCGGTCCCTGGTGCCGAAAGAGGTTGGGGACCGCTGGATGACATGATGAGGTCCCATCCTAGACCAATGGGAAGGGGGTGGGAGTTGGGCATGAATACTTTCCAAAAGCGTCTCAGGTTGTTCCCTGGCCAGGGTTGGTCAGGAAGGGCCCCGGAAGCTGCATGGGGGGCAAGGAACTGTCCACTCGAGTCTGCTCCCCGCCCCTCCTGCCCCAGCCCCCTGCCCCACAGGGCCGCTGAGCAGAGGCCAGGGAGGCTGACTTGCTCGCCCTGACCTTGGTTTAGCACTGCCCCTGGAGACTGCTCCGAGGGTCCCTCCCACACGCCCTCTGACTGACACAATCTGCCCACAGCCAGGCTAACTAGCACAACCCCTGGGCCCAAGAGGAAAAGGAGCAAAAAGCCTCCTTTTTTTTTTAATTGGGTCAAGAGAAAACCAGAATTATAGAAAATGCAAGTCATGGTTAGCACTCGCATCATTTTTCGGGCCGCTGTGCTCTGCATCTCCCACATGTAAGAGCTGGTTCTACAGTGTGAGGGGGTGGGAAGCAGTCCCAACAAGCTGAGAGCCTTGAACCATCGAGGGCGGTGAGGGTACCAGGCCCCGTGCGGGCCGGGTTCCTGCTTGATCTCAGCCTGGCCTGTGGACGCCCCATGAGGGAGGTGGTATCAGGGCCTCTGACAAGCAAAGAGGCTAGAGTTAAATAACCGCGACAGAGGACACACAGGCGTGTAAGGCGAGACTGGCGCCAGCTTTGCCAAGCCCGTGGGCAGCGAGTGGCTCTGCTTGGCGGCGGCTCCAGGGTGGTGGGGAGCCACCAGGCCCCACCTGCCCCACTCACTTTTGTCCCTTCTCGCTGTCGTATGTGACTCACAACATGGGCTCAGGTGGCCCCAGGTCTGCAGATCTGGGGAGGTCGATGGACGTCGGCCACCTGCTCTCCCCACAAGGCCGCCTGAGTACTCTGGTTCGCTCTGTGTTCTTGAGAAATCAGGAGGGGACAGTTCAGTCTCCTGGGGGCTACATGGAGTGGAAAGGAGGAAGCCCCAGGGCCTGGGAGGATGGTGTGTGGATTCCGTGGGAGTCCTCCACGTACCAGACACAGCCAGAGCTCAGCCCTCCCGCCAGACGATGCGGGAGAACTCCCGTTCCCTGTCCTGTCTGCCTTTCTGACTGGCTCTCCTGCCAGCTTTTCCACAGGCAGATGCAAACCTGTCAGGGTGGAAAACAGGGGCCCGTGGGGGCCGGGGAGACCCACTGCCAGTCGTCACTTTCCTCCTCGCATGAAACAATACTCACTCATTCGGCTCACATCCTCGAGGTGTTGGGCTGAGTTGGGCACTGGGGCGGCCAGAATACACAGCCCAGGAGCTGGTAGCCTCACGGTTTCGTGGGATAAACGCACACAGTCACCAACGGTCGTGCCCCATGGTGGCTGCAGGACCAGAGCGCATACAAAACACAGCGTCAGCCCGGAGGAACGCGTGATTAACTTTGAGGAGGGAGAAGGGCCAGGTCAACGGGGTCCAGGAGGATAGTTTGGAAGCAGGACGTGACTCTGAGCACACAGGCGGGGTTCCACCTCCTCCCTGGAGCCCGATCTGGCCACTCCCACCTTCTCTGGTCTCCCCTACTCAGGATGCAAGCCTCACATCTTCTTGCATCACACTGGTGCTCTCTTAATTCTGCTTTGTTCGTGATGGTTTTTTGTACATGGCCCTCTCTCTCAACTGGATTTTAAGTTCCTTCAAGTCAGGGACTGGTTCTGGTATTTTCTCTCCCCACAGAGGGCTAAGATGGTGTTGAGCTTCCTGGGATGCTTCATAAACGTTACTGAGTTAGTGACCCAAAGGCCATTGGAGGGTTTGAACCTCTGAATTCGACGGCCAGTTCTAGGCAAGGTGTGGGAACATGAATGAGGGCAAAATTAGCCCTCATTGATACCTTCCCTCAGAGAAACAGTAACCTTTACCCTGGAGGGGAGGCAGGTGGGAAAGGTAGCCAGCTTTTAAATGGTTCATGAACTGGCTTTTCCCAATGTACTTTATGACCTAAGTGTAGTCAAACTAATGGTAAAATTAATTTCAAAGTCAAATATCGGGTTGAGGATTATGTGCTGTTTGGAGTGATTAAAACTGCTGTTCTGTTCTGTAATAACACAGAAGAGGAAGAACCAAGACAGTGTATTCTGTTCAAAGGGCAAAAAGGCCCAGAGAAGTGACATTTTCCCACTCTAGCTTCTAGTTTTAGAGGGAAAAAGAAAGGCAAGTAATAGCTGGTAATGAAATTACCTTTTACTATTAATTTTTTCAGGGTAACAAATATACCTTATTTAAATATCGAAAGGTACTACAATGCTTATAATAAAAAGCAGGGATTCCCTGTGAGTCCTACTTTTCAGAGGAAAGCACTTTCCGCTCTTCCTTTTTCTTTTCTTTTTTGTAAGGGAGGGTGTGAGGGAGCTCTGAGTGAGGGAGGGGGTGAGGGAGCTCTGGGTAAGCGCACTTTCAACTCGTTTAGACATTTTTCTGGTATTTTCCTCCATAGTTTTAAATAATATATTTCTCAATTTTTTCCCATTATAGACATGTATTAACTTCCTGCTACGGCAGAGGAAAATTCATTTTTTGCATTTTATACACATGAGCACATTCTTCGGTATGGTATTTCACCTCTTTTGGATTAATGAACACTCAGAATTTATGTTGCTGTGTCCCGGTAAATATTGTTAAATATTGCTCACAGCTAAGCCTCAGAGTTTGCTATAATTACATTTCCCCTCACGTACAATGTTTTGCTTTTCCTGGAGTTAACCACCACGTTACATTTGCTCAGATTTTTAAGTGCCTCTCACTAATTCCTCCAACTTCTCGTTAGACTCTTCTCAACATGGACAAACACATGAAGTGTAAACTCAGATCATTTATCCCTGTTACAGCATGAATGCAGAGGTCCAGCGCCCGCCATCCTGCAGCTCCACTCTGAATGGAGAACTCTCTAGACCTACTGTACCATGTTGCCCTGGGACTTCCCTTCACCTCTCTCCTGTGTTAGACTAGATATTTCCTAGGTCACCTTTTGTTGGTTTATTCTCTTGTTTCGCTGAAGCACATCCTTTAGTAGTTTGCTGAGAAAGTTAATCTGTTGAGATTTTGCCTGTCTGAAAAACATATTCGGTTTATCCTCACATTCAACTGGCCATTTGGAAGTTGTTCTCCTTCAGAATTTTGAAAGTACTGCCTCACTCTCTTCTAGTTTCCAATGGTGACAGTGAGAAATCTGAATTTCTGATCTTTTGTATTTTCCTCTAGAAGTTTTTATGATAATCTCTTTATTCTTGGTGTTCTCAAATTTTACAATAACTTATCTATTATTTATTTAATGTTCCCAGCACTTGGTCCAAATTTTCTTCCATCACTTCTTCAGTAATTTCCTCCTCTCCATTTTTTTGCTCTCCTTGCTTCCTGGAACTCCTGTAAGTTTGTTATTGGACTTCTTGGATTGATTCTCTTTTATCTTTTCTCTCCTGTTCATCATGTTTTTGCCTTATTCTATTTCCTGGGAGACTTCTTCAACCTTACTATTCAACTCTTCTATTGAGAGATTCATTTCTCCTATGAGCTTCTTAATCTCTTCTTTTTTTTTTCTTTTTTTTTTTTTTTTTTGGCTGCATTGCATGGTTTGCAGGATCTTAGTTCCCCAAGCAGGGATGATTGAACCTGCACCCTCACGCCCTCAGACATGTAGAGTCCTAACCACTAGACCACCAGGGGATTCCCTGAACTTCTTACTTTCTACAAGTGTTTTCTTATTCTCTGAATTTTTCTTTTTTATCCTGTTCTTATGTCATGGAAGCAAAGTCTCCTAATTCTTCAAGGATATAAACTTCAGTTTGGCTGAAGTTTTCTTCTGCTTCCTGCATTATGTCAGCTTTAGGACTTTCTGCATTTGTCTCTTTGCTTAGTTAGATCTCTGGTGATTGTGTTAGAAGCTTTTCTCAAATGTCTGAAGATGCTGGGCTTCCTCTTCATATTTGAGGATGGTGTCCTGGGTACATATTCATGACAATTCTTAAGAGCTTGGGCTCTGGAGTTAGCTAGACCTGTGTTCAAATTCTGTTCATTCTTTAGCTCTGTTGTGTCGGGCAGTTGACCTACCCTCTGTGAGCCTCATTTCCTTAGATGTTAAAATGAAGATGGAGATTATAGTAATGACCAGGGCTGGGAGCACTGAGAGATTCTCAGGTGTTGATGCTGCACTTGTGGGACTCTGAGAGTGAGCACCCCCTTAAAGCTTGTGCCCTAGGTGTCCTGCTTGCCTCATCCTAAGTCCCAGCTCTCCTACAGACCTCGCACAGTAACTCTCAGAGTTCGGCAGGATAATGCATTGTAGGAGCTTGCATCAGAGCTCGCATATGGTAAAGGCTCAGTAAATATGAACTGTCACTGCAGATCAAGTGACATGACGTTTATTAATAGGAAACGTTTATTTAATATCCATCGTGCATTTGGAGCTATAACTATGAAATCAGAGGATTAGAAAAGAGGTGGGAAAAAAGAGGGAATAATAATAATAATAATAGTAATAATAATGAGAAGAAGAAGAAGGGGGAGGAGGAGGAGAAGAAGAAGAGGAAAGAATCATGATAGGGCTTCCCTGGTGGTTGGGAGTCCGCCTGCCGATGCAGGGGACACGGGTTCGTGCCCCGGTCCGGGAGGATCCCACATGCCGCGGAGCGGCTGGGCCCGTGAGTCATGGCCGCTGAGCCTGCGCGTCCGGATCCTGTGCTCCGCAACGGGAGAGGCCACAACAATGAGAGGCCCGCGTACCGCAAAAAAAAAAAAAAGAAAAAAAAAGAATCATGATAATAAAAGTAGGAAAAAACAAAGGAAAAATAATAAAAATTTAACCAAGAAAGGCTAACCCTGGGAGACAAAACTGTATAGAACAAATTTATATTGACACTGAGGCTGCAGCTGGAAGATTTTCTGGGTGAAGAGAAACGCCTTCATTGTAATGAGGAATGAGCTAATAAGAAAAATCTGGAATCTGTTTCTCTTCAGAAAAGCAGAATTGATTGATTCTCTGAGGCTGCCTGAAGGAAGAGAAACAGCCTCAGGCCCAAGAGAAAATGACCTTTTCCAACTGCTGTTCCCTTGATTTTCACACATGCCAGTCGCTTGGGCAGCTTCTCCACATTTTAATTGATCATTAGTCTTCTGGGGGGGGGCCTCAAGGTGACTTAAGTCAGGAGCAGGGCAAGTTTATCGGTCTCAGAAACAAATAAACAAACACTGAGACTCCCTCCATCATTAAGATTATGGGAGATAAAATCTTTATGAAATAAAATCATCTCTCCCTAACTCTCTCTCTCCAAACACCAGAATGAAGTGGAAAAGTAGGAGAGATTTAGAAAAATGTAAAAGAATCCAAGGACACTGTTTTCTTCTCCAAACTCACTGCCCTCCCCAATTTAAGAGCGCTGAGTCACTGGGCTCAGTCGGACTTTCGTACCTAATGTGGTTATCAATAAACTTTTGTGTTGCCCCAGCGCTCTTCTCCCCTTTGGGCCGGGTCTGGCCTTCCTGGACAGGACCGCGGAACGGAAGCCATGAGCATCTGACAGGCAGGAAGGCTGAAGCATAGTGGAGAGACGGGGAGAACACACTGGCCACCTCCCAGGCCTGTCTCGGAGGCAACCGAGGGTAGAAGAGGCAACCATCACCAGACACGAAGGAAACGTTTGATCAAAAAAATTGGACCTTCCTGGAATCCCATTGTTTCTTTGTGTTTTGCTGGCATTTAGGAAGTGACTGAAAAATCAGATCTGTTTAAAAGTAAAATAAAGCACTAGTGCAGGGGGTGAAGGGGTTTGCTCTGCCCCTGAAGCCTTCACTGAGGGGCTCAGGCTTCCTGGGCGGAGCTGGAGCTGCTGCGGAGGCGTGGCTCTGCCTCATATGAGTGGCCCGAGCGCAACAGGACTGGTGTCCTTCTAAGAAGAGGAAGGGACTCCCAGGATGGGCGCACACAGAGGAAAGGCCGTGTGAGGATGCAGGGAGAAGGCGGCCACCTGCAAGACAAGGAGGGAGGCCTCAGGAGAAACCAACCCCGCCGATGCCCTGATCTTGGACTCCAGAACTGTGAGCAAATACATGTCTGTTAAGCCACCCAGTCTGTGATATTTTGCTATGGCAGCTCTAGTAAATGAATAAAGATATGATTACAGGAGTCTCCTAAAATTCTCTTCCAATTTCACTATTTCCTGAGTGAAATCAGAAGCAGTGTCACCTCCTGGGAGTGAGGATGGAGACGTTGGAGCTTGGAGGACAGAAGTGAAAAGCCGTCATCCAGGAGCGGGGGAGAGTGGAGGGACCAGGGAACACGGTTGGGTTCAGGAAGCACTGAGGGCTCACTTAGATTTAAAATAACACCGATCCGCCTGCTTATCATCTGTCTCCTCGTCCGTGTTCAACTGTGAGGATGGACAGCTGAGGTGGGAGGTGGGACAGGGGCGGAGTTGACGAAAGGTTGAATTCCACCAGGGCTGCAGTTTTGTGAGGACCACAAAGCAAGAGAAGGGTAGGGGAGTCGATGTGTGTGAGGGATTGTGGATGCTATTATGTGTACACGGGGGCTTTTATCATGAGTGGCAGTGGAATTTCAGCTGGATAAGGAGGAAATAGAGAAGATGAGGGCAGCGAGGGACCCATCAAAGGTGGTAGGATCAGTGATTTGACGTCCTGATCCGGTTGAGGCGTGGTGGGAATTGGGGTTCTGGAAGTAATGAGCAGGGCTGAGAAGGTAGCACGTGGTTGAAGAAGAGGCGACAGAGGCTTTCCAGGCAGTTCTTAATAATGGGAAGGTCTAGCATTCATGAAGGAGAGCGAGGAAGGAACAAAAGGACAGAATGTTAACAGAACCAACACTGTTACTTCCCTGGCGGTCCGGTGGTTAAGACTCCGTGCTTCCACTGCGGGGGGCATGGGTTTGATCCCTGATTGGTGAACTAAGATCCCGCAAGCCATGTGATGCGGCCCTAAAAAGGAGTTTGTTAGGACCAAATGAAGAAATATGATCTTTGCTGAATTTTTTTTTGCTTCGAGGAAAAAAACCAATTTTTTAGCTCTTTAAGAACTCTCATCAAAGTTCCAGAAGCTCTATTAAAAGAGCCAAGGGGGGGACTTCCCTGGTGCAGTGCAGCCAAAAAGACCCCCCAACTCTGTGGATGCTGAAATCACCAAGAATTGTAGTCGAGGAAGTTGAGAGGGTGTCAGAGAGGCAGGGGCTCAATCTCAAAGAAGCGAGGGGAATGACCCTGGCTGCACTTAGTGAGGTCCAAGGACGTGAGCTTCAAGCCCGCGGGGTCTAAGGTCAACAGGTCTTGTAGGTGACCCTGATGGATATAGCCCAGTGGTCAGAAAGCTCAGTGGTGACAGGCCAGAGTCACACAGCTGCCCCCAAAACTTGCTGTGGCCCCAGATATGGACACATTCCTCACTCATCCAGCCCTTTTCTGAGCTACCCCTTCACCAGCACCTCCTGAGGGCCCAGGATGTGCCCTGCACAGTGCTGGACACTCCGGGGGGCGGTGGTCAGAGGTGAAGATGGAGACTGGCACCAGCGGAGGGTGGAAGATCCTGAGACCACACTGCTCAGCTCCTCCTTGCCCAGGAGCACACCCCGCCCCAGAGGGCAAAGCAGAAGTAGATCCCTGCCCCACCTCACACACACGCAGACACACACGCAGACACACACACGCACATAAAATGCATTCGATCCGTCTAAAAAGAGAAGTCTATTTAGCTGTTGTGCTTGAAATTATACTCTCTGGTTTTCAGGAAGATACAATTAAGGCTGATTCTCTCCCCCACGGTAGGGTTTTGATCCTGTGAGTGTGTCGTGCTCTTCACTCAAACATCCAACAAAAGCTTCATTTGAAAAACAAAAAGCCTGTCAGCGTGCTGACAAGTTACAACCATGAGTCAGGCAGGTGAGAAGGCAAACCTACTCCCTTCTCCCCGTCACCTTCCGGACCACCATGCTGGGATTCTCGGAAGCTCTCAGAAACAGTTCAGGCCGCCGGTCCAGCTTCCAAACGTGACCAGTTCAGAGGAGAAGCAGTACATCTGAGCCAGAAAAGCCCAAGACCGCCTCCCCCTTCCCTTGACGTCCTCTGCTCGGCACCTTTCCTGCCATCCAGAGACCTTGGCAGGAGCCTTCCTGCCATCCTGTTCTGATCCACTCACACATACACACTCACATACACACATACAACACACAGACACACACCCCACACACACCGCACACACAACCACACACACCGCACACACCACACACACACACCACACAGACCACACACACTTCACACACCACACACACACCCCCACACACACACCACACACACCACACACACACACACCATACACACACACACCACACACACACAACATACACACACCCACCAACACACACCCACACGCACACCACACACACACGCACACCACACTCACACACACACGCACACAGCACACACACACCCAGCACACACACACACTCCGTGCGCGTCCCTTCTCCTAGCTGGACACCTGACACGAGGCACCTGGCCAGCTTGGTGTTGACCCCTCCGTCCCTAACTGCAGAATGAGGCGCTGAGGCACAGCTGGGCTCTGTGACCCGCGGGGCGAGGCGGGCCCTCCAGAGCCGAGGCCTTGCGGCCTGAAGCAGCCTGTGTGCCGTCGCCAGGCGCTCTCGGGGTGGCAGCTGCATGAACAGTGGTCAGCCGCCCATCAGAGGACTTCCCCAGTTCCAGAACTTCACAAGAATCTCCACTGGATTCCGCCCTCGGATTTAGCCAGCGTTATCTGTGAGCGGGAGCAGAGGGCCTGTCATCACACTCCTCCCCGTGGCTATCGACTTGCCGTGCATTTTGGAGGAGGTTGTCTCAGGCACAGCAGCCTCTGTTTCAGCAAGATGACTCCTGTAAGCCAGCGACAGGCCCCCAGAAGCTCCGAGAGGCCCTGGCCATCTCCCACCATTTTAGGCCCTGGTAAGAATGGAAAGGTGAGGACAGAAGCAAGGTAGTTTGAAGGCAGGATTTTGAGGCATCGGTGACGGAGCTGATGTGGGAGCCAAGAAGAGAGTCCAAGCTGGTGGTGATGGAATAAGAGCCCCACCTTTCCTCGCTCAGGGCTGCTGTGGGACGTGGTGAGAGACAGGCTGCGAGGAAGCTCTTAGCACTCTGGGCCTGGGGACAGAGTCAAGCTGAAGTCAATTAAGGATTTGCCGCCCTCCTTGTTTTTAGGGAAGGCCCCCCTTGCCTCCCCACCGCCCCATGCAATCCGTCGAGCCAGAAAGTGGAGAGCAATTCTAGGGCCGTCCACCCCTCCCCACCCCATGTCCCATCCACATTCGAGCAGTACCCTCTTCTCCATCCCCGTTGACCCCAAGTGCGTTCGGCTCCTTCATTCCAGCAAGAACTTCCTAGCTGGCTCTCTCTGATCCGTCTTTACTGTTACCACCAGAGAGAACTCTCTACAAAGCAAACCACGTCATGCCGTTCTTAGGCTTAAACCCTCTGTGGCATCTCCATCCAGTACTATCTGTCACGCCTTGGCACCCACTCCTCCCCTCCTGGGAATGCTCTCGCCTCTTCTTGTCATCTGAAAATGGCCAGTCGTCTTTACAGATGCTGGCAGTATTTCAGGGGTAAAGGATGGAGCAGGAAGTCTAAACTCCAGACTCACAGTTGTGTCTCCTGTGCAACATCTCAATTCAGATGACTCTTGGGCACTGCAGGCTTGACGTTGTCCAAAGCTAGATCCTACACCCTATCCCAAGGCTGCCTCTCCTCCAGGTAAATAGCACTCCCGTCCAGGAATTCGAGCAAGAAACCTGGTTAGGGGTCCCTCATTCCTCGTTTCTGTCTTCACACCCTTATATCCGGTCCAGCTCTCTTATCTCACATTTGCCCACCTCTCCCCATCTCTGCGCCCTGCCATCATCCGAACCAGCATTTCTAGCCCAGCACCAAGGCAGCTTCTGAACTGTTCCCGCTGCTTCCACTCACCCCCATGCTCACCTGTCACCCATATACCAACCAAAGATCGTTTTCTTTCTTTACAGTTTTAATTTTATGTCTCTTTCGAGAGGTCTCCGTATTTATATGGATCAAAATTCAAATGGTGATATGGATATAGTATCCAAATTGTATAAAGACGTCTAACAACAAAAAGACAAACAACCTTTTTAAAAACTGGGCAAAGAACTTGAATCAACATTTCTCCAAAGAGGATAAACAAATGATCAATAAGCACATGAAAACATACTCATTGTCACTAAACATTAGGGAAATACAAATCAAAATGACAATGAGATACCACCTCCCACCCGGTAGGAGGGTACTATAAAAAAAAAAAAAGAAAATAACAAGTGTTGGCGAGGACGTAGAAAAATTGGACCACTTGTGCGCTGTTAATGGGGATGTAAAATGGTGCAGCCACTGTGAAAATGATTCAGCATTTCCTCAAAAAGTGAACCATGAAATTATCATAAGACCCAGCAATTCTACTCCTCGGTATGTACCTAAAAGAACTAAAAATTCAACTCAAGCAAATACATGCACATGCATGTTTATAGCAGCACTAATCACAATAGCCAAAAGGTGGAAACAACCCGTGTCCATCAACAGGTGCTGGATAAACAAAATTGTGGCATATACATATGACGGAATATTATTCAACTGTAGAAAGGAGTCAAGCAGTGACACATGGTACAACGGACCTCAAAGACATTTTACTAAATGAAAGAAGCCAGGCATCAAGGGTCCTGTATTGTGTGATTCCATTTACATGAGATATCCAGAATAGGTAAATCTGCAGAGATGGGAAGCAGACTGGTGGTTGTCAGGGGCTGGGGTGGGGAGCAGTGAGGATAGAGGGGGAAGGAGGAAGAGGGAGCAACTGATGAACAGGTAAAGGGTTTCCCTTCCGGGTGATGAAACATTCTGGAACTAGATAGAGGCGGTGGTTGCATGACATTGTGAATATACTACATGACGCTGAATTAAAAGTTAAAAAAAAAAAGAGAAAATTCAAATGATGCGAACGACTGTGTGGGGAAAATCTGCCTCCGACCCCTATGCTCTGGGCCTCAGTTTCTTCTCCCCAGCGGTAACCTGTGTTGCACGCTTTCTTACCCTCTTTCTTGAATATTTCAAGCATAAACATCCGTGGCAGTCATGGAGGTGTACGGCTCAAAGCTATCTTCCAGGGAGTACGACTGTGAGGGTGTCGGCAGTCCATAGCCTCGGGATGCTGCCCCTGCGGGTGCCCCACAGTGCTCAGGCCCGGTCAGTGATGGAGCCGGCAGTGCTCCCGCCTGACACAAGCCTCCTGTAACTTGGTCTTTGCTCTGTGGCTGTGACTCCTCAGAGCTGCATCTCCTTCCTTCCCCTTATTTTTTCACTGGCGTCAGACCGACATTGGGATCTGAAAGCTCTTCCCACCTCACTCTTGCTGTTTCCCCTTTATCCTCTAAACATTGTTTCCCCCAACAAATCTTCTGCGCTTCTAATTCCATTCTGGTGTCTGCTTCCTGGAGGACCCAAACTCACAGACACACATCCTTCTCTTACACAAATAACATGTGTGTACACCATACACACGGCCCTGAAACTTGCTTTTAATCATTGGCTATATATACACCTCAGGGGCTGAGCCGTGTCAGGACACGCCCACCGCTGCCCAACAGTATAGTGTGTGGACGACGAACATTTGCTCATCCAAGCCCTTATTTGTCGAGATCATTGGATGTAGTCACTTACTGATATGCAGACTATTCCAGTCTTTTACAATCATACACAATGCTGCAATGAATAACCTAGCATACATCGATTTTGAAATATACATGTGGAGAATAAATTCATGGAAATAAAGCCCCTGGGTAAAAATTGTGCATTTTTGATTCTGATAAATATTGCCAAATCACTCCTCTTAGGGTTTATACCAATTTATAACTCCTCCAGCCGTGTGAGAGTCTGTTTCCCACACCTTTGCCAACACTATGTTTTCAAACTTTATTCTTTGCCAATCTGATGGGCAAAGAGAATGATTTTTTTTTTTTTAAACAAACAATCAAATCGGGTCACTCTCTTGCTTAGAACTCCTCAGTGGCTTTGCATAGTATCTGTGTGAAATCTGGCCTCCCCATCCCGGCCCACAGAGCCCTGTGTGATCTGACCCACATCCTGCTCTCCAGCCTCATCTCTCGCCTCCACCACTGCACATCTGCTTCTTCTGGGTTCCTTAAACACACCGAGTTCATCACCAGCTCAGGGCCTTTGCACAAGCCGTTCCTGCCACCTAGAGCACCCTGGCCTGAATCCTTCAGGTCTCAGTTTAATTGTTACCTCATCAGAGAGGGCGCCTTGACCACCTTTAAAAGTTGATATCCTTATTATTACACACGCTTTCCTTCATACCATTTATCACAACCAGAAATTATTTGTGTGTTTACTGTTCTTCCCCACTATATTTTATTTTAAAATTTTATTTATTATTTTGGGCTGCATTGGATCCTTGTTGCTGCCCGCGGGCTTTCTCTAGTTGCAGCGAGCGGGGGCTGCTCTTTGTTGTGGTGCGCGGGCTTCTCATTGCGGTGGCTTCTCCTGTTGCAGAGCACAGGCTCTAGGCATTTGGGCTTCAGTAGTTGTGGCTCGTGGGCTCTAGAGCGCAGGCTCAGTAGTTGCGGCGCACGGGCTTAATTGCTCTGCGGCATGTGGGATCTTCCCAGACCAGGGCTCGAACCCACGTCCCCTGCATTAGCAGGTGGATTCTTAACAACTGTGCCACTAGGGAAGCCCTTCCCCACTAGATTTTAAGTGTCTCAGTGCCTGGCTCACGTTGGGTGCTTACTAAGAACATGCTGAAAGAATGTATGAATAAATAATTAACTAAACACCTCTCCCTGGACTCCAATGACATCAGGCTTTCCCCATATTCTTTCACATCCCATTGTCTGGCATAAATATTTTGTGCTTCCAAAGCTGGAAGGCTCCTCATCCCCC